>NC_079191.1:108923499-109298499 GCF_029499605.1 Hyla sarda | reverse complement strand
CAGATGGCATGAAGTTAGCATCCAAAATTTGCTGAAATGTTATTGAATCAATTTTTCGTTCTACTCGTGAAATGTTTCCTGTGACACTGGCTGCAATACAACCCCAAAGCATGATTTATCCACCCCCATGCTTAACAGTTGGACAGAGGTTCTTTTCATTAAATTATGTTCCCTTTCTTCTCCAAACATACCTTTGCTCATTACGGCCAAAAAGTTACATTTTAACCTCATCGGTCCACAGAACTTGTTTCCAAAATGCATCAGGCTTGTCTATATGTTCATTTGCAAAGTTCAAAAGCGGATTTTTGTGGTCAGGACGTAGAAGAGGTTTTCTTATGATGACTCTTCCATGAAGACCATATTGCACAAGTATCTCTTTATAGTGGAATAGTATACCACAACTCCAGTGTCTGCCAGATCTTTCTGGAGGGAATGTGCAGTCAAACGTGGGTTTTGAAGTAGTTTTTCTCACAATCCTGTGGGCTGTTCTGTCTGATATTTGTCTTGGTCTTCCAGATCTTACTTTAACTTCCACTGTTCCTGATGACTGCCATTTCTTAATTACATTCCGAACAGAGGATATTGACATCTGAAAATGTTTTGCTATCTTCTTATAGCCTTCTCCAGCTTTGTGACCATCAATTATTTTCAGTTTCAGATTTCTAGACAACTGCTTAGAAGAACCCATGGTGCTGATTGTTGGGGCAAGGTCGGATGAGTCTGGGCATTTAAAACCTTTGAGATTGACATCACCTGGTCTTCCCAGATGATGATTGAGAACAATCCATGACACTGGCAGGTCTTAGCTTTGCAAAGGGGGCAGTGCATACTATCAATTCTGCAGGGTGCCCAAACTTTTGCAGAAGCCATTTTTTTGTTTTCTGTTATTTTGAAAGTGTAATTGATGGAAATAAAATCTAACTTTTGTTGACATATTATAAGAATGTCTAATCTGTAATTTGATGCCTTTTGGAGATTTTTCCATCTTTCCTTGGCTTCTTTATGGACATAATACAAATTTTTACCTGGGGTGCCCAAACTTTTGATCCCCACTGTACATATTACCTTGCCAAGTTTCCGAACTAGGGACTTTAGCTGCATCTTGTGGGATTGGGGGAGCAAAGGTCTTGGTGCACAGGCCATCAAGGCCTATGGTTTCCCCTTTAGTGGTAACAGGTGATAAAACTGATACTATCCTTTTTTTTATTTTTTTAAATCAACTGGTGCCAGAATGTTAAACAGATTTGTAATTTACTTCTATTTAAAAATCGTAATCCTTCCAGTACTTATCAGCTGCTGTATGCTACAGAAGAAGTTATTTTCTTTCTTGATTTCTTTTCTGTCTGACCACAGTGCTCTCTGCCTACACCTCTGTTTATGTCAGGAACTGTCAAGAGCAGGAGCAAATCCCCCATAGCAAACCTCTCCTGCACTGGACAGATCCTGAGACAGACAGAGGTGTCAGCAAAGAGCACTGTGGTCAGACAGAAAAGAAATTCAGAAAGAAAAGTACTTCTTCTGTAGCATACAGCAGCTTATTTAAACTCTCCGGAGTACCCCTTTAATAAATGCTCTGTCTGGGCACTGTTATTATATAAAGGTATACATATATGTAAATAAATAAACACACTTAATTTTTTTATTATTATTATTTTTTGCTGCATACAAATTACATTTCATCAGCAATTTTCCTTTCAGGACATGAATAGGTAAATTGCTGACACAGTGAAACATTATAACACCGATATTTTTCGGATAGTATATTTTTCCTACTTTTCGGCAAGAATCAGTTTTGCTACTATCGATGTGGCTGAAAGTTGTGTTGAATATATTTCCACTACACCGCAAATGTAAGCTAATTCTGTCTTGACGCTCTTGGTTTCCTTGCAGTTGGCAGTGCATAAAATAACAAATTAACTCCCAAAATGTCACAAGGCCTGCTACTACACAGGTTAATTATATTCTGACTCTCCCTGTGTATTCATTTAGCTGTTCCTTCTCCCAAGTGGATCATTATTAATGCTTAGAAGCAGGTTGAAGGCTGAACTAAATCCAGCTTTGGTCAAATGAAACAAATAGTTCTACACTGGATCTTGAAAGAAATAAAGGAATCATTTAGTCATTGCCAGGAGATGCTATTAATGTGGAAAAGAGCAATTTGTGAATTATTATTATTTTTTTGGTCACCAGAGCTTTTACAGTTATGAGGCTCATCTTGTTTTTTTATTTTATAAAATTCAGGATATACACAGGAGTTAGGAAAATCTAGGCAATTGCCTAGGGTGGAAAATTTCACAGACCCAACATTAATACTTAGCTTAGGGAAGAGGAAAGAAAATATTCCGATTCTGTAAAGTTCTCAGTTTGCCTCCTGTAAACTGTAAAGCCAGGATCAAATTAACAGTGTGTTTTTTTTTATTTTTTTATAAATTCCACTAAAAATTAAAACCCTCTGGGTAGGGGTGGCTGCAATTAATCCAGTAAACCCTGCAGTTTTTATCGGTACAATTTTTGTTTTGATGGGACTTTTTTGATCACTTTTATTTTCCTTTTTTTGGTATATAAAGTGACCAATAATTCTGCAGGTTCATTAAGGGAAATCTATCATCCATGTCACCTATACAAACCTGTCGATACAGACAAGTAGAACAGGTGACACTGATGACAACCATATTAACCTGTTCCTGCTCCGTGCTCCCATTTTCCCGATATCTTCCTTCATATCTTCCTTTCTGGAGCCGGCTTGAAACATGGGCGGAGCTTCCTGAAGTCACAGCTGCTGTTTGCTAGCCGCGGGACCTAGCAAAGAAGCAGCAGCAGGGATGTCAGGAAGCTTTGCCCATGCTCCAAGTCAGTCCTGGAACAGAAGATTTGGGGAAGATATTGGGCTAATGGGAGCACAGAGCAGGAACAGGTTAATATGGTTGTAATCATGTTCTACATGTCTGTACCAACAAGTTAGTCCAGGTGACACTGATGACAAATTTTCTTTAATGTACCCGCAGAATTATTGATTTTTGGTCACTTAATATACCAGAAAAAAATAAAAGTGATCTAAAAAAGTCCCACCAAAACAAAAATGGTACCGATAAAAACTACAGATCATGGCACAAAACAATAGCCTTCATACAGCTCCATATTCTGAAAAATAAAATAGTTATAGAGGTCAGAATAGGACAATTAGTAAAATAAAACAAAACCTAAATTAATTGGGTATGGTAATAGCATTCACTTACAGAATAAAGATAATGTCCGGGCATGCTGGGAAGTGTAGTTTAGCAACAGCTGAAGGCACACTGGTTGGGAAACACTGGTATAGATTGATCTAGTACTTATCAGTAATTAACTTTTGTATCACTCATTGATCACCTTCTTATCAGCAGTCACGACACAGTTGTCAGTAGGTGTCACATTGTGTTATCAGTAGATTAGATAAGGCCATACAAGTGTAAATACTGCAGGCTGGACAAGGTATTTAACATGCTGAACAAACACTAACTTGTGCTTGCCCTTAGGCTAGGTTCACACTGCGGAATCTCTGGGCAGAAAGTTTCCGCCTGGAGATTCTGAGTGCAGCCAGCGCCGGCTGAATCAGTCGGCACTAGGACCGCGCATACACTGCAGTCTCCAATAGACTGCAATGTGTTCCGTGAGTATTTCCACCTGAGCAACGCCATTCTCCAGCTGTAAATTTTCAAGAAAATTTTCCATTCACAAATTCCGCTTCACAAATTCCGAAGTGAACATTTTAGCTAGCAGAATTTCGGCCTGTAATTTCAATGCGGAATTGCAGGCGGAAATTCAATAGTGTGAACCTAGCCTTAGGCCGAAAGTTGTCAGTCCTTGGGACTAACCTATGCATCCAGGTAGCTATCAATTTGAAAGAAGAGTAGATGCTACTACCAGTCTTCAGTAGTTTGACAGATTCCTGCACATATTTGTTGTGCAGGATTTGATGCCACAGATTTGTTACTGTTAAATCATTTAGTTTACATTGAAATCTGCAGAATTTAATCTGCAACATCAAATTTTGCGCATGAAATATGTGCCAGAAACTGGTACATGTGTATACACCCTAAGGCATGTGTGATGAAACATTTAAGGGATACTCTGCCACTACACATCTTATCCCCTATCCAATGGCTGTCACGAGGGGGCGTGGTGTGACATCCCAATCACTGCTGCCGGAACCCAGCGTTTGTTCAGAATGCCAGGTGCTGTGCTGAGATTGCGCGGGGGGTCCCACCACAGGGATAAGATGTCTAGGGGGAGTACCCTTTAAAGTTCTTATGGATCCATATCATGGGCACTCTATGTGACGTTTTAGGAAGCCTCTCTGCTCACCTAGCTACAATTATTCTAGGGTAGAGTACCTCACTAAAAAGGAACATAATTTATAATGTATCTTATCTGAAGCTTATACAAGCAATATTATATTTTAGCTTGATAATGAATAGGTGAAACTAAAATATGAAGACAAAATACGATTTTAAAATGTTTGCCCCATTTTCTGTAACACCCAAAAAATAGTTGCTTTTAATTTGTTTTTAACGTTAGGGCTATGTTCGCATATCACTTAAGAACACTAAGAAATAAGCACATAGCAAAACTTAGGGAACACTATTAGATACAAAATACTGATACTAACTTATTTTATCCCTTTTACAGACAACATTTTGTTATTCACTTTACAACGTGTGAACATAAATACTTGACACTTAAATCCCAATACATAACAGATCTGCGCTATATACCTGAATTAATAACACTAAGAAATAACCGCATAGCGTTCCCAAAGTTGTATTTGAAAAATCAGTTTTATTTAGCATACTAGCTGAATACCCGGTGTTGCCCGGTTTTTCCTTCCTAATCCTTGTTGTGGAGGAAAATCAACAGAGGAAGCTTTTGACTTCATATCCCGTCCTCATATATTGTTGTCATATCCCGACCTCCTATCCCATCCTTCTATCTCGACCTCCTATGTCGACCTCCTATCCCGACCTCCTATCTCGACCTCCAATCCCGACCTCCTGTCCCAACCTCCTTTCCCATCCTCCTATTTTAACCTCCTATCTCGACTTCATTTCCCGTCCTACTATCCTTACCTCCTAACTCGACCTCCTATC
The DNA here is from genome assembly GCF_029499605.1 of Hyla sarda. NCBI lineage: Eukaryota > Metazoa > Chordata > Amphibia > Anura > Hylidae > Hyla > Hyla sarda. The sequence continues at coordinate 109,293,373 of NC_079191.1, read as the reverse complement.
CCTATCTCCTATCCCGACCATCCTGTCCTTTTATCTCGGTCCTCCTATTTTGACCTCCTATCCCGACCTCCTATCCCTACCTCTCATCCGTCCTCATATCCTGACCCGTAATATGTGTACCAGGTATTGAAATATCTCCAGCTGTACGGAAGTTATATGTGAACATACATTTCCCATTGATTTGCATGGGACTTTAAACAAATACCCCGACCCTCACAAATGGGGGTAGTTAAGGGTTAAATGAGGTATCCAGTATTTTAAGTGGACATATAAGTAACATGTAACTAAGTATTATCGAAATATCTCCAGCCGTTTGAAAGTTATGCAGTAACATATATTTCACACAGACTTGTATGGGACTTTAAACAAAAACCCAGACCCTAGCAAAAGGGGGTGAGAAAGGGTTAAATTACCTATCTTATGTTTGTTGCTGACATATAAATAACATGTGTGCCAAGTTTCATGTTAATATCTTTAGCCATTTGGACGTAATTGTGGAACATACACACATACACATACATATACACACACACAATGGGGGAGATTTATCAAAGTTGTCTATTTCCCGCATCAATATAGACCAACCTACAGAGGGTTAGGCTAGTCCATTGTGCGGCTAATTTATCAAAAGGCGCACGACTCTTGATAAATTCTGCGCACAGACTTTGGGATCTATGCTTTAGACTGTATTTGAACCTACTCCAGCATGGTCTGACATTTCAGCGTACTTTCAGCCGATGCGACTTGTCGCTGAAAAGTCGCTATTGATAAATTCAGCACCAATGCATTTTGCATCTAAAATAGACTAGAATGCATCATGTTCTAAAAATCCTCTAAAGCAAAAGTCGCACATATTTAGACTGCAACTTTCTGTGTGACACATTTAGACAGGAAAAAACAGTCTAAATCCTTTGATACCGTGTATACTCGAGTATAAGCCGAGGTTTTTCAGCACGATTTTTTGGATGTCCGGGCTTGCTGGGAGTTGTAGTTTTGAAACCTCTGGAGGTCCGCAGGTTGAAGACCACTGCGGCCTTCGACATCATCCAGCCCCCTCTCACCCTCTTTAGTTCTGTACAGTACTCGCCTCCGCTCGGCGCTGGTCCGGTGCTGCAGGACTGTCCAGTGGGGAGGTCGTCCGGTGGGATAGTGGTTCCAGGCTGCTATCTTCTCCAGGGAGGCCTCTTCTCCGCGCTTCGGGCCCGGCCCCAGAATAGTCACGTTGCCTTGACGACGACGCAGAGGTACGTTCATTACCAACGTCCTTCTGCGTCATCATCAAGGCAACGCCTCTATTCCGGGCCCACAGCGATAGCAGAAGATAGCAGTCCGGAACCACTATCCCACCGGACGACCTCCTCACCGGACAGTACTGCAGCACCGGACCAGCGCCGAGCGGAGGCGAGTACTGTACAGAACTAAAGGGGGTGAGAGGGGGCTGGATGATGTCGAAGGCCGCAGTGGTCTTCAACCTGCGGACCTCCAGAGGTTTCAAAACTACAACTCTCAGCAAGCCCGGACAGCCGATGGCGGATAGTTCACAAGAGGATGATGACAAGAGGATGATGACAGGGGGATGATGAAGGGGGGTGGGGATGATGACAAGGGGATGATGAAGGGGGGTGGGGATGATGAAGGGGGGTGGGGATGATGACAAGGGGATGATGACAAGGGGATGATGAAGGGGGGTGTGGGATGATGAAGGGGGGATGATGACAGGCGGTGATGATGAAAGGGGGATGATGACAGGGTGATGATGATGAGGGTGTTAATGACGGGGGTCTGGATGATGAAAGGGGGGATGATGTATTTCCCACCCTAGGCTTATACTCGAGTCAATAACTTTTCCTGGGACTTTGGGGTGAAATTAGGGGCCTCGGCTTATATTCGGGTCGGCTTATACTCGAGTTTATACGGTAAATCTCCCCCATTGAGTTTTATAGATATATATATATATATATATATATATATATATCACAAGGCTTCCAGACAGAAAGTGAAGTGCTGGCACTGCTCTCCCTCTATGCTCTCCCTTGAATGGTCTATGTTGACACTCTAGCTAGCAGCGTATCTTCATGTGGTGGTGCTCATGTACTATGGTAGTGTCAAGGTGAATTCAAATCCTTATATTAGAGAAGAAAGTACAGGCAACTCACCACGTTGTTGTAACTTCGTGTTTATTGCTGGGACATGCAGGCAAAGCGGCTCCACGCCACACCGGGATGCCGAACACTAGTGCGTTAACCGATGACAGCTGTTTCTTTCCGTTCAGGAACTTCAACAGATCGTCTCCATTCACCTGTGCACGTGACTATATATCTCCTCCTTCATTTGTGACGTCGTGCCAAGGTGAGCGGAGTTTCAATCTTACAAATAGATTTACCAATATTAAATTTATAGAAAAATTACTTATTAAACATTTCATTATTATCTATAAGTGAAAATAGCATATCTGCTGTGGTAAAAAAAACTGTTTAAAACAAGACTATTTAAAACAAAACTATTTGTAGCTAACTCGATGTTTAGAGGAAGAATTCCTGGACGTTCTCATAAAAAAACAAAATAATACACTCACTACAATAGGTTATAGAAAAGAAACCGCAAGCAATACTCTACTACATTATACAAGCTACCATCCTTCCCATACGAAAGAAGCAATACCATACGGACAACTACTCAGATTGAGACGAATAAACAGTACAGAAGAGTCATTTAACACACAGGCTGATGAATTGATACAACGGTTAGAAGACAGGGGGTATCCACCTCAAATACTTAAAAATACACTAGAAAGAGTAAAAAAAATTGACAGAAGTACACTATTAAAAAATAGGAGACACAGAAAGCACACTAGAATAAAAGATGAGGTCATAAAGAAAGAGAGGTTTTTTTAAATATAGTCCTATGCATGAATTAATAAAAAGATCCATATATACGAATTGGCATTTAATAGAAAGAGATCAGATTCTTGGTAAAATAAAAATAGAAAAACCTATGATAGCGTTCAAGCGAACGAAAAACTTAAAAGATGAACTGGTAAAAAGTAAAATAACAGAAAAAAGAACAACAGAAGAAAACTGGTTAAATAAATCAATAATTAGAGGAAACAAAAAATGTGGAAACTGTAACTGGTGCGACCATTTTATAACTGGCAACAGTATAAATATAGGGGGTATCACTAGAGAAATAACAGATTTTATGTGTTGTAGATCAAAAAATTTGATATATGCAATCATATGTGAATGCATGAGATTTTACATAGGCAGTACAATCAGACCCATGAATACTAGGTTCAGAGAACACATGCACTCTATAGTAACAAAAAAAGGATCACCGCGACTCATAGAACATGTGATCTCTGAACATGCAGGAAACATCAAAAATATAAAATTCCTAGGCATAGAAAAAGTAAAAATAAAATCAGATCAAGACAATGTGAAAAAACTAAGAGAAATAGAAGCCCGTTGGATATTGAGAACGGGAGCTCAAGACATGAAAGGGTTAAATGATAGAATAGATATGGTAGTCTTCCTCTAAACATCGAGTTAGCTACAAATAGTTTTGTTTTAAATAGTCTTGTTTTAAACAGTTTTTTACCACAGCAGATATGCTATTTTCACTTATAGATAATAATGAAATGTTTAATAAGTAATTTTTCTATAAATTTAATATTGGTAAATCTATTTGTAAGATTGAAACTCCGCTCACCTTGGCACAACGTCACAAATGAAGGAGGAGATATATAGTCACGTGCACAGGTGAATGGAGACGATCTGTTGAAGTTCCTGAACGGAAAGAAACAGCTGTCATCGGTTAACGCACTAGTGTTCGGCATCCCGGTGTGGCGTGGAGCCGCTTTGCCTGCATGTCCCAGCAATAAACACGAAGTTACAACAACGCGGTGAGTTACCTGTGCTTTCTTCTCTAATATTCGGATATATATATATATATGCAAAAAATGACATAAATTCAGAAACATGTAAAAGAGAAACACAGTAATAGCAAGGTGCTGGGGGAACCGACTAATGGGAGATTACGCACTGAGCATGCAGCTTAGTAGCAAAGGTAGATTTAATCAATGTACATCACAAGAACCATAATGGTTACAATACTTTAGACAAGAAAAAAGTGGCACAGTGAGAAGAACATACAGATCACAGACGTCCAGAAGAGGACAACAAATGTGAATAGAAGTACACTGACAGAGCACAATATCATTACCACAATAGAGAGAAATAAACGTGTGAGCCTCCACCACCCAACGCTTCGCTCAGAGCTTCATCCGGGGTGTGGTCATGAAGAGATCAACCCTCTCTGATATATAGTTCAATAACCAATCACATCTAACCTGATGGCCACCTGATCTGCTTGTACATTCCCAGCAGGCGTCACCTGATCAAACATGTGATCAAGCCAGGCCTGGAAATAATCACACTAACTCGTCATAAAGCCGAGTTTTGTGCCTTTTGTGCATATATGTTTAATAATACTGATTTTAAAAATACAACTTTGGGATCGCTATGCGCTTATTTATTAGTGTTCTTAATTCATGCACATAGCGCAGATCTGTTATGTATTGGGGCTTACATGTCAAGTATTTAATATTTGTTTCCTGTTTTTTGTCCCCATTGCAATATGAATTTCAGGAGTTGTGAGGCCTCCTGGATGGCATGCGCCGACAAAATGTTCTCCCGCGACTGTGCTGGTGGTATCGAGAGTGGTCATAAGTCTGAATTGAAGAGGTTGCTGAGGGGATTTTTGCAGAAAAGGTCCAGAAATTGGTGGAGTAAAACCACACATGAGAGATATTTACTTAAGGGTTTGATGCCACGGGGCCTCAGGGTTCAGGTCTTTCCCTTGTTTCCCATTGAGGATTTCAAACAGCAATGGGTAACTGCGTGCTCTTTATGCTCCAAAATATTCTTGGAGTTTTTAGTTGGACTGAATACCCAGACTTTTGTTACATCAGAGGCCGAAATTGGTGAGGCTATATCTAAGTTGCCTTTAACCAAGAATTAGAGGCATGGTTTAAAGAGTGGGAAGAAAAAATTGAAACCCATAAAGTCAAAAAATGTCAACGTGCTTTATCGGATGCGCAGCAGAACCGAGTGTATGGGTAAATTGATAGCGCCAGAACCAATCTTGTCTTACTCGGTCAGTTTCTGTTTCTTCATTATCTTCAGCAGGAACCACTTCTAGTATTCATTCGAATGCATCTAGAAGATAACATGGGAGAGGACCTAGACGAAGTAATGACTATGGCACAAGCAGGGGACTGGAAGGCGTACCCGTCAACAACAGATATCGAATCAGGGGGATGCCCCACGCAAGGTAATCAATTTATCTGATATACCACTAACACCTACACAAGAAAAAGTTCTCAGTTTAGGCTTATAATTTTGCCCCCAAGCTAATTCTGACCTCTTTGCTTAAGTAAAGGATGCCCACCTCTTTGCTCGGAAATTGATTTTAAAGAAACTTTTAGCTAGACGTAATGATGTGAATATGGAAGGGACTGTGAGGAATTTAGCACCGCAAGATTTAGAAGCCTTACTCAGAGAACAAGAATATCCAACAGGCATGTACCCTACTTATCTATTCCCAAAAAGTACCTAATTTCCACCACTGGTGATGTTTCCGGAAATTGACTTGTTCGTTAAAGGACAACTGTAGTGCAAGACTTTTATATATTGCTGTGCCCAGGCTGCAAAATAAACAAAATAAACTTTAACATACCTTCCTACGTGCCCCCCGTCGGTCCGTTACCGGCCTCATGGTCCAGCGGAGACGTCACAGAGCCGTCGGAGTATCACCAGCCGCAGCAATGTCCCGCCCCGGCCGGTGATAGGCTGAGTTCACTGTCATGTAAAAAGCCGGCCTGAGCTCCTTACATGACAGTGCGCTCAGCCTATCGCCGGCCGGGGTGGGACATCACTGCAGCCGGTGGTACAACGACGGCTCTGTGACGTCTCCGTCCCCAGGAAGTTGAATGAGGTTCGCACCGCTGCACTGTGAGGCTGGTACCGGACCGACGGGGGGCACATAGGAAGGTATGTTTTGTTTATTTTTGCAGCCTGAGCACAGCAATATATAAAAGTCTTGCACTACAGTTGTCATTTAAAACTGTGACAAAGGATTTGAGTGAACTGACCCACTACCGGGGCAAGGATAACCTATCCAGATCAGAATGTGAAGCTATTAACGAACTGAGAATGAGGAAGGATGTGTTAATTAAACCATCCGAAAGGTGGAAACGTGGTTATCTGGCCTACTGGCAAGTATGAAAAAGAAATGTTTAGGCAACTGCGAGACACGACATGTTACAAACGTCTCACCTTTAACACTTTGAACAATTTTAGGATGGAACTACAAGGAATCCTGGAAATGGCAAAAGAAGAAGGAATCCTCTCTCAAAAACAAGTCAATGGCCTTCTTATCCAACACCCAACTATATCAACAATATATCTTCTTCCCAAAATGCACAAGAATAAGAATGAACCCCCGGGACATTCAATTTTCTCTGGATCCAATTCCCTCACAGAACCAATGTGTAAGTTGATCGTTTTTAACCTTAAACCTATTGTAGAATTACTACCTTAATATTTAAAGGACTCGAATGATGTGCTGAGAGCTTCAGTTGGAGAGCGACATGTTACTACTAGTAACCTGTGATGTTGAATCCTTGTATACTTCCATGAGACATTCAAACGGCATTGCTGCTGTGAAGTTCTTTCTTGATACAAGTGACTTGCACCCTGATCTATGCTCTCTCCTTATTGATCTTCTCACATTCTCCCTGACCCATAATTTTTTAATTTTTAAGGGGGTCCTGCACCTTCAGCTCCAAGGAACCGCAATGGGGGTGGCCTGTGCGCCCTCATACGCTAACTTGTTCTTGGGGCTGTGGGAGAGGACCCTCTTTTCATCCGACAACATCCCACACTTGGACAGCGTGATATCATGGGGCAGATATATAGCCGATGTTCTCATTGTGTGGCAGGGTACTCCATAGGAGTTGAAGGAGTTTATGGACTGTCTGAATGCTAATGACCTTAATATTCGACTTACGTACAGAACTAGCCATTCTACTATTGATTTCTTAGATATCCAGATCATGATCGACGAAGACGGTTATGTCCAGACTGATCTCTTTCGGAAGAGTTCATCCGCTAACACAGTATTGCATGTGGCATCGGCGCATCCTAAGCATCTTATTAGGAATATCCCCCGAAAGCAAAACGCCTATGTTCTACTGAAGAGAAATTTTAAACACAGGCAGCTGACTTGAGAAGATTTCAGGAGAGAGGCTATAGCAACAGGAGTATTAGACGAGCATATATAGAGACAAGAATGAAGATCGAACTTCCTTACTACATTCAAGCAATGAAAGGGGTCAGATGACAGAACAGGTGAGGTGTGTTTTGCATTATACATCTAATAATGCCCAGGTTGCAACAACACTGGTCAATTCTCCTCACCGACCCCATCCTATGAAAAACCCTGCCCCCGAGGCCAGAGGTCACCTATCCTCTGGAAAAGAACCTTAAATATTTATTGGTACATAGTTTTTATACACCTGACAGTGGGACATCTATGTTTGGAACCTGAGGCCCCAAGTTGGGCAACTCAGCTTGTGGGAAATGTGTTGCTTGTTGCAACATGGAGAGAACCACTGAATTTTATGATTCATCTAGATCTAGGACTTGTGCCATCAGGAGTTCTATTATATGCAACACAAGAGGGGTAATTTATGCTGCCACCTGTCCCTGTGATTAGATTCATATAGGTATGACAACACGGGAGTTCAAAAGGCGCATCAGAGAGCATGTACGTGATATACAACAGGCGATGGATGAATAAGACCTAACAAGATTGAAAACTATCCCACGACATTTCAAGCTTAAACACAACTGTGATGCCTCACTTCTTCGATCAGGTGGCCATCAAGTTAGATGGTGATTGGTAATTGAACCATATATCAGAGAGGGACCATGTTTCGGGTGATGCCCTGAGCGAAACGTTGAGTGGTGGAGGCTCCCACGTTTATTTCTCTCCATTGTGGTAATGATATTGTGCTCTGTCAGTGTACTTCTATTCACATTTGTGGTCCTCTTCTGGATGTCTGTGATCTGTATGTTCTTCACACTGTGCCCTTTTTTTCTTGTCTAAAGTATTGTAATCATTATGGTTCTTATGATGTACATTGATTAAATCTACCTTTGCTACTAAGCTGCATGCTCAGTGCTTAGCCTCCCATTAGTCAGTTCCCCCAGCACCTTGCTATTACTGTGTATTTCTTTTACATGTTTTTAAATGTATGTCATTTTGTGTATCTATGTTAAATAAAACTGATTTTTTAAATATAACTTTGGGATCGTTATGCGCTTATTTCTTAGTGTTCTTAATTCATGTATATAGCGCAGATCTGTTATGTATTGGGACTTACGTGTCAAGTATTTATGTTCACACATCGTAAAGTGAATAGCAAAATTTTGTCTGTAAAAGGGATAAAATAGGTCAGTATCAGTATTTTGTATCTAATAGTGTTCACTAAGTTATTAGTATATATATATATATATATATATATGTGTGTGTGTGTGTGTGTGTGTGTATAGTATGTTGAAAGGTTGTAGATCTAAAAAGTAAGGACAAGCTACAGTAACAACACTGCTAGACAAGAAAAAGGAAGATTTAGAAAGGGAGTTAACTGGGGTCATTTAAACTTCACAAGGTCAATGAAAAATAATAGTGCTTTTCGCACTCTTAGTTCTACTTATACTTATTATTTCTTCAGATCAGAGAGTGCACGGATAGTTCATGAGAACGCATTAGGACTTGGAGATAGTTCCAGATATAATGTGAATAATACTGTAGATCCATTTGAACAATAAGACATTCTACACATCCATGTAACCAATATGAATATGATTCAGCATACAATATGACTCTAATTATTATCCCATGAAGAATTTATAAAGTTGTCATAACCAGGAAATGTTTTAAATACAATTTAAGAGTCTAGATTTTTTAAATTATTAGCCTCTTAACAACCAGGCCTTTAAGGGTCTCAAAGACAATCTGTCACCCCCAATGGCGGTGGTGAACCGCTGACACTGTTGCATGAATTACGTAGATTTTAGCAGGTATAACAGATATTATTTTATTGTTATTGTAACCAACAGTTCCAGCGGTTCACTGCCGCCATTAGTGGTGACAGATTTGCTTTAAAGGAGTTTTCTGACAAAGCTGATAGCAAAGTTGGTTAAATCAGATGAATACCATATATATATATATATATATATATATATATATATATATATATATACAGTGTTCCTTTCAAGAAAACAGCACCAATCACTGGGTCCGGATTAAATGCAGGTTAAGATTCTTTATTGCATTAGAGCATCCCATGCTCTAATGCAATAAAGAATCTTAACCTGCATTTAATCCGGACCCAGTGATTGGTGCTGTTTTCTTGAAAGGAAGACTGTCTGTATATCCAGCCTGGCAAGCTGGGGAATACCTGCACCACACCGAGGGCCTCCCTGTGCTGAAACTTTTCTTATATATATATATATATATATATATGTATATATATATATATATATATATTAATACACCATTTATGTAATAGAGTACAAATGTGCTGCTTTTAGGTAAAACAACTACATCCCTCTATTGTTCTTCTCACCTATGGATCTGATCACTTCCTGATTTCCTTTCTGAACTGTGACCTTGCTATTGTCATGTAACAGAGCGCACACTTTCCCACAATCCCGTTGCTTACATACATGGTAGAGACTAACAAGCAATATGTAGCTGAACTGAGCATGCTAAACAGTCTCAGTAAGGCTGGGTTCACAATTGTCCGGCATCCGGCATAGGTGACCTCAGCCTAGATCTCAACGCAACTGGTGCCATAACTGATAACAACGTGCATCAGTTCTCATCAGTTGTATGGCATCAATAGTCCAGTGTGTCCAACCATCCAGTGTCAAAATTGAGACACTAGATGATTGTATACTGTCCCATTCAAATTAATGGGATCAGTTCTAGCTAGCATCAGTTTCCCTCCAGTCCATGCCAGAGGGAACCTATGTCGGACGCCGGACATATGTGAACCCAGCCTAAATGCCCTAAGATGGTCTAACCAAGGGCAAAAGCGAAAAACATGGAAGACAATTGGATATTAGTAAGTATGTTTAATGTCGCATAATCAGTTTAGGCATGGGTAAATTTGGAATGTAAGTGATGGGAAAATGAAAGGATTCTTCTCCCAGAAAAACGATGCTAAGAACAGCGCTCTTCCCACAAAGTTTCAAATGGCAAATGCAATGTACTAAACCAATAACCGTCAGGAGATCAGACTTAGTAAAATAGCAAACAACATTTTACAGGTAGATGGCTACAAACGGTCCGTTTGTAGACATCTGTCATTGAAATTTTGTTTGTCTCTCAACGTTTGGAAACGGGACTTTGTGCGGGCTGCACTCCTCAGTATACCACGCTGTGTGGTTAACAGGCATTCCATGGTTTTGTGCTCAAAGTACAACACCTTAAGGTGAGCAAACCATTCTCCCTTCATATTACTGACATTTATAAAAAATAAAAGGATAACAGCACTTAGGTGCAGACAGGTCCATTTTGTTTCTTTTTCTCTCTTTTCATTTAAAGTTGGAATGTGCTGTTCAAAATGTATCAAAAAGTCACATACGACAGACTGGCGTGCACTCAGTAGAGATGTAAGCTATGTTGCATCCCTGAGGCTGGTGTGGATTTGCGGTACAATTTGCAATTGTTTTTTCTTTTTTAAGTTGCGTTTGATAAAATCTACCTGTAATGTAGTTTGCCACGTGCATAAGACACAGCTCACCCTCTTGCCCTTCACCTCGACACGGATAGGACCGGACCCTGGTCCCAGGTAATAGCAGAAAACAAAGGAAAGTCCAGCATGGTAGTTCAAGCAATGCAAAACGTTTATTCAGCAATTACCCAACATGGAAGACAGGTGACGCATTTCGGCCGCGTTGTGCAGCCTAAAGGCTGCACACCGCGGCCGAAACGCGTCACCTGTCTTCCATGTTGGCTAATTGCTGAATAAAGATTTTGCATTGCTTGAACTACCACGCTGGACTTTCCTTTGTTTTCTGCTATTACCTGTAATGTAGCATGATAGAAGATGAAGAATTGCTGGCAACAGACATGTTTGGTTTCCTTTCAAAGTCTTGAGTGGTCAAACCAAACCCCAATATCCTGTACAAAGCACTAAATTGTAATAATGAATACAAATAGCTATGGATTCCCCATCAAATTTCATTGTTGAACTAAAGAACTCCTGTCTTTAATTTAACCATGGCATTTGATGGGTAATCCATAGTTATTTTTAGTATCATTACAATTTAGTGCTTTGTACAGGAAATTGAGGTTTTGGTTTGACCATTCAAGACTTTGAAAGGACACCAAACATTGTTGTGTAACCACTTATCACTTCTTTTGATCTTCACTACCTCTAAATATTGGCAAAGTTCCAGGGATCATGCTACAAAATGAAGCTGTTGAAGCTGTTGCCATTGTATTCCTGGTGTGAAAGTAACTAGTCTAAGAGTTACCATCAACTTGAGGAGACTGCTAAACTCTGATGACTCACATGTTGATGCAGTTCCACAATGCATTATTCTTTCTGTGTTCCCAAGACATTTATTATGCTACCCTAACAACAGAAGGGCTCAGGAAAAGACAGATAATGGAACGCAGAGATAAAGTGTGAAAGAAATCAGAGTGAGAAAAGATGGGGAAATGGGGTGAGGGATTGAGTGTAAGAGAGTCCTTGAGAAGTTCTCTCAATAATAGAAACAGAATTTTGTGGTGGAGCCTCGCTGAAAACAATATAGTAACATGATTCAAACCACTTTTTATGACCCTATAAATTCCTCAGGTTTGGAAATCTTCCAAGTTGGCTCCTTCCCCCAATTTACAGTGCCAGAGCTGATTTATATGACTGTGCAAGCATCGTATGATGATTTTAGATAGATATTCACAGACTGTTCTTTCATACTTGAATCCAAAAGACTATTTTGTTTTACATTTCCCAAAGTTTTTTTTTTTTAAATAGTTCTTTTCAAGAAGAGAATCTTGCGATCCGAAGATTAGAGAGTTAAATTTCTTTCTACCATACATTGTTTTAAGACCTGTAACAATACCCGCTAAAAGACACCAGTCATATATTTTCATTATCATTAATAAATATTTTAACTATTGAATCGTTTGGCTGATAAAATAAATGTGAATAAATGAAATATTAAAAAACAGCTGTGCCATAATGTTGTACCCATTTCAAACAGCTGGAGTTCATACACAGCTTTGATCATAGGGTCAGTATAAAGCAATAAGGGTTAACAAATAATTCCAGTCAAATCCAGCAATAATGAGAACTAAATAATATTATTATACAGTTATATATAGAAAACATTATGTCTTTGACAGACTGTGTGATCCAAAATAACTGATCATACTTTAACAATTTATTTTATAATATATTAAAGAGGTACTTTGACATGAGGCAATGCTGCAGAAGTATATAGCATTGCTTACCTGTCAGCCAAAGTCCTTTAACCACCAAAATCCATTTGTTTTGGGAATCTTAGTCATGTACTTCCTGGTTTAGCAGTTGCTCAGTACTACAATCTCCAGAATGTATTGCTGGGGATTATCACAGTCCTCCTACCATGGCTCCTTCCTTCCGACAATCCTCCTGCCAGTTCACACCCAGAATTGTTGTAGAACATCTCATTTCACAGCTGACAATAAGTGAGGTTGACGCATCTGCTGCCTTCATTACCTGGCTGCTCCTCTGCCTGTGGCATCACTCCTCATCACAACACAGCATCCTTTAAACACACCTCATTCTCCCTAAATGTCCCAATAAAAATATATGCGTGTGTATCATGCAGAAAGATGATGATATAAGTTGTTGGTTCTTGTCAAAGGTGATGACATCATTCAGAGGGTGGGGCTAGAGCTTAGTGATAAGATTAAGTCATGCCTCCTGAGACAGCAGAGGATGATACATTGTCTTGGGGAGAGGGAGGAGCCAGGGAGCTGGACACAATTTCACATTGAAAATTAAAGGACTACACAACTTTCTATTGGTGTAAATTACTCAAAAACATACCGAAACCAGTAATATTTGTGATAACATTATATTATTGTGTTATATGTTTTAGTGTTGTAGTCTTATATAAGTACAATTTTCTGATACTGAAATGTCCCTTAATATTTATAATTTAAGTCAGTGTAACTCTCAATACTGAGGATTTCTGTTCACATTTTCATGGGGGTTTTGTGGGTTTGTTAAAGTTTGTTAACTATACCAAGATTTCTGTATATTGCAGTTTATAATTAAGGTTCGCTGTTGCCACTTTTTATTATTATATTGTGAATTATGCGGGGCTAATGGAACCACTTTTTATTATGATATTGTGAATTGGGTGGGATAATGGAACCAGTAGCCAGGCTACTGCTTCTATGTTTTCTTATGCTCTGTTTACACACTGTGAGGGATATTCAAAGCTTGTCGCAGTAAAAAAAAAAAAAATTTGTTGCCAAAATGTTGGCGCAAAAAGATCCCGACATATAGTCAAAACTGTGTACGTTGGTTTTCTGCAAGGTTTACACTATTCACGTCAAAACTGCTAAAGTGGGCGTGTCAACGTAATTTGACTATGTATTTTGAAAGGTTGTTTTTTTCAATAGGAAGAGGATCATGTGACACATCAAACTTGTTTGGAATTTCACGAGAAAAACAATGATGTGCTTGGTTTTAACATAACTTTATTCTTTCATGAGTTATTTACAAGTTTCTGACCACTTATAAAATGTGTTCAATGTGCAGCCCATTGTGTTGGATTGTCAATGCAACCCTCTTCTCCCACTCTTCGCACACTGATAGCAACACAACAGGAGAAATGCTAGCACAGGCTTCCAGTATCCGTAGTTACAGGTGTTGCAGAATGGGCAAAACAAAAATTGGAACAGGACCCTCAGTTTATGCAGAAGATTTTGTTCAGTTATGAGGCAAACTTTTATGTGAATGGTGGAGTTAACAAACAAAACCACCGCTATTGGTCTGACACTAACCCACATTGGATCAATCCCTCCAAGACTGTTGGAACACAAAAATTGATGGTATGGTGCAGAATATGGGGTACAAATATAGTGGGGCCATTCTTCATCAATGGAAACCTCAAGGCCACTGGATATGCAAAATTGCTACATGATGATGTGTTTCCCTCTTTATGCACTGAAGCTGGCACTTTCCCTGAGTTTTTCCAGCAAGATGGTGCACCACCACATTATGGGTGTCAGGTCCGAGCATTCCTAGATGAACAGTTTCCTGGAAAGTGGATTGGTTGTCGTGGGCCAGTTGAATGGCCCCCAAGGTCTCCCGATCTGACCCCCTTAGGCTTTTATCTTTGGGGTCATCTGTAGGCAATTGTCTATGCTGTGAAGATACGAGATGTGCAGCACCTGAAACTACAGATACTGGAAGCCTGTGCTAGCATTTCTCCTGCGGTGTTGCTATCAGTGTGTGAAGAGTCGGAGAAGAGGGTTGCATTGACAATCCAACACAATGGGCAGCACATTGAACACATTTTATAAGTGGTCAGAAACTTGTAAATAACTCATGAAAGAATAAAGTTATGTTAAAACCAAGCACATCATTGTTTTTCTTGTGAAATTCCAAATACGTTTGATGTGTCACATGACCTTCTTCCTATTGAAAAAAGAAAAGTTGGATTCAAAATGGCCGACTTCAAAATGACCGCCATGGTCACCACCCATCTTGAAAAGTGTCCCCCCTCACATATACTAATGTGCCACAAACAGAAAGTTAATATCACCAACCATTCCCATTTTATTAAGGTGTATCCTTATAAATGGCAAACCCTGTACTGTATACATAGACTTAATTGTAAAAATTGTATGCCAAATAGCAGATCAAAAATGCATGCATATATCATTAAAATAACCATAAAATAACATTTAGATATGATTAATTTTAACCCCTTAAGGACACAAGGTTTTTCCATTTTCGCATTTTAATTTTTTCCTCATTGCCTTCTAAAAATCATAACACTTTCAATTTTGCACCTAAAATTCCATATTATGGCTTATTTTTTGTGCCACCAATTCTATTTTGCAGTGACATTAGTGATTTTACCAAAATATCCACGGCAAAGCGGAAAAAAGTTAATTGTGCGACAAAAAATGCCATTTTGTAACTTTTGGGGGCTTCCGTTTCTACACAGCGCATTTTCAGAAAATGAAATCTTATCTTTATTCTGTAGGTCCATAGGGTTAAAATGATACCCTACTTATATAGGTTTGATTTTGTCATACTTCTAAAAAAAAAATCATAACTAGATGCTGGAAAATGCAGACGCTTAATATTGTCATCTTCTGACCCCTATAACTTTTTTACTTTTCCATGTACAGGCCAGTATGAGGGCTAATTTTTTGCGCCGTGATCTGATGTTCTTATATTGATCGCTTTGTATTGATTATTTTATGATATATAAAGTGACCAAAAATATGCTATTTTGTACTTTAGAATTTTTTTGCACGTACGCCATTGACCGTGCAGTTTAATTAACAATATATTTTTATAGTTCGGACATTTCCGCACGCGGCGATACCACAGATGTTTATTTTTATTTACACAGTTTTTTGGGTTTTTTTATGGGAAAAGTAAGAATCACCCCCCTGTGTCCTTAAGTGATTAAGTCACATACATTTCTGTATGGAACCTGCCATTTTTATAGAATCTGCCAGAACCTCTTATATGTATTGCACTTGTGTCACTTGAGTATGATCAGGGTAAGTTTTCACCTATAGATGGCTGTGGTGGTTGGAGGGAGAACTTTAAAACTGCCTAAGGCTATGTTCACAAAGCGTAATATGTCCATCTGTAAAACACAGACAGAGATTCCGCACATTTCTTAGTTTCAGTGGGACTAGGACCACTCAAAAATGCACCGTCTTCATAGACGACAATGCATTTCCGAGCAGAATTCACAAAAGCATTGAATGGGTTCAATGTTTCGGCAGATGCCAGAATCGGGATGTCCGCAACAAAAACATTTCCCAACTAAATCCCACCATGTGTACAGTACAGCAGCATTCCTGCAGTAGAATTTCCAAGCAGAATTTTTCAGCAGAGTTCTGCTCGGAAATTTCGCCTTGTGAGCATAGCCTAAAAGAAACATTGTTGATTGCCAATCCCTACTAATTACAAAGCTCTTGAATTTTTTTTTTTGCTGAGATTGGTTTCCTTGGGCAACAAAGACAGTTTCACAGGGTTTATAGTAAAATGAAAAACACCTTTAAGAGCCCATTTGGGAAAGTTATTAAAAGATGAGTAGGTGCCCATAACATTATATATTATAATATAAAATTATATTGCAGTTTTTATTTAATTCAAAATAATTGATGGAATCTGGTTGAAATTGTAAAGTGCCTCCTCTTTATTCTAGACCTTCAGAAAAGCCTCCTCAACACATGCAAGCTTTACTAGATTTACAGTCATGGCCCTAAATGTTGGCACGCTCGTGAAATTTTTCTAGAACATGAAGTATTTCTCACAGAAAAGGATTGCAGTAACACATGTTTTGCAATACACATGTTTATTCCCTTTGTAAGTATTGAAACCAAACCAAAAAAGGGAGGAAACAAAGCAAATTGGACATAATGTCACACCAAACTCCAAAAATGGGCTGGACAAAATTATTGGCACCCTTTCAAAATTGTGGAAAAATAAGATTGTTTCAAGCATGTGATGCTCCTTTAAACTCACCTGGGGAGAGTAACAGGTGTGGGCAATATAAAAATCACACCTGAAAGCAGATAAAAAGGAGAGACGTCCCATATGTTTGCTATGCATGCAATGGTAGATTGAGATTGTATAACATTGCATCATACTCAGATTCTTGATACTTGGAGATATTATTATAGGTACAGTCGAGAGTTTTGATATTATATCTACATGTTATTGTGATGACCCACACTTGTTGCTTATGCAATCTTTTGACATGTCTTTTATTTTTGTATCTTGTTTCCCTTTACTTTAGAAATTGTTAAAATTATAAATAAACAGTTATTTAAAAAAAAAGGAGAGACATTCACTTAGTCTTTGCATTTTGTGTCTGTGTGTGTCTTTGTGTGTGAGAACTGTCTGAGGACTTGAGAACCAAAATTGGGGAAAAATATCAACAATCTCAAGGTTACAAGTCCATCTCCAGAGCTCTAGATTTGCCTTTGTCCACAGTGTGCAACATTATCAAGAAGTTTGCAACCCACTGTACTAATCTCCCTGGGCACTGACGGAAGAGAAAAATTGATGAAAGGTGTCAATGCAGGATAGCCAGATGGTGGATAGGCAGCCCCAAACAAGTTCCACAGATATTTAAGCTGTCCTGCAGGCTCAGGGAGCATCAGTGTAAGCGCGAACTATCTGTTGACGTTTAAATGAAATGAAACACTATGGCAGGAGACCCAGGAGGACCCCACTGCTGACACAGAGACATAAAAAAGCAAGACTACATTTTGCCAAAAATGAACTTGAGTAAGCCAAAATCCTGCTGGGAAAATGTCTTGTGGACAGATGAGGCCAAGATAGAGCGTTTTGGTAAAGCCCATCATTCTACTGTTTACTGAAAACAGAATGAGGCCTACAAAGAAAAGAACACAGTACCTACAGTGAAATATGGTGGGGGTTCAATTATGTTTTGTGGTTGTTTTGCTGCCTCTAGCACTGGGTGCCTTGAATGTGTGCAAGGCATCATGAAATCTGAGGATTACCAATGAATTTTGGGTCGCACTGTACAGCCCAATGTCAGAAAGCTGGGTTTGCGTCCGAGATCTTGGGTCTTCCAGCAGGACAATGACCCCAAACATATGTCAAAAAGCACCAGAAATTGATTGCAACAAAGTGCTGTAGAGTTCTGAAGTGGCCAGCAATGAGTCCAGATCTAAATCCCATTGAACACCTATGGAAAGATCTTAAAATTGCTGTTGGGAAAAGGCATCTTTCCAATAAGAGAGACCTGGAGCAGTTTGCAAAGGAAGAGTGGTCGAACATTCCGGCAGAGAGGTGTAAGAAGCTTATTGATGGTTTATTTCAAAGGGTGTGCAACCAAGTATTAAATTAAGGGTGCCAATAATTTTGTCCAGCCCATTTTTGGAGTTTGGTGGGACATTATGTCCAATTTTCTTTTTTTCCTAAATTTTTTGGTTTAGTTCCAATACACACAAAGGGAATAAACGTGTATAGAAAAACATGTGTTACTTCATTTTCTAGAAAAAATCTCAGGGGTGCCAATAATTATGGCCATGACTGTATGTACAGAACATGATTCATTGGTAAAAATGTACCACACAAAATGCACCAGACTTTTTTGTGTTATTAAATTGTGTAAGATAACTGACATACATTGGCCCTGATTTACTGAGAATGGAGTATAGATTTCCCACAGGTACTTTTCCACAATATTTACAAATTTGCTTTTCCCTACCTTTTGCTTTTTTTTTTTTCCCTACACATGCTCTGAGCTGGAGAGTTTTCCAGAGCCCAAATCAACCACATTTTCTGTAAAAACCTTAGTAAATATGTTGGGATTTTTTTAAATTTGGCAGGGACACACCCCCTTTTCCCGGGGAAAAGTCGGTTAGGTTTTTGAATTTTTGGCGCAAATTCTGGCTCTGGCCAAATTCTCGCGCACAACCTGAAAAAAAATGTCGGATTTACAATAGTAAATCAGGGCCATTCTATGTTATATTTATTATGTGTTTTATATATTTTTTGTTCCTTAAAAGACATTTTTTAAGTGTCTAGAAAATCAGGCATAAGGTGCAGGAAGTGCATAGTTCCATAATCTCAGGGTATTTAAAGGAGTACTCAGCCCCTATACATCTTATCCCCTATTAAAGGATAGGGGATAAAATGTCTGATCATGGGGGTCCCGCTGCTGGGACCCCCACAATCTCTCCTGCAGCCCCTGAGTCATCAACTGTACAGAGCTAAGTTTGCTCCGTGGCTGATGACTCACGATACAGGGGCCGGAGTATCATGACACCCCTCCCCCTTAATGTCAATCTATGGGAGGGTGCGTGGCCACCATCCGACCCCTCCCGTAGACTTGAGCAATCTTAGCTCCGAACAGCTGATGACTCGGGGGGGGGGGGGGGCTGCAGAAGAGATTGTGGGGGTTCCCAGTGCTGGGACCCCCACGATCATACATCTTATCTATCCTCTATCCTTGGATAGGGGATAAGATGTCTAGGGGCAGGGTACCCCTTTAAGCCTCGTCCCAGAACCACACCCAGAACACCCAGGAATGGCCACATAATACCTGAAAATCTCCAAACCCTGCCCAAACTCCATACCCTGATGTCAGCAACACTTTCCAAAGACTGTTGGCAACTATGAAAGCGGAGTCCTAAAATGAACCAGATTTGTTAATGGCATGTGCACAAGATATTGGTGCACAAGTAGCAAAATGCATCTATTACACAACATGCACCATGAGGACGATGAATATGGGACAGATTTAGTCTCATCTTCTTGCTATCTTAATTTAGGTCATTAGTAATAGACCTCCACCTTTTTTTTTTCTAGATTCTTTTTTTTATTTTACATCACAAAACAAAACAGACAAAATTACAAACCATACAGTTATACAAGACAAAACAGAAATATAAAATACAGGGTTCTATTTATTATCCTATATCTCTCTATATTAATTATTAACAGCATAGAACCCAAAGGATACCTGTCTTATAGTTACCTATGTACATACCCACTTCATACCCCACCCACCCACCCCTTCCACACAATCCTTATTCTAGTGCCATGGGAAAAAAAAAAAGTTTTTGACTTGAAAACTAGACATGTTATTTTCCTTTTATGATATTAAAGGGGGTATTCCTGGATTTTTTTTATTTGACAGGAGCTGTAAAGTTAGTGTAGTTCATAAAATAGTGTCTGTACCTGTGTGTGATGGTTTTCTCACAATTCTTGTGTGATTTTCCCCCCCAATATTTATTTTTAACAGCATACAATATGACTGTTGTCTCTTTTTCCCAGGTTGCAATGTGACCAAGACCTGACATCACTAGTCAGCTGATGACAGGGAACCTGTCTGCTTCAATGGGTGGCGCGATCGCTTGGTGGAAGAGAGATCAATCTGCAACTAATGCAACAGCTGTAGGCACCCTGATTGAAAACCACAAATGGATGCAGCTCATTTATGTTTCAATGGGTGAGGTGGCTGATGTGTGGGAGGGAAGAAAATGGAATTATGGGATTTGTAGGCAAAAAAGAAAAGTCAAACAGGAAATATCAGTTCACAAAAATCTAGCCACAGTGTTATGGTAATCTCACAACATAGCCAATTAGCCCCAAGACAAGAGCATATCATTCCTAAGGATGTCCATTACTGCCTGCCAGGTATGTACTAAAATCAACTTATGGTGGATAACCCCTTTAAAAAAAAAAATGCAATCATTTATATATTAAAAATAAAAGTTGTAATTTAATAACACCTGTTTAAATGGAAAGTAACCAAAACAGAAAATGACACAGTTCCCTGTAAAGTCTATGTTTACGTAGGATGATTATTTAAAATAATTAATGCAATTAAAGCCAATTTAGGTTAAAGCAGATGTCTGAATAAATACATGAGAGCCAAAAAGTAAGTCCAGCCGTATCCAATGTAGATATGCAACTTGAAACATAAACCGTAAATGCAGGCTCCATGTCAAGAAGTAAACTAACCCAAAGACAGTCTGTCTGTCACTACCAGCAAAATAAATATTCCACTATCCGCTTTAAAGCTCTTTATCCTACAGAACAGTTAGAACATTTGAGTTTACAGAAGGATGAATTTTTGCTTCTTTCTCTTAGTGACGCTATCTTCTCATATGTCCAAGCACAACATTAAACCATTCACATTAGAACCAAGTATGTTGTCAGTCAGCATTTTATATAAGGGAATAAATAACCACCAAGAGTGTCCAAATTATCTACATCTCCAGAGGATGACCATTCTGTTAAGGCTAAATTGTCATTTACTGCCATTTTTATTCAGACCTAATAAAGTGTTATTGGTGCCGTAGCCTGTGGTGATAACATCACTTGTACATTTAAACAAAGAGGGAAATGTTCTGTGATCTCTGTTAAGTATGTACAAAATGGTGGATGTAGGGGTCGGAGGTCAGATGTATCCCCCGGGGCACATCTATCATGACGTATAAGTGGCAGGCACTTCTCTACGGCTCTTGAATTTTTCCCTACACACTTGATTTGATGTCTTTTATTTATAGGCATTTCTATTGAGAATAATAAATAAAAACAACTACAACTTATATCATCCATCACTATTATCTGTATGTTGTATAATGAGAATCTGCTGACAGCAGACTGTTTACGTTGCCCCTCTGTGAATTGTATCATTCATATTTTATTGCACAACCCATCTGTATTAGTAAACATAAGGCATTATAGGTTTCCCTTAATTTCCATGATGCCATTGTCACTTTTGAAGACACAATGCTGTGCTATTCATAAAACAGTTTAGAATTATGTATTTATTAATTAATTTATTTAGCAAAGCATTAGTCATTATTCTTAACAGGTCAGCTTGTTCACAGAAGCGTTATTCACCTTGTCTATACTTTGTTTATCTTCATGTCATATTTATGCTTTTATGTATATGCATGGGTCTTTAAGGGGAGGAGCCTGTGGGCTACATCATTTCCCTGATAGTATTTAAACTGAAGTAAGCAATGCTGTCTGTAGCCATGATTAAGAGTGTCTACTGGCGATTGAAACTACCAGAGCCATTATTTATATTATGCGAAGTAGTAGCAGGCAGGAAAAAAATGATGAAATGCTGCTCTAATACTCAGCAAGAGCATTGACCAGCTGATATGGCCACTTACATAACTTACACCTTTAAAAAAAAAAAATCAAAGGATTCAAATTTGAATTATGCTTAAAGGGGTAGTCCAGCCCTAGACATCATATCCCCTATCCAAAGGATAGGAAATAAGATGTCTGATCGCAGGGGGTCAATTCATGTCTATGGGAGGGGGCGTGACAGCTGTTGAATAGCTCACGACCACGACCCCCCAAAACCAGCTTTCTGAACATAAATGTTCAGAACGCCGGTGTGCCTGACCAGGGATCGCAGGGAGTCCCAGCGACCGAACCCCGATCCGATATCTTATCCCCTATCCTTTGGATAGAGGGTAAGATGTCTAGGGGTGGAGTATCCCTAGACATCAGGGACATTTTCAGCAGATTAGACCATGCTAATCTGTCGATATGGTCCAAGATTAGTATGGTGCCATTGTTATCACCATCCTGTGTGCCTTGTTTTGTAACAAAATGGTGTTTTATACATATGCAAATGAGGGTTTTAGGTGCACTGGCAGAATTGCATTAATTCCCATGCCATATTAGCCTATTTCAGCAGGTTAGCACTATCACACGTACTGATAGTTTTCCTACCAAACATTGATGGATCATCCAATTCACAGGAAACCAATTTTATAGGAGAAGCACCCAGATTGAAATCCAGTATTGTTTTGTTTGTTTCTGAACATTTTTCAGTGTTTAGGATACACTCCCTACAATGTATGGAGAGTTAAACATCTAGAAAGTATGTACAGTATGATATTTATTATTTAGCATACCATCAAACAAGGAATTCCTAATTGGGAGCTATAGTGGTGTTGATTCCTTGCTCAGTATTATCTCTGCTCATTGGTCTATTTTGTATGTCTTTTCTATTCTTGCACATGTCTGGTAATTCAAAACATAAAAACTTTCCCAAGCATCGCAGACACAAAAGAAGCATTTTCAGTCCTTTACATGGTTCTCTATTTGAAGTAAATCAAGACGTTGCCCTGATGCCCCCCTTTCTCTCCCATATCTCTGTCAACAGCCCCTGAAGCAAGGACAGGAAGCTCTGTGACAGTGATATTGATTGTGACACAGAAGGTGCTAATAGTGCTTACTAGCCCGGCTGGACATACGCCAATAGGAATATTTTACAATACTTAATATTCTGCTGGGGAGATTTTCGGAAAGCAAGAAAATCATCACTGCTGACAGACAAACAAAGCGGCACAGAAGTCAGAGTAGAGGAATCATTGAGAGACCTGAATATGGCCGGCTTCCAGACTGCATGAGTCACAAACTAATTCTAGAGAAACAAAAATAAATGTGTTACACATTCCCCGGCTAATCTTGCTAGTCTGCGGTTGTCACATACTGTGTTTGTTTAATCTGCGCACTAAGCTATACCGTGTTACTATATAAAACAGCTAAATAGAGGACATACAGATTCAGCTGCCAACTTGCGGTTTTGCCATTTTTGCTTTATTTTCATTTGAAACACAAAGCTATGGGTTTGCATTAACTGCTGAGTCTTCTGTTTATATTAATTGAGCCAATCAGAGCTCCGCAGTCCTTCTGCCAGGCGGACTCCGAGCCAATCGTGTGGGAGGCGATTAAATAATGAAACATCACATTACATTATTGCTGAGTATTGTATGTCACCCAGAAAACATGCTCCTGCAGGCATTTATAGTGACTTATAAGCAATAGCAAAGCAAATAGTGAGCCAAAACTCAAATAGAAAGGACCACAAAACCCTAGGTGCTGGGTTTATTATATGAAAGAGTTCCTAGGATGGTTTATCAACATGTTTGCAAAAGTTTTCTTATTAGAACATTTCCGATAGGAATGTGCTCTGTGAGAAAGAATTCCACTCCATGGATACTGCAAAGGCTTATGCTAAATCCATTGAGAAACAGTGCTGAACCAACGTCAAACTCAGAGGACATTGATGTCTATGCTGATAGGAAGCAATTTACTGGTCCTAATCAGAGATGAGCGAACTTACAGTAAATTTGATTCCTCACGATCTTCTCGGCTCGGCAGTTGATGACTTTTCCTGCGTAAATTAGTTCAGCTTTCCGGTGCTCCGGTGGGCTGGAAAAGGTGGATACAGTCCTAGGAGACTCTTTCCTAGGACTGTATCCACCTTTTCCAGCCCACCAGAGCACCTGAAGGCTGAACTAATTTACGCAGGATATTAGTTGTCAGTACAGGTCATGAATAAGTCACCACAAGCATTTTAATTATTTTCTTTTCATATTTATTCTATTTCCTAAATGATTGAAATAAATGTATAGCCCATAAAAGAATGAATGAGTTGGTTAATACATTAGGACTAGAGATGAGCGAACTTACAGTAAATTCGATTCGTCACGATCTTCTCGGCTCGGCAGTTGATGACTTATCCTGCGTAAATGAGTTCAGCTTTCCGGTGCTCCGGTGGGCTGGAAAAGGTGGATACAGTCCTAGGAGACTCTTTCCTAGGACTGTATCCACCTTTTCCAGCCCACCGGAGCACCTGAAGGCTGAACTAATTTACGCAGGATAAGCCATCAACTGCCGAGCCGAGAAGATCGTGACGAATCGAATTTACTGTAAGTTCGCTCATCTCTAGTCCTAATGTATTAACCAACTCATTCATTCCTTTATGGGCTATACATTTATTTTAATCATTTAGGAAATAGAATAAATATGAAAAGAAAATAATTAAAATGCTTGTGGTGACTTATTCATGACCTGTACTGACAACATGAGGCAAGTTGGCAGCCGACACCCAGCACCCCTGCCAATCTGCTGTTTGCACAGCAAAGCAGAGCAGGAGGTAGACTGCTCCATACATTGTGTAGTGGCCATGCTGGGTTACTGCATCTTAGGTCCCTTTAAAGTGATTGAGCACTAAGCTGCAGTAACCCAGAATGGCGCATTACAATTAACAGAGCTGCCTGATTCTATGTTTTACTGTGTATAATTGTGCCACTTTGCCAAACAGCTCATCAAAAGGGGTGTCAGGGGGTTGATACCCCACCAATTCGATAATGGTGACTTATCTGTAGGAAAGGTCATTAATACATTTTACCTTGAAATCCCTTTGCATGGTTTATAGTAGGGGCACAGCTATGTATTAAAAGTGTCTGTTACCCTAAATAATTATCCAAAATGTCCTGACACAGTGCTGACCACAATTCCCACAAAAAGGATTAACTATGCCTCTAAAAGTAACAGTTATATTGTTGCAAAAATACCACACAGTCCCCCAAAAAATGTCTGCTATAATGCTCCCTTAAAAAATGCAATTCACAGCTTTAGCAGTGTTAAACTCAAATGGCCCCATTGGGTATAACTAGGGATGAACGAATCGAATCTGATGAATCCGAATTCATTATGAATTTCAGGAAAAATTTGCTTCACAACATATCCGAATATCGTTGCAATTCGATCGCAAAAATCGCTTCATTAAATTCCATCATGTAGAAAGGAACTATGGGAAGGCGGGGGATGACCCTGAATCACATGCAGCATGCAGCCTATCAGCAGCCAGTTACCCACCCCTGTGATATCAAAGGCCTATATAATAGGCAGCAATCTTGTAGCCAGTCACATCAGGATTTTATTTCAGAGAGAGCGTTACACTGCAGGGAGAGATAGATAGAGCATTGTGTGCGGTACACAGAAAAACACCTTCACAGCAGCGATTCACCACAAGCCCAAATCACTGCATAAAAGCACTGACAGAGAGAGAGAGGGAGAAAGTACACTTTTGGGTGTAATACACAGGAACTCCACTGCTGCAGTGGGGTGTTCAACAACTCTAAATCTTAAAAGGGTATTCCAGGCCAAAACTTTTTTTTTATATATCAACTGGCTCCGGAAAGTTAAATAGTTATTAGCTTCTGAAGTTGAGTTGCTGTTTTCTGTCTAACTGCTTTCTGATGACTCATGTCCCGGGAGTTGTCCAGCTCCTATGGGGATATTCTCCCATCATGCACAGCTCCCGGGACGTGACATCATCATTGAGCAGTTAGACAGAAAACTTCAGAAGCTAATAACTATTGGAAGGATTAAGATTTTTTAATAGAAGTAATTTACAAATCTGTTTAACTTTCCAGAGCCAGTTGATATATAAATAAAAGTTTTGCCTGGAATAACTCTTTAAAGGGGTCAGTTAGGAAGAGCAGTAAAAGCCATTGTCACCTGCTATTAGTGCCTAATAATACTGTACTGGGCTCTACTACACAGCAATTCTGTACTGCTGCAGTTGGTTGTACAACAATTTTAAAGCTAACGGGCCAGTTAGGGTGAGCAAGAAAAGCCATAGTCACCTGATTACAGTGCCTAATTCAGGTTGCGTTGCGGAGCATACGGTCCTCTCTTATGGTAACCTGTGCGTACATAAGTGGTGTCCTTTTTTTCCCCCTGAAAAACGAATTTTTGTCTAGTTACTGTGAAAGGCCAGCCAAAGCTACACCCTTGTTTCTGTAGCCTTATACAGTTTGTAGTGGAGTGCATAGTCCTCCTCTCACAAGCTTAAACTATAGGTACACCTATGTGGTGTATGTTTTTTTTCTGCAAAACTAATTTGTCATTCATAAAAGTCATTCATCAAGAAATCGAATCATGGCTTACTCTACAAAAACTGGAAAGGGGAGCCATGGTGGCCGACAACGGGTAGAACATCTTGTCTGCGCTGCGACAAAGAAGCCTGAGCCATGCGCCCTGCATGGCACACAGGTTCAATCTGGTTGTCAGGCAGTTCCTGAAGTGTTCCCCCCATCTGCAAGACATCCTAACAATGGGAAGGAAACTTTGCATGCACTTCAGCCACTTGTACACAGGAAAGCACACCCTCCTTGACAGAACGGTATCCCCCAACATAGTCTGATTTGCGACGTTTCCACATGTTGGAATTCCACCCTCCATATGTTGGACCAACTATATGAACAGAGAAATGCCATCACTGATTTCTTAATGATCCAAGCGGATAGGGGTACTAACCTGTGTAACTTCAATGTCAACCAGTGGCAACTCATACATGACACCTGCCGTTTGCTCAGACCCTTAGAGGAAGCCACATCGTTTGTCAGTCGTCAGGATTACGGGATTAACAATGTTATTCCACTGCTTAATTTCCTACAACAAGTGTTGGAAACAATGGCTGGTCAGGGCACTGGAGACGTGGCGCCTACATCTGACGGCCACAAGAGCCCTGTAGGGGCTGAAATGGAAGAGGAAGAGGAGGGGGACAGTGGAGCACAGTTTTGGTTTTGCCAAATGGGCGGTTTTTATAGTCATCTGACTGGAGAGGAGGAGCAGGAGCAGCCAGAGGAACTAGAGGGTTATGAGGAAGACGAGAGAGAGGACCCAGACACACCGTGGCAGTATGCAGTGGAGATGGAGGCTGGGAGCCCCTCCGAGTCACTTGCACAAATTGCACAATGCATGCTCACTTGCTTACATAGCGCCCACCGAATTGTCACCATTCGGCAGCGGGAGTACTTCTGACTCTCCACCTTATTCGACTTTGCTACAGGCACAAAATGGGGGCCTTTTTACACCCACTGAGAAGGAGGACAAACTGACCTACTACAGAGACATCCTACGTAGTCAGTTGGCCGATGATTTTCTGCGCCATCGCCCATCCTCTCGCAGGTCTCTCTGTGCTCACCTTCCACTGCCATGGCTGCTGGGGAGGGGTCCGGTGGCAGGAGCAGTACCAGCTCCATCAGCAGCAGCCTGAGTCTACAGTCGCTGATGAGTAGCTTTCTTCACCCGCATAGTGAAGCAACTCATTAGCAGCAGGTAGACATGGAGCAGGACCTGAACCAATAGGTGGTGACATACCTTGACATTACCATGCCAACACACCTTGAAGATCCGCTGGACTTCTGGGCAGCCAAACTTGATTTGTGGCCGCAACTAGCAGAGTTTGCCCTGGAAAAGCTGTCCTGCCCGGCCAGTAGTGTGCCATCAGAGCGGGTGTTTAGTGCAGCAGGGATCATAGTAACCCAAAGGAGAACTTGTCTGTCCACGAAAAATGTGGAGAGACTGATCTTTGTGAAGATGAATCAGCCAGGATTTCCAACCACCAATGTCTGATGCATCAGAGTAGATTGACCATGGTGCCAAACCAACACTTCACAAATATGGATAGTGCTAAGCATATTTAAGGTGCTGCTTCCCAGTTACAGACATTCCTCCGCATCAGACCACATGTAAGTATTGAGGATATGCATTAGCTAAAACTTAACTTTTCCTAGGATAAAATATATGGACCCCAATTTTTTTTTATATCTAAGAAAAGGAAAGGTGTGCAAAAAAAAACACCATGTGCCACCTTCACCACCAAGTATTGATTTGATGCAAAGACCTCTAAAAGGTGGAAGAGAACAATGTATGGTCCATTGTAACCGGTGGGGTAAAAACCTCTCCCTATTTCCACCTACAAACACTGCCATTTCCCAGGGTTTTTAGGTGGAAATAAGGAGAGTTTCCTGTGTGGAGCAGCCCTTTTTATGCTGAGGAACACTTGCCAAGAAGATAATTAATAGGGCGATAGTAGGGCCTTACAGGGGAAGTTTTTACCCCCACCTGCTACAATGGACCATATGTTGTTCCCTTCCACCTTTTCGAGGAAAGTGATACAAAGGAACCTCTCCCTATTTCCACCTAAAAACACTGGGAAATGACAATGTTTGTAGGTGGAAATAGCGATAGGTTCCTGTGTGGGGCTGCCCTTTTTAGGGCGTGTAACAGTTGCCATGAAGGGAATTAATAGTGCGAGAGTAGGGACTTACAGGAGAAGTTTTTACCCCCACTGGTTACAATGGACCATACGTTGTTCCCTTCCATCTTTTAGAGGTCTTTGCATTAAATGTGATATTTATCCTAAGAATAAGTTAAGTTTTACATAATGCATATCCTAAATACTTACTTGTGCTGTGCACGCAAACTTTTACAAAAGTGACCGTTTCCTCTGCCTACCTGCATCAGCTACTTTTCAGATCCTTCCACCCGCCTGATGCCACACATCCGATGCCAAGTTCTCCTTTTTTCACTCACCTTCGTCACTGGATAGTATTATTGCCACCAACCGCCCCACTCTGTCATCGGGTCACTTTCAGGACTCCTGATGCTGCTGATGCCACCTCCAGGCTGTCTCATTCTGCCACCATATGTTCTCCTCATGCTGATGTTACCTCCAGGCTGTCTCATTCTGCCACCATATGTTCACCTAATGCTGATTCCACCTAAAGGCTGTCTCATACTGCCACCATATGGTCTCCTCATGCTGATGCCACCTTTAGGCTTTCTCATTTTGCCTTCATATGTTCTCCTCATGCTGATACCAGCTCCAGGCTGTCTCATTCTGCCACAGCATGTTCTCCTCATGCTGAAGCCAGCTCCAGGCTGTCTCTTACTGTCACCATCTGTTCTCCTCATGCTGATACCACCTCCAGGCTGTCTCATTCTGCCACCATATGTTATCATCATGCTGATGCCAGCTCCAGGCTGTCTCATACTGCCACCATATGTTCTCCTCATGCTGATGCCACTTCCAGGCTGTCTCATTCTGCCACCATATGTTCTCATGCTGATGCCAGCTCCAGGCTGCCTCATTCTGCCACCATATGTTCTCCTCATACTGATGCCAGCTCCAGGCTGTCTCATTCTGCCACCATATGTTCTCCTCATGCTTATGCCAGCTCCAGGCTATCTCATTCTGCCACCATATGTTCTCCTCATGCTTCCGCCACCTCCAGGCTGTGTCATTCAGCCAGTATATTGTCTCCTCATGCTGCCGCCACCTCCGGGCCGTGTTATTCAGCTACTATATGATCTCCTCTTGCTGCCACCAACTCCAGGCTGTGTCATTCATCCACTATATGGTCTCCTCATGCTTCTGCCACCTTCAGGCTGTGTCATTCAGCCACTATATGGTCTCATCTTGCTGCCGCCAACTTCAATCTGTGTCATTCAGCCACTATATGTACTCCTCATGCTTCCGCCACCTCCAGGCTGTGTCATTCAGCCACTATATGGTCTCCTCATTCTGCCGCCACCTCCAGGTTGTGTCATTCAGCAACTATATGGTCTCCTCTTGCTGCTGCCAACTCTAGGCTGTGTCATTCATCCAGATTATGGTCTTCTCATGCTGCTGCCACCTCCAGACTGTGTCACTGTGCCACCATTTGTTCTCCTCATGCTGCTGGCACATTAAATGAAACTGTTTTAGGTTCATCTATTTGAAATCTTCAATTTAAATGTTAAAATATACCTTTAATCTTTTCAATTGTGAGGCCCTATGGTCTCGTCAGGCTGTTGCCACCTCCAGACTGTGTCATTCAGCCCCTAAATGGTCTTCTCTTGCTGCCACCACCTCCATGCTGTGTCATTCTGCTGCCATATGGTCTTCTCATACTGATTCCACCTCCAGGCTCTGTCATTGTGCTGCTCTGTGACAGTGATTCCAATAGCGACGCCTCTAACAGTAGTAACATAGTAACAGTTCTTAAGGTTGAAAAAAGATCAGAGTCCATCAAGTTCAACCTATAACCCTAATGAGTCCCTACTGAGTGGATCCAGAGGAAGGCAACAAAAATCTGCATGTAATACTGAATAACAGTATTATTTCACTAACACAGCACACTCCCTATGCGTGTTACGCCAAGGCAAAGTGTTCTACACCCCTATTGAGGCTCTCTGTAGTCCAGACATATCCAGAAATGTTTAAAAAATTAGTTCATCTCTAGGTATAACCTGCAGGGTGTTCCTTACAGTGACAGCTACGGTGCTGCAAAACAGAGCCAAATAGTGTGCCAAAAAGTAGCAGACACAAATGATACAAAGTCAACCAGTGCCTGCAAACAATGCAAGAAAGTACAACCACAGTGCCACTTTTGCAAATCCACCATAAATTGTACCATATTGTACCAGTTTTAGTGCCCCCACACCTCCTACCAAAAGCAATTCAAACCACAATGCTCTCAAACACAGATTCTACGTTGGAGAATTTAGCATTAATGACATTGATGTAATATAACAAATGGTGCCATTTAGTTAAATTGAGGCAGCGTGCATTGCAGTACCAATGACTCAGGCCATGGCATTACTGGTATGCTTTCTATTATGAGCAGTTTAATCATGGCTGTCCCTGAACTCTTTAGCATGTAACTACTTTCTAGAGACTATAAATCATATTTCCTGGAAGTTTACCACTGTCATGATTAACCCTATTCTCTAAAATGGAATCCTATAGTTCTATGCTTGCATCTTGAAAAATCTTCTTCAATGGTGAAACAGTAGAAAAGTAAATTTAATGTACATGTAGAAATAAATTCACACCTGCTGTCAATTACTGCATTTATTATACTCTATTGTCCTATGGTCGTATTTTGATGCTTCTTAGCTTCTTGTCATTGTTTTTCTTTGTTGTGTTGTTTATTGTTCAAAAATGCAAAAACAAACACTTATGAAAAAAAAAATTCTGCAATTATTAGTCATCTTAATCATTTGTTAATACTTAAAGGGGTACTCCGCTGGCTAGCATTCGGAGGTAAATGTTCCGAACGCTGTTTTTGCACTGTGGGGTTCATCCTTGCCCCTTGTGATGACACGGCCACGCCCCCTTAATGCAAGTCAATGATGTCACAGCCATCACGCCCCCTCCCATAGACTTGCATTGAGGGGGCATGGTCGTGACATCACGAGGGGTGTGGCCGACCACCGCAGCGTGCAGTACCCCTTTAAGACACTGAATCACAATCTTCAGTGGGGTATAGTTAAAGTCAGCATTTAACCCCTTAAGGACTCAGGGTTTTTCCATTTTTGCACTTTCGTTTTTTCCTCCATACCTTTTAAAAATCATAACCCTTTCAATTTTCCACCTAAAAATCCCTATTATGGCTTATTTTTTGCGTCACCAATTCTACTTTCCAGTGACATTAGTCATTTTATCCAAAAATTCACGGCAAAACGGAAAAAAAAAATATTGTGCGACAAAATTGAAGAAAAAACGCCATTTTGTAACTTTTGGGGGCTTCCGTTTCTACGCAGTGCATATTTCGGTAAAAATTACACCTTATCAATATTCTGTAGGTCCATACAGTTAAAATGTTACCCTACTTATATAGGTTTGATTTTGTCGTACTTCTGGAAAAAATCATAACTACATGTAGGAAAATTTATACGTTTAAAAATGTCATCTTCTGACTCCTATAACTTTTTTATTTTTCCACGTACAGGGCGGTATGAGGTATGAAGTTTTTATCGGTACGATGTTTGTTTTGATCGGACTTTTTGATCACTTTTTATTCATTTTTTTAATGGTATAAAAAGTGACCAAAATACGCTTTTTTGGACTTTGGAATTTTTTTACGTGTACGCCATTGACCGTGCGGTTTAATGAACTATATATTTTTATAGTTCGGAGATTTATGCACGTGTCGATACCACATATGTTTATTTTTATTTTTATTTACACTGTTATTTTTTTATATGGGAAAAGGGGGGTGATTCAAACTTTTATTAGGGAAGGGGTTAAATGACCTTTATTAACACTTTTTTTAAACTTTTTTTTTGCAATGTTACAGGTCCCATAGGGACCTATAACACTGCACATACTGATCTCTTACACAGATCGCTGGCGTGTATTAACTCGCCTGTGACCAGTGTTATCGGCGCTTGACTGCTCCTGCCTGGATCTCAGGCACGGAGCAGTCATTCATCGATCGGACACCGAGGAGGCAGGTAAGGGCCCTCCTGGTGTCCGGTAAGCTTTTCGGGATGCCACGATTTCACCGCGGCAGTCTCGAACAGCCCAAATGACTAGCCGGGATACTTTCACTTTCGCTTTAGAAGCGGCAGTCAGCTTCTAAAGGGTTAATACCGCACATTGCCGTGATCGACGATGTGTGGTATTAGCCGCAGGTCCCGGCCGTTGATGAGCGATCCTGCTTCATATCGCGGGAGCCGGCGCAGGACGTAAATATACGTCCTGAGTCGTTAAGGGGTTAATACACAAAGAGCAGCTGTTGCAAAGGCTACTATGACCACTAGATGAATAAAACAATATATGCCAGACCCGGCCACACCTCCAAAGCACATTTGCAAATTCATGCAGAGTGCCATTGCCATATGTATCAATACCCACCACTTTTCCGTCCGATTTACTTATTTACTTTTTCCAGGAAATTGGGCGCTTTTCAAGTTGTATTATGCAACTATTTGTTTACAGGGTCTCTATTCATAGACCTTATTTCATTACCTGCAGCATAGAAGTGGTGGTAAACTACACTAGATAAAGCTTGGGGTAGTTCAGTTACTGTGAGGCATTTCACAATAGTGCCCCAGCTTGTAGAAAGCAGCTCATGCTACATTGTAATTACATGGTGTTCCATTATTTCATTAATGGAATTAGCAGATATTGCAGTATTAGCAGATACAGTGTGGATCAAAAGTTTGGGCACCCCAGGTAAAAATTTGTATTAATGGGCATAAAGAAGCCAAGGAAAGGTGGAAAAATCTTCAAAAGGCATCAAATTACAGATTAGACATTCTTATATGTAAAAAAAAAAGTTAGATTTTATTTCCATCATTTACACTTTCAAAATAACAGAAAACAAAAAAATTTTGGGCACCCTGCAGAATTTATAGCATTCACTGCCCCCTTTGCAAAGCTGAGAACTGCCAGTGTCATGGATTGTTCTCAGTCATCATCTGGGAAGACCAGGTGATGTCAATCTCAAAGGTTTTAAATGCCCAGACGAATCTGACCTTGCCCCAACAATCAGCACCATGGGTTCTTCTAAGCAGTTGTCTAGAAATCTGAAACTGAAAATAGTTGACACTCACAAAGCTGGAGAAGAAGATATCAAAACGTTTTCAGATGTCAATGTCCTTTGTTCGGAATGTAATTAACAGTCATCAGGAACAGTGGACGTTAAAGCAGATTCTGGAAGACCAAGAAAAATATCAGACAGAACAGCTCGCAGGATTGTGAGAAAAACAATTCAAAACCCACGTTTGACTGCACAATCCCTCCAGAAAGATCTGGCAGACACTGGAGTTGTGGTACACTATTCCACTATAAAGAGATTGTAAAAATAGGGTCTTCATGGAAGAGTCATCAGAAGAAAACCTCTTCTAGGTCCTCACCACAAAAATCAGCGTTTGAACATATAGACAAGCCTGATGAATTTTGGAAACAAGTTCTGTGGACCGATTAGGTTAAAATTGAACTTTTTGGCCGGAATGAGCAAAGGTACGTTTGGAGAAGTAGGGGAACAGAATTTAATAAAAAGAACCTCTGTCCAACTGTTAAGCAAGGGGGGGGGTATCAATCATTCTTTGGGGTTGTATTGCAGGCAGTGGCACAGGGAACATCTCATGAGTAGAAGAATAAATGGATTCAATAAAATGTCAGCAAATTTTGGATGCTAACGTGATGCCATCTGTGAAAAAGCTGAAGTTAAAGAGAGGATAGCTTCTACAAATGGATAATGATTAGTGTTGAGCGGCATAGGCCATATTCGAATTTGCGATATTTCGCGAATATATGGCCGAATATTCGTTATATATTCGCTAAATTTGCATATTCGTAATATTCGCGTTTTATTTTCGCATATGCGAAAAATCGCGTATGGGAAAAATAGCATATGCGAAACTTAGCATAAACCAAAACTAGCAAAAACGAAAATTCGCACGCCAGTCTCACACAGTAGTATTAGAGCCTTCTTTACACCACACAAGCTGATACCAGAGAGGGATGATCACTGTAATCTTTACTGTGAAAAAAGAATTACAAAAAAAACCGAATATTCGTAATTACGAATATATTGTGTTATATTCGCGAATATTCGCGAATTCGCGAATATGCGATATTCGCGAATAAAATTTGCATTGCGAATAATCGCGAGCAACACTAATAATGATCCTAAACACACCTCGAAATCCACGGGGGATTACATCAAGAGGCATAAAATGAAGGTTTTGCCATGGCTTTCACAATCTCCTGACCTCAACATAATTGAAAATCTATGCACAGACCTTAAAAGAGCAGTGCGTGACAGACAGCCCAGAAATCTTAAAGAACTTGAAGACTTTTGTAAGGAAGAATGGGCAAAGATACCTCAAACAAGAATTAAAAGACTCTTGGCTGGCTACAAAAACCGTTTACAAGCTGTGATACTTGCCAAAGGGGGCAGTACAAGATATTAACTCTGCAGGGTGCCCAAACTTTTGCCGACGCCATTTTTTTTTTTTGGTTTTCTGTTATTTTGAAAGTGTAAATGATGGAAATAAAATCTAACTTTTGTTGACATATTATAAGAATGTCTAATCTGTAATTTGATGCCTTTTGGAGATTTTTCCATCTTTCCTTGGCTTCTTTATGCACTTTAATACAAATATTTACCTTGGGTGCCCAAACTTTTGATCCCCACTGTATGTCAATATTAGCAGATATGCCTGTACAAAGCTCCACACTCCAGGCTTATATTTAAGGGGAAATCCAGTGGAAACAAGTACAAAACAAATATTTTCAAATCAACTGGTGCCTGAAAGTGAAACAGATGTGTAAATTACTTCCATTAAAAAATTGTATTTCTTCCAGTACTTATCAGCTGCTGTATAAAACAGAGAAATTTGTGAATTTCTTTTCTGTATGAGAATACTGCTCTCTGCTGACACCCCTCTCTGTGTCAGGAACTGTCCAGATTAGAATCCTATCCCCATAGAAAACCTCTCCTGCTCTGGACAGTTCCTGACATGGACAGAGGTGTCAGCAGAGAGCACTGTTGTCAGACAGAAATGAACTTCATAAATTTCTCTGTAGTATATATGTAG
Source organism: Hyla sarda (assembly GCF_029499605.1). Taxonomy (NCBI): domain Eukaryota; kingdom Metazoa; phylum Chordata; class Amphibia; order Anura; family Hylidae; genus Hyla; species Hyla sarda. Next base: position 109,257,573 of record NC_079191.1, on the reverse strand, counting down.
CATACAGCAGCTGATAAGTACTAGAAGGGTTAAGATTTTTAAATAGAAGTGATTTACAAATCTGTTTAACTTTCTTGCACCTGTTGATTTGGAAACATAATTTTTTTCCACTGGAGTTCCCCTTTAAAGTCTGTTGGTGTAAGATACTCCAATTGTAATAATATACATCTCTTTATACATTTGGATCATGGCTTCACCCTATTTTTGGTGTAATTTGTGAAAAATCTTTCAGGGTGAAGAAAGCCCACCACTCCAGCTATTCCTGCCCACATCCAATTTTTGTTCCAAAAAAATGGGTGCCCCAAAATGTTTAACTTTTTTAGTCCAGAAAACTAGCACATATTTCTTAAAGAAAACTAGTCACTAGTTTCCTGACAGGCTTCCCTATCACAGTGATATATTATTCTTTCTGAATGACTGTGCCATTTCTAAGAAATCATAATTGTAACTTTGACTGGGAATGGGGCTCTGAATTATTAGTGAGGTTCTCTGGCCCTTACTAATAAATATTTCCTTATGCAATGATAAGAAGAGATCTATCAATCAAGCAACAGAGAACTTGCCCAGTAACTTGGATCTTTATTCATATGCAAAGTTACAACCATGATTTCTCTGAAATGGCTCAGCCATTCAGAATGTGTCATACACAGAGATGTATGTGCTCTGGGTGTCAACATATGGAACCTCTGTACAGTATAGTATTACAAGGCATTAGGAGGGGAGAATATCTTGGCCATACAGCTTCTAAAATAAAATGGCACTTTTTTTTCTTTTAGATTCAGATCTCCCTTAGAAATTAGTGACATGCAGAGCTACATTATGGATTATAGACTTAAATATTTTGGGTGAAAAAATGGTTCTATGCTTCACTGTCTTTTCCCTGCAGCTATTTCCTGTGTGTCTCTGTACTGAGACTGGACAAGCAGGGTTCTGTGGATACTCACGGCTTGTCAGTTAGCCTGCTGTGTGAGCCGGGGGTATGTCACAGAGCCTCTGTGCACAGAGCCAGTTGTTAGCTGTGAGGAGTGAGAGAGAAAGTACCCACATGAGATGTTAGCGCAGGCGTCATCTCATATGGGAACAGCCCCTCCTTCTCAGTGAACAGCAAGCAGTGTAAGCAACATACACAAGGGAATAAGGAGCCATACAAGGATAAAAAACAGGATTTAAGCATACTGACAGGATCAGCACCAGTTAAAGAGTAAGCCTAAAGCATTTTTTCTTATCGCTTGACAGGTACACTTTTAAGGAATGTGGTATGGTTCTACAGCCAAGTGCATGAGGCTTTCCTTATTCTTGGGATAGTGAAGCTTTGATTTTTAGCACACAGCCTACAACTGATTCAAAGTTCTCTGAAAGACTATTGAAAAACTGTTTGATCAAACAATGTTAATCATGGCGAATAGTTTATTTTAATGTGCGAAAAAGCACAAAGAAATAAAATGATGCTACTTTATTCTATATTGCACCTCCAACTAGAACTCAAATGTGAATTTCAGGAGACACAATGAAATGGGAATACATACATTTCAACTAAGTGCATGTTCAATACATTTGCAAGTTCACACTTTAAATACTAACACTGTTGGTCATTATAGGTGCAATGTATAATGAGAACCTATCGTGTGTTGAGTTAGTGTTAATTTCCCAGCAGTCAAAAAACATCTAAAGTTGAATCTACCAACTGCGTTGTTTCAGGAATGTTCTATAATAGGATACAGAGGAAAACCTGAGATTTAATGTAAATCTCACATTGACATTGTATGTATCAAATTTTACAAAAAAATTGAAGAAAAAAGTCTGGAAATACACAGAAATGGATTGTGTGCCAGCACAATTTTACAGCTGGATAAAGAGGATAAAGCACTAGCCATGTAATACATGTCCATGCATTGATGCTCCATTGTCTAGAATTAATGTTAGGGGATTGTTTACTAGAAGGAGCCGTGCCATGTAGTGTGTGACATAGGGCTTTAGCAAAGTACTAATCTGTCAGCTGTAGATCAAGCCAGGCTTGAATGGAAAAAAGGCAAATTTCTTGCTTCTAGTGTTCATTTCACATCTTTGACAGACTGAAAATGACTGCTTTCTTCTTGCATTTATGTTACAGGCAATTGTGTTACCTACTCAGCACTCTCAGCCCAATATATTTAATTTTTTTTGTGATTTTATAGGAAAACTGATAATATATAATGTTAGTAGATAGCAGTTTTATTGGATCTCTTATATTAATCTCTTACGTGTTAGAGGAGAACAGACATTTTAATAGTAAATGAGACGGTTATTAGAAACTTTCTACTTTCTGGCTATGCAAGTTTCATACAGTTGACCACCTTGTAAATAATGGACGGGACAGGTTTGCCATAACAAGGTTTTCTCTCACTTAGCCCCTTTGACACAACATGTTGGCAATGTGCTGGCCCATGCGCACTACAGAAATTCAGCAAATAATGTGGCACCAATATGAACCCCACGCAATTCAAAGTCCCATTGATTAAAGGGCTTGTTACGCCGAGCGCTCCGGGTCCCCGTTCCTCCCCGGAGCGCTCGCCTCATCTTCGTTGTTGCAGCGCCCCGGTCAGATCCACTGACCGGGTGCGCTGCGGTCCCGCCTTCAGCCGGGGTGCGATTCGCGATGCGGGTAGCGCCCGCTCGCGATGCGCACCCCGGTCCCCGTACCTGACTCGCTCTCCCTCGGTCCTGTCCCGGCGCGCGCGGCCCCGCTCCCTAGGGCGCGCGCGCGCCGGGTCTCTGCGATTTAAAGGGCCAGTGCGCCAATGATGGTGCCTGGCCCAATCTTCCCAATTAGCTTAATTGGTAATCACCTGTGCACTTCCCTATATTACCTCACTTCCCCTGCACTCCCTTGCCGGATCTTGTTGCACTTGTGCCTAGTGAAAGCATTCCTTGTCTGTTCCTAGTCCGTGTTCCTGACCTCCTGCCGTTGCCCCTGACTACGATCCTTGCCGCCTGCCCCCGACCTTCTGCTACGTCCGACCTTGCTTCTGCCTACTCCATTGTACCGCGCCTATCTTCAGCATCTTCAGCAGCCAGAGAGGTGAGCCGTTGCTAGTGGATACGACCTGGTCACTACCGCCGCAGCAAGACCATCCCGCTTTGCGGCGGGCTCTGGTGAAAACCTGTAGTGACTTAGAACCGGTCCACTAGCGCGGTCCTCGCCATCCCTCTCTGGCACAGAGGATCCACCTCCTGCCAGCCGGCATCGTGACAGTAGATCCGGCCATGGATCCCGCTGAGGTTCCCCTGCCAGTTGTCTCTGATATCGCCCGACAGATCGCCCATCTAACCCACCAGCTGTCGGAAGTGTCCACCATTTTGCACCAACATCCCCTGCCAGTTGCCTCTGATATCGCCCGACAGGTCGCCCTTCTAACCCACCAGCTGTCGGAAGTGCGCCAACATTCGCAACTTCTTCAGCAATCATCTCCTCCGCCAGCTCCTGCACCCCTTCCGCAGCGAGTGGCCACTCCTAGCCTCCGCCTGTCCTTGCCGGACAAATTTAATGGGGACTCTAAGTATTGCCATGGCTTTCTTTCGCAATGTTCCCAGCACTTGGAGATGATGTCGGACCAGTTTCCTACTGAAAGGTCTAAGGTGGCTTTCGTGTTCTGCCTTCTGTCTGGAAAAGCCCTGTCATGGGCCGCACCGCTCTGGGACCGCAATGACCCCGTCACTGCCTCTGTACACTCCTTCTTCTCGGAAATTCGAAGTGTCTTTGAGGAACCTGCCCGAGCTTCTTCAGCCGAGATTGCCCTGCTGAACCTGGCCCAGGGTGTTTCTTCCGTTGGCGAGTACGCCATTCAGTTCCGTGCTCTTGCTTACGAGTTGTCCTGGAATAGTGAGACTCTCTGCGCGACCTTTAAAAAAGGCCTATCCAGCAACATTAAAGATGTTCTGGCCGCACGAGAGACTCCTGCTGACCTACATGAACTCATTCATCTAGCCACTCGCATTGACATGCGTTCTTCCGGATGGCGTCTGGAGCTCCGCCTGGATATGGACTTTGTTCGCACGAAGCGTTTTTTCTCTCCGGCTCCTCTCTCCTCTGGTCCTCTGCAATCTGTTCCTGTGCTTCCCGCCGCGGAGGCTATGCATGTTGACCGGTCTTGCTTGACACCTCAAGAGAGGACACGACGCCGCATGGAGAATCTTTGCCTGTACTATGCCGGTACCGAACACTTCCTGAAGGATTGTCCTATCCGTCCTCCCCGCCTGGAAAGACGCACGCTGACTCCGCACGAAGGTGACACAGTTCTTGATGTCAACTCTGCTTCTCCACGCCTTACTGTGCCTGTGCGGATATCTGCCTCTACCTTCTCCTTCTCTACTATGCTCTTCTTGGATTCCGGATCTGCAGGAAAATTTTTTTTGGCCTCTCTCATCAACAGGTTCTACGTTCCTGTGACCAGTCTCGCCAGACCCCTCTACATCTATTGTTTTTACAATAAAAGATTGGACTGTCTTGTACGTTTCCACACTGAACCCCTCCTAATTTGCATCGGACCTCTTCACGGAAAAATTGAGTTTTTTTTCAGGTTCTTTGGCCCCAAGAAGAGGGGGAGACCCAAGGGGGGGGGTACTGTTACGCCGAGCGCTCCGGGTCCCCGTTCCTCCCCGGAGCGCTCGCCTCATCTTCGTTGTTGCAGCGCCCCGGTCAGATCCACTGACCGGGTGCGCTGCGGTCCCGCCTTCAGCCGGGGTGCGATTCGCGATGCGGGTAGCGCCCGCTCGCGATGCGCACCCCGGTCCCCGTACCTGACTCGCTCTCCCTCGGTCCTGTCCCGGCGCGCGCGGCCCCGCTCCCTAGGGCGCGCGCGCGCCGGGTCTCTGCGATTTAAAGGGCCAGTGCGCCAATGATGGTGCCTGGCCCAATCTTCCCAATTAGCTTAATTGGTAATCACCTGTGCACTTCCCTATATTACCTCACTTCCCCTGCACTCCCTTGCCGGATCTTGTTGCACTTGTGCCTAGTGAAAGCATTCCTTGTCTGTTCCTAGTCCGTGTTCCTGACCTCCTGCCGTTGCCCCTGACTACGATCCTTGCCGCCTGCCCCCGACCTTCTGCTACGTCCGACCTTGCTTCTGCCTACTCCATTGTACCGCGCCTATCTTCAGCATCTTCAGCAGCCAGAGAGGTGAGCCGTTGCTAGTGGATACGACCTGGTCACTACCGCCGCAGCAAGACCATCCCGCTTTGCGGCGGGCTCTGGTGAAAACCTGTAGTGACTTAGAACCGGTCCACTAGCGCGGTCCTCGCCATCCCTCTCTGGCACAGAGGATCCACCTCCTGCCAGCCGGCATCGTGACAGTGCTTTTCTGAGGCAGATTCCTTTGAAAGAATGTATATGTTTATTCTTTTGACGGAATGGGGGTCCGTGTCTGAAGTTCCGCTACAGAACTTCCATAATTGTGGGTAAGATATTTGATTGTTTTCTGAGAGATGCTATTCTGGAGTATCTCATTGAAAATAACCTTCTAACACAACATCAATATGGGTTTATGCAGGATCGGTCCTGTCAGACTAAACTGATCATCTTCTATGAGGAGGTCAGTTATAGATTGGATCGGGGTGAAGCTGTGAATGTACATCTGGACTTTTCTAAAGGCATTTGATACTGTGCTACATATAAAATGAGGATGCTGGGACTAGGGCACCAGCATTGAGAAATGGAAGATGGCAATGCTGCGGCACTTCAGCAGCTCAATGCCACCTCCAGGACACTTTTGCTGGAGTTAAAAACTTGATTTACTTAGCTCCAAAAAGGCCAGCACCTTCATAAAAGGTATGATTTATTTTATTAACTCCTGGATATAGTAATTTTTTGTCTTGGGCAACATTGCCTTCACATGATTGTAGTTTCTTGATCTCTTTATGTGTAGCTCTATCAAGTTCTAATTCTATATCCTTTGTTCATTGTATCCTCTTCTGGTGTTCAGCTGTTAAAATAGCATTGACATGTTTGATATTTCCACCATTAAATAAATAACTATGTTTAAAACATTTCATTTTAATTTATGAACATATCTGAGACTGAAAACTTTCTGTTAAAATCACTACAGAATTTGGCAGTGCAGTTAGGGAAAAAAGTATTCCATTCTTAATAACCCAACAATTATGTCTAATAAATTAGAAGCCAAGTATTTCTCACCAACCAATTACTCATTTTTCTTGTCACTCAACAACCAGATTGGAACATTTCATTTGTGCTTTGGTTTTGCTGAAAGTCATCTATCTCCACTGGCTCCACGATACATGGTTAGAACATGGAAACATTTTTTAACTGCACTTTCTTTGTATTAAATAATTAACTATTTAAGAAGAATCATTAACATTGTAACATTTCACTTTTCCATGTCAACTTGTTACAAAGGTAGCATAGTTTTCATTTGCATTATCTGAATTAACTTAGCCTGTAAAGTTACACTGCAAGGCCATGAGTCTTATCAGCAAAATAGTGGGCACAGAATAGTATATCCCTATTGGCCACTAATCAAAACTCTTAACAAACAAATGAGGTCAAATAAAATTGCCAATCTTTATTAAAGCACAAGTTTTATAAAAACATACATTAAATTGCTAGAAAAAGTTGGTAAACAGAGTACACATGCTGAAGATATGGAGGTGAATATATCAGAATGCAGATTAAATAAATACAACGTTTGTCCGAAGACAGGATATCACACAGTCAAATACAATACTGGAACCCATATCATGGTAGATATAAGGTATACATAAGAGGTAGATAATATAATATAGCCACATGTAAGTGGAACACCAGTATTTTGAGCCGCGAGCATGTTAAACAGGTCAAACAAGATGTTCAAAGGTAGATACAATGGAAGGGGATGCTACAAAAAGTAATGCAAAGAGGTAAACAAACAGCAGAATACCTAACGATGAACCCTATCACAAGACATCTCAACTCACCCCAAGTGAGTTTTCGCCTGTGGCTTTGTCAGGGAATCTGTTTTTAGGAATCCTTTAGACTGATGTATAAGTAATAAGAGCATGGCCCAGATGTCATGACTGGAGTGGACAAGGAGAGTGAGCCCTAAGCTGCCCCTAGAAACACTCCCCCTGCCTACTTGCCCATCCGCCCTAAACGGCGGATCGACAACCACGGTGCTGGTCCCTACCTGAGCTAAAGTGCAGTGGGTGAAAAAACTAATAATACTGTACATAGTCATGTAACATGAAAACAACCAAACAAGCAGGTATCCAAGACAGAATATAAACAGGCAAACAGATCAGGATGTAGTAAACATACATACACAGTTCAGAACCTGAGCCATGATAAACAGCTGATATGAATAAATGAACAAGACAAGGTATGGAATGAGTATACAGCAGAAACCAGAATATTTAGGGGATGAACAGATGAACTGAATGTTAAACACTAAACAGATCAGGAAAATACAGGGTGGGCCATTTATATGGATACACCTTAATAAAATGGGAATGGTTGGTGATATTAACTTCCTGTTTGTGGCACATTAGTATATGTGAGGGGGGAAACTTTTCAAGATGGGTGGAGACCAAGGTGGCCATTTTGAAGTCGGCCATTTTGAATCCAACTTTTGTTTTTTCAATAGGAAGAGGGTCATAGGACACATCAAACTTATTGGGAATTTTACAAGAAAAACAATGCTGTGCTTGGTTTTAGCATAACTTTATTCTTTCATGAGTTATTTACAAGTTTCTGATTACTTATAAAATGTGTTCAATGTGCTGCCCATTGTGTTGGATTGTCAATGCAACCCTCTTCTCCCACTCTTCACACACTGATAGCAACATCGCAGGAGAAATGCTAGCACAGGCTACCAGTATCCGTAGTTTCAGGTGCTGCAGAATGAGCAAAACAAAAATTGGAACAGGACCCTCAGTTTACACAGAAGATTTTGTTCAGTGATGAGGCAAACTTTTATGTGAATGGTGCCTGTGCTAGCATTTCTCCTGCGTGTTGCTATCAGTGTGTGAAGAGTGGGAGAAGAGGATTGCATTGACAATACAACACAATGGGCAGCACATTGAACACATTTTATAAGTGGTCAGAAACTTGTAAATAACTTATGAAAGAATAAAGTTACGTTAAAACCAAGCACATCATTGTTTTTCTTGTGAAATTCCCAATAGGTTTGATGTGTCACATGACCCTCTTCCTATTGAAAAAATAAAAGTTGGATTCAAAATGGTCGACTTCAAAATGGCCGCCATGGTCACCACCCATCTTTAAAAGTTTCCCCCCTCACATATACTAATGTGCCACAAACAGGAAGTTAATATCACCAACCATTCCCATTTTATTAAGGTGTATCCATATAAATGGCCCACCCTGTAGAACACTGTTCACACTGGACTAAGATAACCAACATAAATAGATTAAGTTCAGAGGACACAGATCAGTGAGTAAGCACAGAGGACACTATAGACCAATGGTAAAGCACAGAGGAAACACTAAATCAGTGATCATCTATGATCAGTTCATGTACTAACAAACTCTAAAGAGCAACAATCATGAACTCTATAAAACCAGATACAAGAAAACCAAACTTTACAACATAAAGGAACACAGGTCAGGATACTAGACAGGATATTTTTCAAGATACAAGGCAGGATATGTTAAAAATCAAACTCCACAATGTGGAAGGACACAGATCAGCATACTCACAGTGTGAACACGGGCTAAGAAACAAGGCTAAAGTAGAACAGACATACAATAATCCTAAAAACCGACAAACTACAGACTAAAATCAATAATAATCAGGACTATTAACCATGGAAATATTACAAGACAAATACAAGGCACATGATAAAGCAGATATGGTAAGAATTGCACAAATCACCAGCAACTAAAGTACAGCAGAGCTAGGGTTTTAAAGTCACACCCAAGCTGCAATAGGATGAGAACCTTAACTCTTCCAAGGCTATGAAGAATTAGAACAAGAACTGCTCAGACATAAAAACCAGTGTCTGAACAGACCCCCAAGACAGAAAAACACAAAGTACAAATATAGACATTACACCAGATTTATCAAACTGTGTGAAAGCAAAACTGGAGTGGTATCCTCACAGCAACCAATCACAGCTCAGCTAATGAGCTCTGGGAAAGTGAAAGTTGAGCTGTGATTGGATCCTGTGGGAAAATCACTCCACTTTTTCTCTCACACAGTTTGATAAATCAGGGCCCATGTGTATATAACCATAGCTCAATGTTATCAGCTGGCATACTAAGTAAAAACATTTAGGTCTCTTTTGATGACATACAGAGCATCTGGTTGCCCAAGCAACAAACAGCTGTGTTATTATCCAGCAGGATGGAGGCCACATGTAGCAGTAGTATGGGCAACATGTGGTCTACAGGCCTAGTGTAATTTACTCCCAGTGTAATACTAGTTAGGATCTCCAATCTTGATTACTCTTTGCTTATCTCTTTATGTTGCCTACCTTGTTCTACTACATTATCAATACTGAACCTTAGTTCATCTGACTACTTTCCTGACTACTGCACTATACAGATTGTCTAGACTATTACATTATTGTCATTGTCCCCTATGTTCCCTATTACATTTTGGGATCTCCTTTGTCTTGTCTATTCCTGTTGTCAGCTTGTGAACTTCTCTTGCTTGTGTCACGATTCGGCTGGCTGGAGGTGGATCCTCTGTGCCAGAGAGGGATTGGCGTGGACCGTGTTGGTGGACCGGTTTTAAGTTGCTACTGGTATTCACCAGAGCCCGCCGCAAAGCGGGATGGTCTTGCAGCGGCGGTAGCAACCAGGTCGTATCCACCAGCAACGGCTCAACCTCTCTGACTGCTGAAGATAAGCGCGGTACAAGGGAGTAGACAAAAGCAAGGTCGGACGTAGCAGAAGGTCAGGGCAGGCAGCAAGGATCGTAGTCAGGGGCAACGGCAGGAGGTCTGGAACACAGGCTAGGAACACACAAGGGAACGCTTTCAGTGGCACAAGGGCAACAAGATCCGGCGAGGGAGTGCAGGGGAAGTGAGGTATAAGTAGGGAGTGCACAGGTGAAAACACTAATTAGGCCTGCTGCGCCAATCAGTGGCGCAGTGGCCCTTTCAATAGCAGAGACCCGTCGCGCGCGCGCCCTAAGGAGCGGGGCCGCGCGCGCCGGGACAAGACAGACGGGGAACGGGTCAGGTACGGGAGCCGGGATGCGCATCGCGAGCGGGCGCCTCCTGCGTCGCGAATCGCATCCCGGCTGGGAGTAATATTGCAGTGCACCCGATCAGCAGGTCTGACCGGGGCGCTGCGAATGAGAGGATGCTGCGAGCGCTCCGGGGAGGAGTGGGGACCCGGAGCGCTCGGCGTAACAGCTTGCTTAATTCTTCTTTATGTAATTCCCACTCTAGTACATTTAACCCCTTCCTGCCCTATGACGTATGCATACATCCCAGTTGTTAACATGTTAGAGCAAGTGGATGTATGCCTACATCCTGGCAATATCCTGCTCTCCTGCTGGAGATCTCCAGTAGGACCTGGCTGGCAATCATAACTAGGGTCCCACAGCAGCTGTTGTGGCCAGGATCGTGCTGGTATCGGCAGCATTAAAGGGGTACTCTGCCCCTAGACATCTTATCCCCTATCCAAACAATAGGGGATAAGATGTCTGATTGCTGGGGTCCTGCCGCTGGGGACCCCCACAATCTCGGCTGCGGCACTCCAGACATCCAGTGCACTGAGCAAACTTTGTTCTGTGCTGGATGACTGGTGATGAGGGGCAGAGGTTCGTGACTTCATGGCTATGCCCCCTCAACAGCAACGGCCATCATGCCCCCTCCCATAGACTTGCATTGAGGGGGCGTGGCTGCGACATCACGCGCGGGTCTGGCACTGGACTCAACACTCTAAACGAACAATGGGTGCAGCAGGGAGATCGTGGGGTCCCTTGGATAGGGGACAAGGCCTGTGAAAAATGAAAGAAGTAATCTTTTCCTCTGGACGGGTTTTGATAAATCTCCCACAATAGGTATAGCCACGTCCGTACCGACCCACATAATAAAAATAACATAATTTTTACAATACGGTCAATGCCATAAAAATAAAAAATAAAAAAAAAATGATTCAACAAAGATTCCCCACTAACATAAAGTAAAATCAATGTAAAAGCATGTCAGAGGTATTATCACTTAAAGAGACACAGGACAGATTAGAAAAATTAGGCTTGGTCATTAAGGTGAAAACAGGCGGTGTCCTTAAGGGGTCAATGACTTTGTTTGTTATCGCCAATAATAACTCTGTACAATCTCTGTATCTTTATTTTTGTTCAATAACTGCTAACAGAATCCAGAGAATTAACCACCAGGCTGGTCGGAGACAATTAAAGGGGTTTTCGTAGCACATTATTTTTTATTTTCATCTTGTTTTTAAACACAGCTTTGGGTCCCCTAAAGATAAAAAAAAAAATGCCATACTCATCTACCCTGGTCTCCCACAGCTTGAAGTGTGATGTCATGTGCCCCTCCAACACACATACCACACTCCTAACTGCTTTTTGCTGCCTTCAAGACAAGGTCATCTCAATAGGTACTACCAGCTCAGCCAGTCACTGAATGAAGAATTATCCCATCACAGTCGTGGCTGGGCAGGCTCCAATTGGGAAGCAGGAGAGAAGGGGTGATGAGCAGGGGACCAGATGAAGTCACACTGGGAGCTGTAGGAGACTGGGTAGATGAGTATTAGTTTTTTTCTCATCCTTAGTCAAAAATGTTTTAGGCCCAAATTACTTTTCAGGAACAGGGGCCCGGTGAGTATTTAAACCCTAACCTAAATAATGGTGGGGGGTATGACATGATTCAGATTGTTACAGACATTTGTGCTTGGGAGCAATTTATCTAGGAGTGAATAATTCTGCAATTTGACATGCAACAAACATGTCATTTTTTGTCTGATTCAAATCAAATTCTACAGGAAAATACCCTATATGCCCTGCGTGAAACTGTAGGCATTAACTGGTATCAAAGTGTTTGGATTGTGTAATCTAGGTTTGTACAGGTCCCTTCAATAGCTGCATGGATCCACTGCAAAATGGATCTATCATATCCATCATGGTTTCTGCAAAATATAAGGAAAGATGCAATTGTGAACAAAATTTTGTATTACACAAACACAATTTCTTCACATGACCAAAGGATCTTCATATAGCCATGCTTACATGTATTACAAATATTCAGCATTCTATAATCCAAAAAATAATCCAACAATTTATAATATTGTTATTTTAATAGCTGCGAAATTGCTCTAATGTAAGTATAGCATTATCACAGTAACATAACAACAAACAATGTTTGACCAAACAGAGGCCTTAGGCTAGATGATATCATCATTTGTTTTCTTTTTACCTGTTTGTCTTTACCATTATAAACGCGACACATAGACATCAAGGATAACTGAATCTATCTATGACAAAAGAAAGAAAGTGCAAGGTTCAAACCATTTTCAACACATAAAATAATTTAGCAGGTCTTTCTCTCTAAATTAGGTTGTCTTGTCACAACTGGGTGACTAATAGCATGTTTTACTTGAACTATATAACAAAAACCTTTGTATTAATTCTGAGCACGGGATTTGTGAACCTAGCAGTGTGGAAGAAGAGATTAATGCTATGACTGAGACCGGGAGCATTGTGGGACCTATGCATTTGTTTAACCTCTTGGCTTCCCTTGCTTTCAATAAAGCACAATGTTCTTTGTGCTTTTAACTCATGTTTTATCTTTAAATTTATACAGTCAATAGTATGTTATTTATTAATAACTACAATTACTTTTCATAACAAAACGATTCAATATAATATAATATTGAAATGTGCTTATTATAGCATACTATGCAGGAGTTAGTAGTACATTAGTACAATTTGTGGATTTTTTATTATTTAAAAGGATTTTACAAATCATTTTTCTTTACTTTTAAGTATGTAGATTTTTTTATTGGTACAATAAGCACCTGAGAACTTTGACACATGAAGACTCTAATCGAGACTCTTTGCTAGACTTTTCTAGACTCTTGTCCAAAAACCTCTTTCTATTGGGGACATTTTTTTTTATTTTGTTTACTCTTGTTTGCTTGTTGTGCAAGGATGAGGACTTCCAGAATGGCAAGGGCCACATGACCACTGACCCCTTATTTAACAGTAGAGTCAGGGCAATAGGCAAAAATGACTAGAGCGCCATGGGGGGAAGCCTTCTAAAACATGTATTAATACTGTCAGCTGGAAGCTGAGTAAAACTTGAATTTGGATACTTTTGCAGTGGTACCATACACCAGAGATACTTAGTCATTTCTACCCACAGGTTCCTTCCACATGTTGGAGGTGTAACATAGATCTGGCTACTGTACCCCACATATTTTGGGACTGTATATCCCTACGCCACTTCTGGTTGGAGATACAGTCTATGGTCCGGAAAGTAATAGTTATTCTAATCCCTCTCAAGTCGATATATATTAAATCTCCCACCTCCAAAAATGCTAAACATAAACTTAGACTTTTCCATTACATACTGACTGCTACAAAATGCTTGATTGCTCAAAACTGGAATAAAACCGACTGTCCTTCCATTCAGTCCTTGACAAATAGGAAAATGGAAGTTAGAAGGATGGAATATTTATCGCCATCTCAGACAATTGTCTTCCATATATTCAAAAGGTTTGGTCGGATTAGGACGATTTTATGAAGAGAACTTTTTCGTGAGAGAGGAGGTCGGAGACAACGCATGAGCATGCTTACCTTCACTTTTGTTAGCTATCTTATTATTTTGGTTATCATTTTACTGTCTAGCCTTTCCTTTCTTTCCTAACATCAAATTTCTTTTTGTAGGGGCATACTTTTTCCCCATTATACCTTTTCCCCATCATTCCTCCTTTCACTTTTGGTAAAAGAAAATATGACAAAAACTTGTCTTAATAGCTCACTCACTGAGTTTTTTACTGGTGGTATACTTTAAAGAGATATTTGTAATGCAGGAAATGTTTTATTTAAGGTAAATTTTCCTTCTAATTACAACTCTAACTGTCATTTCACTGAAATTAATACTAACAGGTAGAGATCATATTATAAGATATAGAATAGTAATTGTCCTCTACTATATTTGGAATATTTCATAATATGGTCTTTTTCTCCATATCAGATATATTTCTCTTTAGTTCATTATAGAATGTACCACTTTTATGGCTTTATATGATGAGTATTGTGACATTCATGTAATGTATTCTGGATCCTTTTTTTTTCATCTTACTTTTCTCTTTGATGGGAAAAGTTCTAAAATGCTTACATATAAACAGATATCTATATATATAAATATATATATATATATATATATATATATATATATATATATCTAATAGGATGGATAGCTTGGCAGGATCATGGAACATCTAATTATTGAGCTTCACAAACCAAAACTTACACCTTCTGCAAGAGATCTTGTTCCACTTCTTTATGCAGTAAGATGCCTTGGCCCCTTCTGAGGCTGCATGGAGGTAAAATGCCATGTATTCTTGCAAGATTATTGTTGTAAGTACATATATGACTTTGTCAGTCCATATCTCTGTGGTCATGTTAAAGGGGTACTCCACTGGAAGACATTTTTTTTTTACATCAAGTGGTACCAGAAAGTTAAGCAGATTTGTAAATTACTTCTAATTAAAAAAAAAATCTTAATCCTTCCAGCACTTCAGCTTCAATCCTTCAGCTTCTATATACTACAGAGGAAGTTATTTTCTTTTTTGAATTTCCTTTCTGTCAGACTCCAAGTGCTCTCTGCTGACACCTCTGTCCATTTTAGGAACTGTCCAGAGTAGGAGCAATCCCCACAGCAAACCTATCCTGCTCTTGACAGATCCTAAAATGAACAGAGGTGTCAGCAGAGAGCACTGTGGTCAGGCAGAAAAGAAATTAAAAAAGAAAAGAACTTCCTCTGTAGTATACAGAAGCTGATAAGTACTGGAAGGATTAAGATTTTTTTAATAGAAGTAATTTACAAATCTGTGTAACTTTCTGGAACCAGTTGATTTAAAAGAAAATGTTTTCCAGTGGAGTACCCCTTTAAAGAGGATCTGTGAACAGTCTTGATATTTGTAAATATTTGACAATTCTGGAACATATTTCATTTCCTTATAGCTTTGTGTAATGCAGTTCCTCTGTTATTCTAGCCAGAAATGTATCATTAAATTGTCAACTATGTGTCATCAGTAGGGTAGGGGGGTTGTCCCTAAATTGTAAGGCTTTAATTGGATAGTGTCAAACAGTGTTGGGACACATCCCCAGCTGGTAACACCTAGTTGGCTATTTAGTCATACATTTCTACCCAGAATAACAGAGAAATGGCACAAAATAAAGCCATAACAAAAGATGACCCACGTTATTATTTTCATGGGGAATAGAAGTATTAACATCATGTCATCGTCACTTTTTTTTTCTCTTCTTCCTCTGACCTGTTTCCTTTCGGTTACCTCTTAACACCTATGTCAGTTGCTATGTTACAATTTTTTTTTACTATAATCAGATGCCTTGGTCAGGATTTACAAACTAATAGAACAATTCAGTACACATTCTCAACCACTTCAATAAATGTAGTATGGATGCCAATTTTAATGTGTTGACATAACAGCAGAAGAGAAGGAAAGTGTGAAAACAATGATTATAATAATAATAGTAATGAAAGTTGATTGAAGTTACTCGATCTGTCTGGTGTCCGAAAACTTTGTCTGCGTAATTATCCCCAAATACCCAATATTAATATGTAATAGAGAATATTAATATATAATAGAGATTAGAAAGAAAGTGACAAGTTCTCCAGGACTATGAAATGGTAAATAGTATATCAGAGTAGTGTTTGTGGAGCTGTATTAGTAATTGTGTATGCCTTAGGTAGTAGTATACAGTGATGTTATATTGGCAATTGTGTATGTCTTAGGTAGTACTGTAGTTTATAGTGATGTTCAGGATTAGATAGATAGTGTAGAATAGTATTCAATATATTGGTATAGGTGTAAAACAAAAAGAGACTCGATAAATGTGGCTTATTGGATTTTCATGTCCAAAATATAAATATATACACATAAAATATATATCAAAGATATAATACACTTTTAGAGAGTGTACTGGATCCTAGTAGCCCTCTCTGTATAATGTACATAGAAACAGTAAAAGAATAATAGTAATGCCCTTAAAAGACTCCACCTACTGAAAAGATCTCCCAATTGGAGATCACAGGCCTGCAGTTTAAAAATGGATACCAAAAAAGAGATACCAAAAAAGAGAGGAACAAGCATTTCTAAGCATATTAAATGTCTCTAAAAGATATCCTCAAACACGGCTGTGCTGGCTGTCAAGGACGGGCTAAAAAGTACAGCTTGATGGCCACTTGCACTGAGTTAAAGCGCTGATGATCGCTGGTTTCTGCAGCGCTGGAATACACAGTCCATGCCCAAGCCCACTGGTAGAGTGCTTGGCAATAATGCTGGTGTGCAAAGATAGATATCGACACGGTGGACGCAATTTAAAGCCACAGGTACACAGTACCACTCACCCAACCTCTGCTCCGTTTCGGAAGGGGGGGATAGTGTCCTTGGTACAGGGATCCTGGTCCTCTGCGTTGCTCAAACTATTGGTGGAAAAGTCAGCCCGCCGACAGACAAGACAGATAATAATAGTAACCTTTCTTTTTAAAGCATCAAGTTATTTGGCACAGCTTCAAGATCAGAAAAAGTAGTAAAGATAAAAAAAATGGCATTATTAAAAATATATACATATATTTCAATAAAACAAACGGGAATATAGGTCCCTGCTGTAAGAGTTTATCATCTAAATGGATTGGGGTAGGACACAAAAGGTAATATCTGTCAAGTAAAACATTCACTTGTATTTTCAATGGGAAAATATAAATAGTGCTGTATAAATTTGTGACCTAGCCTGCAAGAATAACAAAATGATCATGAAGTGCTTTATGATACAAAGTGCAGCATTACCCTCAACGGGTTATGTTTTATTTTTATGTATTTATTTTAAATTTTTCTGAGTTTGTAATGCCAGATTCCCACCTATGGGTTTCTAAGTAGTACAGTGGTAATCTTACCACAGTTTACAACTCTACTTTATAATAACAAATTAATATGAAATGTTGTTACCTCTTGATTTCCATAGTCATAGTTATAATCATGATTGGATATCACCACGGACATGTGAACATGAATATTAGTAATAAAGTAATAAAATACACTATAATAAGGCTTTTAATAAATGATAGCACTGCTGCACAGAGAAAGGTATTTTCTATGGAAAGTTCCCTGTGTTTTCATATAGCAATTTGGCTTTATTGTGCTCTTACTACACATTACTTTTTGGTTATAATGGTGCTGATGTGGGCATTTCATATATAACCTTCACGTGACTGGGGGCAGCTTGTCAACAGATTTATAGTAGCCTGCCATAGGGAAGACTTCTACTTTACTGCCCTAGTGTTAGAGTAACTAAACCCTTCACATCCTAGTCTGAATTATCTTTTTCCTTTTTTCAGTTCTCTTAACCTTCTTCTGTACTGTAGTCAGTTGCGTTTTATAATCTTAAAAATACCGTAATCAAATATAAATATTCAAATGATTATGGAACAAAGGTTTTTCTTGTATTAGGCCATTTTAACTCTCACTGCATTATAAAATCTGCAACACGTATTGATATAGTTATCCAGCATTCTAAGTAGGTTATATCCATATACACTTTAAAAAACACCATTAGGATGATCATCACAGACTTTAAAGTTTCAGCATATTCACAGTCTGATTTGATGTGTATACCCTAAGAACAGTGGAGTGTCTCCTATAAATAACATTATGGTATAGTGCATCACATCTTAGAATACACTAAATAGAAAAGGATAATTATAATATATTTATCTTACAACAGTCCAAAAGATTTGATGTAAGATTCTTATAAAATGTGTAGGAAGTTAACTGTAATCTATGTGATAATTTATCAGAATATCTCAATATATTTTCTCATTGGTGCATTATCTTCAGTGTAACTCTGCTGATATAACATGATAAATTGGAGGTAATTGCCATTACTAATGTAAACTGCAACAACCGTTGCACTGAAATAAAATCCTTTTAAATTTGCTATGCCTTATTAAAGTAATTTTGTCCTTATCAAAAATCTTGAAAGAAATCTTAAGGGTGTCCCAACTTCCTTCACTATCTCCAGATGTCAACTAAATGTTGGCAATATTAAAGTTATGAATAGGGATGAGCGAATTGAATCTGATGAATCCTAATTCATTACAAATTTCAGGAAAAATGCAATTTGCAACGAATGAGAATATTGCCACGAATCGATCGCGGGAATGGCTTCATTAAACTCCATTTAGTGCGGTCCAGGCTCTAGGGCATCTAAAATGGCAAATCAACATGTGAGGACATGGGGCAAGGAATCCTGGGAAGGCGGGAACAAGGGTAGGCAGGATGGCCCTGAATAACATGCAGCATGCAGCCAGACACCCATGTGATGTCACAGCCCTATATAATTGGCAGACATCTTATGGCCACTCACATCAGCATTCTATTGCAGAGAGAGAGGGACAGAGAGCAGTGTGTTGCACCAAAAAGCTTTTTTACAGCAGCAATTCACATCAAGCCCAAATCCAGCCTAGAAGCACTGATAGGGAAGGAGAGAGATTGAGAGAAAAAGTGCAATTGCGGGTGTATTACAGCAGTAATTAACCTCAAGCCCTGATCCAGAATAGAAGCACTGACAGGGGGAGGGAGTAAATTGAGAGAAAAAGTGAAATTTTGGGTGTATTACAGCAGTGATTCACCCCAAGCCAAAATCCAGCCTAGAAGCACTGGTAGGGAAGGGAGTGGGATTGAGAGAGAATTTCGGGTGTAGTACACAGTGACTGTGTGCTGCCGCACTGGTGTGTACAACAACTGAAAAGCTAATAGTAGCCAGACAGTTTGGGTGAGCAGAGCACTAAAAGCATATTAACCTCTATTAAGTGTAACCTGTGCATACATCTAAGTGGTGTACCATTTTGTTCCTATTAAAGTCTCAAGGGCCTAGTCACTGTGAAAGGCCAGGCAAAAGTACACACCTGCTAGTGTTGTAGACAAATACTGTTTCAAGCGTACTGGAGCGCATTGTACTCCCCTCATAAGTGTATACCACATACGTACATCTAAGTGGTGTACCATTTGTTCCTGTTAAAGTACTAAGGGCCTAGATACTGTGAAAGGCCAGCCAAAAGTACACACCTGCTGGTGTTGCAGACAAATACTGTTTTAAGCATAGTGGAGCACATTGTACTCCCCTCATAAGTGCATACCACACACATACATCTAAGTGGTGTACCATTTTGTTCATGTGAAAGTCTTAAGGGCTCAGATGCTGTAAAAGGCCAGCGAAAAGTATACACCTGCTGGTGTTGTAGACAAATACTGGTTTAAGTGTACTGGAGCATATTGTACTCCCCTCATAAGTGCATACCACAAAAGTATATCTAAGTGGTGTACCATTTTGTTCCTGTTAAAGTCTTAAGGGCCTAGATACTGTGAAAGGCCAGGCAAAAGTGCACACCTGCTGGTGTTGTAGACAAATACTGTTTTAAGCATAGTGAAGAGCATTGCACTCCCCTCATTAGTGTATAACGCACACCTACATCTTAGTTGTGTACCATTTTGTTCCTGTTAAAGTCTTTAGGGTCTAGTTACTGTGAAAGGCCAGCCAAAAGTACACACCTGCTGGTGTTGAAGACAATTGCTGTTTAAAGCATACTCCCTCCCCTCATATCCACACTAAGAAGGTCAGGCAGAGAAGTGCCAGGACTAGCACAGTGGAGTAGCAAAGGCCTAAATTCATCAGGCAGAGGTCGCAGCAGACTAGGGGCGAGTGGCAGCAGGAGTCGCAGTGAGAGGCCTGAGCTCCTGGTATCAGCTAGCGGTTGTGTATCGGCCAGCAACCCATCTGCCGTCATTGATTGGTTAATATGGCCATCCACTTCATCACAAGTGACATCTGAAACCTCCAGTCAACAGTGGGTGGACTCCTCAGACACAACCCTAAGTTGCCATGGCCCGGGAGCAATCCCTGTCCTCCCATTGCCTCTGTCCTATGCTGTTCCCTCCCCCACAGAAGTATCTTATGCTGTGGGTTCAGCTCCACTATTTAGTAAAGACAATCTACTAAAGAAAAGTCAGCAGCTACTGCCCAGCCAAGAAGTGGGGGAGACATCCGCTGCTTCCTCCGCTAGGCAGGCAAGTAGTGATGAGGAGAGTGGTGTGGGAGGTGGTTTTGTGAGCTTTCGGGCTCCTGAAGCAGACACTGTTGAGGAACCTGAGGAGCACATCAATGACGTGCAGACACAACTCGATGATGATGAAGCCAATCGCACTTGGGAGCCTGGTGCAGAAGGGTCTTCATCATCATCATCAGGAGAAGAGGGTTGCAGGTTGCCCATGAGGAAGCAGCTGAGCCAGCAAGGTGATAGCATGGTTGTCAGTCAGCATGACAGAAGTGGAAAGTCTGGAGCCAAACGTGCCTGGGGTAGATCACCTGCTTCGCAGCAGCCTACCTTCCCGGGAGGTAGTGGAACAGGGGTTCCTGTAGTCGGCGTCAGTGGCAGTCAGTGCGGACAGTTGGTGGGAAAATCAGCTACTCGACTGTGTGGCAGTTTTTCATCAAGCATCCGGAGGAGGTTAACAGGGCCAGATGCAAGATGTGTCGGCAGAAGGTAAAGCATGGCCAGGGTCCCAATTTTAGCACCATGGCCCTGCGTCAACATATGCAGCGTCACCATAAAGTGGCCTGGGAGATCCGTGGCTCCAACGTGATGGTCCAGCCTGCTGCATAACCCAGTGGCACACTGTTCCCTGTTTCAGCCAGCCAAGGCTTCACCACCTCAGCCAAAGGGAACTGTGGGTCATACCCATCTTCTGTTGCTCCAGATGCTCCTGCCCATCCTACTTCGAGTCAGTCATTCCACCAGCAATCCATTGGCGGAGACATGTCCAAGATACAGCAGTATCTAGGGCTGTGACATCACATGGGTGTCTGGCTGCATGCTGCATGTTATTCAGGGCTATCCTGCCTACCCTTGTTCCCGCCTTCCCAGGATTCCTTGCCCCATGTCCTCACATGTTGATTTGCCATTTTAGATGCCCTAGAGCCTGGACCGCACTAAATGGAGTTTAATGAAGCCATTCCCGCGATCGATTAGTGGCAATATTCTCATTCGTTGCAAATTTAATTTTTCCTGAAATTTGTAATGAATTACATATATAGTTACATAGTTACATAGTTAGTACGGTCGAAAAAAGACATATGTCCATCAAGTTCAACCAGGGAATTAAGGGGTAGGGGTGTGGCGCGATATTGGGGAAGGGATGAGATTTTATATTTCTTCATAAGCATTAATCTTATTTTGTTCCAGGAATGTATCTAATCCTGTTTTAAAGCTGTTAATTGTTCCTGCTGTGACCAGTTCCTGAGGTAGACCGTTCCATAAATTCACAGTCCTCACGGTAAAGAAGGCGTGTCGCCCCTTGAGACTAAACTTTTTTTTCTCCAGACGGAGGGAGTGCCCCCTCGTCCTTTGGGGGGGTTTAACCTGGAACAGTTTTTCTCCATATTTTTTGTATGGGCCATTAATATACTTATATACGTTTATCATATCCCCCCTTAAACGTCTCTTCTCAAGACTAAACAATTGTAACTCCTTTAATCGCTCCTCATAGCTAAGATGTTCCATGCCCCATATTAGTTTAGTCGCGCGTCTCTGCACCCTTTCCAACTCCGCAGTGTCCCTTTTATGGACAGGTGACCAAAACTGAACAGCATATTCCAGGTGAGGCCGTACCAATGCTTTATAAAGGGGGAGTATTATGTCCCTGTCCCTTGAGTCCATGCCTCTTTTGATACATGACAATATCCTGCCGGCTTTGGAAGCAGCAGCCTGACATTGCATGCTATTCTGTAGTCTGTGATCTACAAGTACACCCAGATCCTTCTCTACCAGTGACTCTGACAGTTTAATCCCCCCTAAGACATACGATGCATGCAGGTTATTAGTACCCAGATGCATAACTTTACATTTATCCACATTGAACCTCATTTGCCAAGTGGATGCCCAGACACTTAGTCTATCCAAGTCATCTTGTAACTTATGCACATCCTCTATAGACTGTACCGTGCTACAAAGCTTGGTGTCATCTGCAAAGATAGAAACAGAGCTGTTAATACCATCCTCTATATCATTGATAAATAAATTAAACAACAGCGGGCCCAGTACTGAACCTTGGGGTACACCACTAATAACCGGGGACCAATCAGAGTACGAATCATTGACCACCACTCTCTGGGTACGATCCATGAGCCAGTGTTCAATCCAGTTACAAACTAAAATTTCCAAACCCAAAGACCTTAACTTACCTGTCAGACGTCTATGAGGGACAGTATCAAACGCTTTGGCAAAATCCAGAAACACTATATCCACAGCCATTCCTCTGTCAAGGCTTCTACTCACCTCTTCATAAAAGCAAATTAGATTGGTTTGACAACTTCTATCCTTAGTAAACCCATGCTGGCTATCACTTATAATACTATTATCCCCTATGTATTCCTGTATGTAATCCCTTATAAGTCCTTCAAACAATTTACCCACAATGCACGTTAAACTTACCGGTCTATAGTTTCCTGGGGAAGACCTAGAGCCCTTTTTGAAGATTGGCACCACATTCGCCTTGCGCCAGTCCCTTGGCACAATACTAGACACCAGAGAATCTCTAAATATCATGAACAGGGGTACAGATATTACTGAACTTACCTCTCTAAGAACTCTTGGGTGTAGTCCCTCCGGCCCTGGAGATTTGCTTACATTTACTTTACTTAACTTACCTTGTACCATTTCTACATTCAGCCAGTTCAGTACATTATATGATGTGTTACCAGCACTGACCTGGCCAATGTCAGCTCCTTTTTCCATAGTGTATACAGAACTAAAGAACCCATTCAGTAGCTCCGCCTTCTCTTGATCGCCCGTGACAACCTCCCCATTATCATTATTAAGGGGTCCTACATGCTCTGTCCTTGGTTTTTTTGCATTTATATATCTAAAAAAATATTTAGGATTAGTTTTGCTTTCTTTGGCCACCTGTCTCTCATTTTGAATTTTTGCTGTTTTTATTACATTTTTACAGATTTTATTAAGCTCTTTGTACTGTTTAAATGTTATCGCTGACCCATCAGATTTGTATTTTTTGAAGGCTATTTTTTTTTTTTTAGGATTCATCAGATTCAATTCGCTCATCCCTATTCATAACTTTAATATTGCCAACATTTAGTTGACATCTGGAGATAGTGAAGGAAGTTGGGACACCCTTAAGATTTCTTTCAAGATTTTTGTTAAGGACAAAATTACTTTAATAAGGCATAGCACGGTTGGATGAGTGGGCGCATACATCGGCGAAGACATGTCCAAGATACAACAGTATGCGCCCACTCATCCAACCGTGCAGAAGCTGAATGTGATCCTGTCATAGTTGCTGCTGCAGTTCCTCTCTATTCAAGTGGTGGACTCTGCACCTTTCAGAGAACTGATGGCTTGTGCCAAGCCGAAGTGGAGAGTCCCAAACCGTCATTTCTTTGCGAAAAAGGCAGTAACAGCCCTGCACAATTTTGTGGAACAGAAGGTGGGCCAGTCCTTGAGCCAGTCGATGTTTACCAAAGTGCACGGCAGCACAGCTGTGTGAAGCTGTAACTACGGTCAAGGTCAATACATGTACTTTACGGCCCACTGGGTGAATATGGTTCCTGCACAGCCACAACAGCAACATGGAAAGGTCACGCCCTCCACGCTGTAAGGCTGTTGGTCCTGTGCGAGAGAGTGCGACTCTGCCTCCTCATCCTCTACCCTGTCCTCAGCCTCCACTGCACGCACAAGTCTCAGTGCCCCTCCAGCACACCATGTGTGCAGGGAATGGCAGTGTCATGCTGTTTTTTTTACATTGTTTGCCTTGGCGAACGGAGTCACACAGGGGAGGAACTGCTAAAAATCATTCATCAAGAAATCGAATCATGGCTTACTCCATGAAAACTGGAAATGGGAACCATGGTGATGGACATCAGGAACAACATCTTGTCTGCGCTGCAACAAGGAAGCCTGAGCCATGCGCCCTGCATTGCACACATGTTCAGTCTGGTTGTCAAGTTGTTCCTGAAGTGTTCCCCCCCCCCCCATCTGCAAGACATCCTAACAATGGGAAGGAAACTTTGCATGCACTTCAGCCATTTGTACACCGCAAAAGGCAGCCCCACAAAGGAACCTCTCCCTTTTTCCACCTAAAAACCCTAGGAAATGGCAGTGTTTGCAGGGGGAAAGGGCGGCCCAACACAGGAACATCTCCCTATTTCCCCATAGGGAGATGTTCCTGTGTTGGGCCGCCCTTTATAGGGCGAGTAACAGTTGCCAAGAAGGGAATTAATAATGGGAGAGTAGGGCCTTACAGGGGAAGTTTTTTACCCACCACTGGTTACAACGAACCATACATTGTTCCCTTCCACCTTTTAGAGGTCTTTACATCACATTAATACTTGGTGGTGTAGGTGGCACATGGTGTTTTTTGCACACCTTTCCTTTTGCTTAATTTCAAAAAAATTTGGGGTACATATATTTCATGCTAAGAATATTATTAAAAGTTAAGTTTTACACAATGCATTTCCTCAATACTTACTTGTGCACACTAACACTTTTACAAAAGAAACCATTTTCTTCTGCCTACCTGCCTCAGCTACTATTCTGATCCTGCCACCCGCCTGATACCACACATCTGATGCCATGTTCTCCTTTTCTCACCCACCTTCATCACCGGGTACTGGTATTGCCACCCACTGTCGCACTATGTCACCGTGTCACTTTCTGGACTCCTGATTCTGCTGATTCCACCTCCAGGCTGTCTCATACTGCTACCATATGTTCTCCTCATGGTGATGGTACCTCCAGGCTGTCTCATACTGCCACCATATGTTCTCCTCATGCTGATGCCCGCTCTAGGCTGTCTCATTCTGCCACCATATGTTTTCCTTATGCTGCTGCCACCTCCAGGCTGTCTCATTCTGCAACTATATGGTCCCCTCATGCTTCTGCCACCTCCAAGCTGTGTCATTCAGCCACTATCTGGTCTACTCAAGCTTCCGCCACCTCCAGGCTGTGCCATTCAGCCACTATATTTTCTCTGCATGCTTCCGCCCCCTCCAGACTGTGCCACTGTACTGCCATGTGGTCTCCTGCTGGCACATTACATAAAAAAATGTAGGTTCATCTATTTGAAATCTTCAATTTAAATGTTAAAAAATATCTTTAATCTTTTCAATTGTGAGGCCCTATGGTCTTGTCAGGCTGTTGCCACCTCCAGGCTGGGTCATTCAGCAACTATATTGTCTCATCTTGCTGCTGCCACCTCCACGCTGTGTCATTCAGCCACTGTATGGTCTCCTCATGCTGCTGCCTACTCCACACTGTGTCATTCAGCCACTATATAGTTTCCTCATATTGATGCCACCTCCACGCTCTGTCATTGTGGCGCTCTGCAACAGTGATTCTAATAGCAACGCCTCTAATCTGCATGTCATACTAAATAATAGTATTATTTCACTAACCCATTAACAATAACAATGCTAAATTTATACACATATGTTGGTTTAAATTTTCTCTTAGGGCTGCATGCAGCATGCGGGGAGCTTGACCTTGAAGCTCCCATTGATTTTACAGTAACAATTACATGTTTTCTTTATTCTGTGGGTCAATACGATTAAAATAATACCCATAAGTACATACTTTTCTATTATTGTATCGCTTTAACAAAATCTGAAACTTTTTAATCAAATTAGTTTTTTTTTACGTTTATGCCATTCACCGTACTTGATCAATGACATTATATTTTGATAGTTCAGACATTTACACATGCGACGATATCAAATATGTTTATATATTTTGTTTTTGTTATTTTTACACTTTTCGGTAGGTAAAATGGGAAAAAGGGACGATTTACATTTTTATTGGGGGAGGAGATTTTTAAATTTTTTTTATATATTTTTTTTTTAAATTTTTTTACTTTTTTTTTACACTTTAATAGTCCCCATAGGGGACTATTTATAGCTAGTGTTGAGCGGCATAGGCCATATTCGAATTCGCGAATATTCGCGAATATATGGGCGAATATTCGTCATATATTCGCGAATATTCGCATATTCTTGTTTTATTTTCGCGTATACGAAAATACGCGTATGCGAAAATTAACATATATAACAATTCGCATATGCGAAAAGTAGCATATGCTAATTTTCGTATATGCGAATTTTCGCACGCCAGTCTCACACAGTAGTATTACAGCCTTCTTTACACCACACAAGCTGGAAGCAGAGAGGGATGATCACTGTGATGTGTACTGTGAAGAAAAAAATAAATAAAAAACGAATGTTCGTAATTACGAATATATAGCGCTATATTCGCGAAATTCGCGAATTCGCGAATATGCGATATTCACGAATAATATTCGAATTGCGAATATTCGCGAGCAACACTATTTATAGCAATAATTTGAGTGCTAACACTGTTCTGTGCCATAGGGCATAGCACTAATCAGTATTATCGGTGATCTTCTGCTCTGGTCTGCTCGATCTCAGACCAGAGCAGAAGACCCCTGGAGACGGTCAGAGGACCTCTGTCCGCAATTACAGATGATTGAATTCCCACTGCAACGACACGGGCAATCCAATCGTCCATTTTACCGACCGAACTGCCGCAGATGCCGTGATCTGTATTGATCATGGCACCTGATAATGGCACATATCAGCACATTCGATGATGTCTGCCGTTACCAGAGGGTCTGGTGCTCGGTGTCATTTACAGGACTTAAATGTATGTCCTGGTGCGTTAAGTACCAGGGCACCAGGATGTACATTTATGTCCTGTGTCGTTAAGGGGATATGGAAGAATATTATCACCATAAATATAACCATCATACTGTTACTGATCAAAGCCTGTATACTGAAAGCAATATTACCAATAATAACAGTATACAAGAAAAAATATTATCATCATACATATTACCGCCATACTGTTACTGACCAAATCCTGTATACTAAGACCAATATTATCTATAAATAATACCAGTATACAAGGAGGAATATTACCACCATGCATATCACCATCATACTGTTACTCACCAAATCCTGTATACTGAGACCAATAAGGGATGACATACAGTTACATCTGGTGATTCACCGACGACATCTTCCCTGATCTAAGTCGATTTTTCTTCTCCATCTTCCTTTCACAACTCGTCTCCACAAAACCTGCCAGACAAACATTTTAGGCTCTGCACTTTACAGCACCTATAGCACTCCACAGATTAATAATAACCCCCTTGGTGTTCCACATAGTAGAGTGGATAGATAAGTGGTTTGGGGGAAGAGAAGGCTCCCCATTAGATAATTAGGTTCCTCCAGTAGGTACACAGGTCCCTTCACATGGTTTCCTCCATTATGTAGGTGCCACCTGTAGGTAGATTCCCCTGTACATAGTTATACCCTGTAGATAGCTGTCCCCTGTAAATAGTTTACTCCCTATAGGCAGCAGCTACCCCTATAAGTAGGGGGTACTCCCTGTAGGTAGATCTATTGTAGATAGTAGCCACTTTGTATATAGTTTCAGTACCCTGTATATTGTTACAGACCTGGTATATAGTAGTAGCCATCTTTAGGTAGTAGTAGCAGCAGTCCCCTTTATGTAATAATAGCAGCAGCCTCCTGTAGGTAGTATAAACAGAAGCCCCCTTTAGGTAGTATAACAGAATCCCCTTTAGGTAGTACAACAGCAGCCTCTTTAGGTAGTAAAGCAGCAGCCACCTTCAGGTAGTATAACTTGGTTGCACCAGGTCTATCTAATGCCTTTATTACTGAAGAATCAGTGGTATATGGAGACATGGGCATGGGCACATCGTTCACATGGCTTTGCTATGTGGACAACATGTTCATGCTCTGGACAGGTTGTGAAGAGTCCCTATTAGGTGTCACGATTCGGCTGGCAGGAGGTGAATCCTCTATGCCAGAGAGGGATTGGCGTGGACCGTGCTGGTGGACCGGTTCTAAGTTGCTACTGGTATTCACCAGAGCCCACCGCAAAGCGGGATGGTCTTGCAGCGGCGGTAGCAACCAGGTCGTATCCACCAGCAACGGCTCAACCTCTCTGACTGCTGAAGATAGGCGCGGTACAAGGGAGTAGACAAGAGCAAGGTCGGACGTAGCAGAAGGTCGGGGCAGGCAGCAAGGATCGTAGTCAGGGGCAACGGCAGTAGGTCTGGAACACAGACTAGGAACACACAAGGAAACGCTTTCACTGGCACAATGGCAACAAGATCCGGCAAGGGAGTGCAGGGGAAGTGATCAGATATAGTCTGGGAGCAGATGGAAGCCAATTAAGCTAATTGGGCCAGGCACCAATCATTGGTGCACTGGCCCTTTAAGTCTCAGAGAGCTGGCGCGCGCGCCCGCCCTAGAGAGCGGAGCCGCGCGCGCCAGCACATGACAGCAGAGGACCGGGACGGGTAAGTGACCTGGGATGCGACTCACGAGCGGGCGCGTCCCGCTGTGCGAATCGCATCCCCGACGGCCAAGTCAGAGCAGCGCTCCCGGTCAGCGGGACTGACCGGGGCGCTGCAGGGAGAGAGACGCCGTGAGCGCTCCGGGGAGGAGCGGGGACCCGGAGCGCTAGGCGTAACAGTACCCCCCCTTAGGTCTCCCCCTTTTTTTGTCCGACAAGTGCTCTACCTGGGACGAGGACACCGGGAGTGAATGGAGGGCTTCCTCAAAGGCAGGGAGTACAGCAGGAGTGGGAATGGGGAGGGAGGGCAGAGGGTGAAGCTTGGCACGGGGCAGGGTGACACAAGGACGGGGGCCATGAGGAGGCACTGAGGCCTGCCCGACGGGACTGGGAGGGGGGGAGAGGCACTTCCTATGGCAGGCAGAGTCCCAGTTCTTGATCTCCCCGGTGGTCCAGTCAAGGGTGGGAGAATGAAGCCGGAGCCATGGCAAACCGAGGAGGACCTCAGAGGTACAGTTGGGAAGGACGAAGAACTCAATCACTTCGTGATGGGGTCCAATACACATCAGGAGGGGTTCTGTGCGGTAACGCACGGTGCAATCCAATTTGACGCCGTTGACCGCGGAAATGTAGAGCGGCTTGACGAGACGGGTCACCGGGATGCGGAATTTATTCACGAAAGAATCCAGAATAAAATTCCCAGAGGCACCAGAGTCCAAGCAGGCCACGGCTGAGAGGGAGGAGTTGGCTGAAGAAGAAATCCGCACGAGCACCGTGAGACGTGGAGAAGCAGACTTTGAACCAAGAGACGCCACACCCACGTGAGCTGGGTGCGTGCGTTTCCCAGACGTGGAGGACGAATAGGGCAATCCACCAAGAAATGCTCGGTACTGGCACAGTACAGACAAAGATTTTCTTCCCTACGGCGATTCCTCTCTTCCTGGGTCAGGCGAGACCGATCCACTTGCATGGCCTCCTCGGCGGGAGGCCCAGGCGTAGACTGCAACGGATACTGTGGGAGAGGTGCCCAGAGATCTAAGTCTTTTTCCTGGCGGAGCTCTTGATGTCTCTCAGAAAAACGCATGTCAATGCGGGTGGCCAAATGGATAAGTTCTTGCAGGTTGGCAGGAATCTCTTGTGCGGCCAGCACATCCTTGATGCGACTGGATAGGCCTTTTTTAAAGGTCGCGCAGAGAGCCTCATTATTCCATGATAATTCGGAAGCAAGAGTACGAAATTGGATGGCGTACTCGCCCACTGAAGAATTACCCTGGACCAGGTTCAGCAGGGCAGTCTCGGCAGAAGAAGCTCGGGCTGGTTCCTCGAAGACACTCCGGACTTCAGCGAAGAAGGACTGGACTGTGGCTGTGGCAGGATCATTGCGGTCCCAGAGCGGTGTGGCCCAAGACAAGGCCTTTCCTGAAAGAAGGCTCACTACGAACGCCACCTTAGACCGTTCTGTAGGAAACAAGTCCGACAACATCTCCATATGCAGGGAACATTGAGACAAAAATCCACGGCAGAGTCTAGAGTCCCCATCAAATTTGTCCGGCAGGGACAAGCGGAGGCTAGGAGCGGCCACTCGCTGCGGAGGAGGTGCAGGAGCTGGCGGAGGAGATGGTTGCTGCTGTAGCAGAGGCAGAAGTTGCTGTAACGTGGCGGTCAACTGCGACAGCTGCTGTCCTTGTTGGGCAATTTGCTGCGATTGCTGAGCGACCACCGTGGTAAGGTCAGCGAGACTTGGCAGCGGCACCTCAGCGGGATCCATGGCCGGATCTACTGTCACGATTCGGCTACAGGTAGTGGATCCTCTGTGTCAGCGAGGGATTGGCGTGGACCGTGCTGGTGGACCGGTTCTAAGAGGCTACTGGTGTTCAGCAGAGCCCGCCGCAAAGCGGGATGGTCTTGCTGCGGCAGTAGCAACCAGGTCGTATCCACTAGCAACGGCTCAACCTCGCTGACTGCTGAGAAGGCGTGGGACAGAAGGACTAGGCAGAGGCAACGGCAGGAGGTCTGGAACACAGGCTAGGAACACACAAGGAAACGCTTTCACTGGCACAATGGCAACAAGATCCGGCAAGGGAGTGCAGGGGAAGTGATCAGATATAGTCTGGGAGCAGATGGAAGCCAATTAAGCTAATTGGGCCAGGCACCATTCATTGGTGCACTGGCCCTTTAAGTCTCAGAGAGCTGGCGCGCGCGCGCCCTAGAGAGCGGAGCCGCGCACGCCAGCACATGACAGCAGAGGACCGGGACGGGTAAGTGACCTGGGATGCGACTCGCGAGCGGGCGCGTCCCGCTGTGCGAATCGCATCCCCGACGGCCAAGTCAGAGCAGCACTCCCGGTCAGCGGGACTGACCGGGGCGCTGCAGGGAGAGAGACGCCGTGAGCGCTCCGGGGAGGACATTAGGGTTTGTATCTACTGTACATTAAACACAAAACATGAAACCATTGAATTCAAACTGAATTATCATTCTTCTACTATACAATATCTAGATATAGAGGTTAAAAAAAACTTATTATGGTTTTGAAAAAGGTCTCCATTCAAAGCCCATGGGTAGAAATAATATACTACATAAAATAGCTTTCATGTCCCCACAACATCTAGTGGATTGCCAAAAAGTCAACTTATTAGAACAAAAAGAATGTGTAACACTAAGATAGCTTATAAAACAAGTAAAGAACCGATTGTAAAACAATTCTCAGGGAGAGGATATACTAAAAATGAATTAGACAAGGCAGTAAAATAAGTAGATGCTAAAACCAGAGAAACTCTACTTACAAAGGAGAAAAAAAAATGCATTGAAAACCACACTATGTATATATCGACCTATGACAAACATTCTAGTCTAAAAAAATGAACAGTGAACAAATATTGGAAAATAATGATGGCGGATCCCAAGTAGGGAGGTTTGTTTAAAGAGAATCTGATGTTCGTGTACAAAAAAGGTCCCTCTATAGGGGATAAATTAATTCGTAGTGAAATAGTTTAAAAAAAAAAAAACTTCAAGACAACCTTTTTTGGCTTCCAAAAAAACAGGAACCTTTCCTTGCCTGGGGTGCGTCAACAGTAATGCAATCCTGCAAGGAGCTAGTGTGTACCATCCAACGAAAGGAACAAAGATAAAACTAAAAGGCTTTCATACATATCTGAGCTGCAATGTGATCAAAATGTTAAAATGTTTGTGCGGTAAAGTTTACGTCAGACAAACTAGTAGAAATGTCAAAACCAGAATGACAGAAGATAATAGTATGATCAGAATATTCTGTAAAAAAGAACAAAATGCAGAATCAAAACATAGGGAAACTTCTGTGGCACGACACTTTGCCCAATTCAATCATAATGTGACTGGAAGTGATACCGGTGAGTGTGAACGAGGACCAAAATAAACGGCATTTACTGCAGAGGGAAGCTTACTGGGTAAACACGTTAGAATCAATGTAGCCGAAAGGATTAAGCGGATCATGCAATTTTAGAGTTTTTCTATGAGTGTATTTATTGTTTTAATTATACCTTTTACCTAACCTATTGTGTATTTATAAAATGTATCTAAAATGAAGTGTGAAGATAAACTGTATTAACTGTTTGTATACCAGTATGTTTTATAGTAGGTATTTAAGTCATCTCCAGGTGACCACCTGTGCACATGATTAAGGGGACCTCCTCG
This sequence comes from Hyla sarda, assembly GCF_029499605.1. NCBI lineage: Eukaryota > Metazoa > Chordata > Amphibia > Anura > Hylidae > Hyla > Hyla sarda. The sequence continues at coordinate 109,225,284 of NC_079191.1, read as the reverse complement.
AAATGTAGCGTCAGGTCCGGCTATGGATGTGGGTGCAATGGCTCTGTACTTTGAATGAACTAACATGCTGTAATGCTATGAAAAACATGCAACTTGAAAATAAATGAAGAAGTTACAACTGATAAGGTCTGTGAAATCCTCTTTTCATTTCTATGCACTGTTGGATCCTCTGTAATATATGCTATAAGTATAAAAGAAGCCACCTTTAGGAAGTATAAAACAGCTCCCTTTAGGTAGTATAACATTAGCTCCCTTTAGGTATTATAACATAAGCCCTCTTTAGGTAGCATAATAGCAGCCCCCTTTAAGCAGTATAACATAAGCCCCCTTTAGGTAGTATAACATCAAGCCCCTTTAGGTAATATTACATCAGCCCCCCTTTAGGTAGTATAACAGAAGCCCCCTTTAGGTAGCCCTTCTTGCCATAGCCCTTCACCGAGCTCCAGCAGCCTCTTCTCTCTTCCTGGCTTCCTGTCTTCTCCTGACATCACTCATGTGTTGGAGCACAGAAGAAGGACGCTCGGGACTCTTGTTGGTTGCCTGCAAATTGCAGGCGACCAAAAGAGTGATTGACATGGCAAGGAGCCAATTACTCAATTGCTGCATTTAACTATAGGCACATCAGTAAGATTTGCTTATAATTAAATGTGTCCCTGACCAGCCGGTCTGGTCCTTTTCACTTCTCTGCCACTGCACAACATTGCAGGGCAGGGGAAATGTCTGGTGGGCAGGTAGGCTGGCCTGGTGATGGGCCACAACAATGTAGGTTAAAAATGCATTTTATTTGGGGGGGGCACATGAGGAGGCATAGCCTAATGTAGGGGGGGCCATGACCCCCTCTGACCCCTCCCTGGTGACGCCACTGCTCAGCACCCAGACCCCCACCGATTAAAACTTTGACACATCTCTTTGAGAGTTACATGTATTAAAAAGGCAACATATAATTTTGTGGAATAATTTAAATGAGCACACAATTTGCCCAATTATTGACCCAACTAAAAAGGCCTTTATTGCTGCTGTAGTAGGTAGAGTTGTACAATAAGCCAACAAAAAAAATGCAATGCCTTTTTCCAGTCTCTTCCCCCAAAATGTGCAATTCATAAACCTTTCAACAGATTATAGTTCTAGCTTTCCACTTCCCCATTAGCTTATGGGGTTATACAACAATGCACAATGACATTTGACTTTCAGTAATCCTGAAATGCTGTGAAAGTAAACTGAGAGCTGTTATCATGTACAATCGGTTTAGGAAAACCATGAGAAGCAAAGCTATGCTCCAACTTATAAGTTATAGATGATGAGGAAGCTTAAGTGAGAATTACTTGCTTTTACCCCCATGCTTGTGGACTAAAACAACATAAGTCTATCCAGTTCAGCTTATTATCTTTAAATACAGATAAAGACTGAAAACTCCAATGAGGTAGAAGTTCATTTCCACAATTTTACTTTGCAGGATAAGCTGTAGAATGATTGGTACCATTTTGAACCGTCATATGATCTTTCAAACATTTTCATTCCACTTTTTTTTTGAGGCAAGATGATTAAAAGCTGCAATTTTTGGAATTTTCACCATGAGGGATAATTAGCATGATCATTTTATTGGACGGCTTGTTGGCCACCTGTTAGCTTTTAATTTGTTTAACTGTTTTTTTTTTCTCTGTGGGTGTTACCGCCCGTTTTTATTGGGCTTCTCCATAAATACGTTCCACATCATTCAGCTTATTTCATACAGTTCTGTCACAAACATTGTCTTCTGTTCTCACCAATTTATTTTTAGTTTTCATCTTCTATTTTCACAGCATTTTGTTTTAAATTTCTGATGTCTTCCTTGGTCCACCCATATGTTTTTCTTTTATAATCTTTCCAGCAGAATTGAGCTAAGAGAGAAGACACAGCCAAGCCTTGAAAAGGATAGCGCATCTTTCCAAGAGGGAAAGGAATACAAAACTTCCTGGAAGGGATAATTCAAGCAATAGCATCCTTATGCCATGACAATTAGTGATAGCACTATATAAGAAAGTTATATATCTTATAGTTTTATTTAAATATAATTGTCAACTACCAGAATACCCCTTTATCTCTATGCAAGATATTTTAACCAGGTCACATAACTGGTAATGCTTTCCCCAACTGATATTGCTTGTCCAAACTTATATCTTTCCTTTTGAATGTTCTTGTTTGGCACATAATAGTACCTCCACTAAAGCCTCTTCATCGCTGTGTTAAATCTACTCTTGAGTTTCAAAAATGTTCTGTGAATTAAAATACTGTACAATTGCTAAACCTACATTTAGGGTAAGTTCACAGGATCGTAACTCACAGCCATTCCACTCTGGGAAATTTGTATGCGAGTTAGCCTACTGTTGACTTCAATGAGTCCACCGGCAATCTTCAAATCTGCCACTATTGCAGACTTTTGGTGGGCCCATTGGGGTGGATGGTAGCGTAACTCGCAGCGGATCATCTTAACATACCCATACAATGAGGATTCTTGATGATCTTGGTGGTGCTTTACGTGTATTGACCTTGTAAGCAATTATGATTATGTACACAACATACTCATAACCCCCCTCCCTTCATTCTTTACTTTTCCACAATGACTGTAACTAAGGCCTAGAAAGGGCTAAAACTTTGAATATTTATCACTAATATAAAAGCATTGCCTTAGTGTTCTCATTTGAAAATTACTAATCCATATTATGCAACTTGTCTGATGGAAAGCAATACTGTATGCTCAAATAAATAATTAAAGCAAAGTTTCTCATACATTTCCCAGTTTATTATGCTTTTATGTAACAAAAATGAATGTCCTGCCAAAAAAGGCTTCAAGGATAAACTTAAGACCATAGTTTGTTGTGCAAGATCGGCAAAGAAATTGTGGTTCAGTTGATTGCTTCCAAACTTCATGTACTGACTGAAGATTTGTTATTTCATGTTTGATGCTTTCTAGTCAACAATGTAGCAAAAACAGAACAGAATTGTTATATATTTGCTCCATGAGACTAAAAATAACTTTCAATCTGTTTAGCAATCAAACAAAATGTACAACATCATTGAAGAGTACACAGTGCCTGAGAACAGACACCGGATGTATTTTTTTAAGGGTATGTTCACACAGTTATAAAAAAACACATGCATAAAATGCATGGAAAAAACGCTTTGCAAATCAGGGTGTGTGTACAGACATTTTTTGATTTATTTTTTTTTTAAGTTTTTTTTTTTCAAGCTCCCATAAATTTCAATATGAGCTTTGAAAAGAAAAATATTGCTTCTTTTTTCAGCGCTAATTTTCATGTTGTTCTGAACATTCCCTGTTGAAGTAAATGCACATTTTAAAGAGGTACTCCGCTGCTCCCTGCTGCACCCAGCATTCTGAATCGTATTTTCTGAACGCTTGTTTTGGGCAGCGGTGGTCATGACATCACGCCACGTTCCCTTGTGATGTCACACTACCACCCCTCCATTCATGTCAATGGGAGGGGGCGTGGCAGAATGGAGGGGGCATGGCATGACATCACGACCACCGCCGCCCACACGCAGCATTCAGAAAATACAATTCAGAATGCTGGGTGCTGCAGTGGAGTACTCCTTTAAGGCTTTATTTTTTTATTTTTTACAAATGTACGTATTTTAATCGGTGATATGATACACAATGTGGAACTGACTGTTTTGCTTCAAGTTCCATATCATAGACTGAATTTGTTGCACAGTGATTCTGTGTAAGAAACATATATATATATCTCCATAACAGTGGTATAAACAGCACCATTTCAGTGCATTAACTTGGATTGCACTACGAATCCTGAATATATTATGCATAAGGCAAAAATACTCAGTGTGAAATATCAATGGATAAGAAACCTTCCTCTTTTTTATTTCTATTTTCTGGTTGTTATTGTAGTGGTAGTGCTTAAAGGGGTACTCTGCCCCTAGTATCTTATCCCCTATCCAAAGGATAGGGGATAAGATGTCAGATTGCGGGAGTCCCGCCGCTGGGAGAGCCCAGGGATCTCCGCTGCAGCACACCGCTATCATTACTGCACAGAGCAAACTTGCTCTGTGCGTAATGACCCGCGATACAGGGGCCGAAGCATCGTGATGTCACGGCCCCGCCCCCTCGTGACTTCACGGCCAGCCCCCTTAATGCAAGTCTATGGGAGGGGGCGTTATGGCCGTCACGCCCCCTCCCATAGACTTGTATTGAGAGGGCGGAGCCGTGACATCATGATGCTCCGTCCCCTGTATTGCCCGTCATTACGCACAGAGTGAGTTTGCTCTGTGCAGTAATGATAGCAGGGTGCTGCAGTGGAGATCCCGGAGGTCCCCAGCGGCGAGACCCCCACAATCTGACATCTTATCCCCTATCCTTTGGATAGGGGATAAGATGCTAGGGGCGGAGTACCCCTTTAATCCTATAAAGGGTTTTTTCCCAAGAAGTTGGGAAAATCAGATGTGTACTACATACAGATGTAGCCAGACTCATCTTCATTCCTGGCACATCAAGATATTGTACCACACTCATGAAATTGCCATAGTTTACTCTAACTAGCTACATAAAGCTTAATTCATGCCTCTTATTTATGGCCTTAACTTGATTTTTGGTGCATTAGGATATTGCTCTATTGGAGTAACACTCAAAATAACCATGACTACATCTGTAGATATCTGTGAAGGAGTACAAATTTTTTTACATCACTGTGTTTTTTTGATATTTGAAATTCACTGCTTATTAAAAGATAGTCATGCCACATATATTAGTTATTAACTTACATGTACAGTATGTCTACGTATGTTGGAATAATTTTTTTGTTTGTTTTTTTATTTTAAAAAACAAACAAATTCAACTTATCCCCCATTCAAAGGATAGGGGATAAGATGTCTGATCGCGGGGGTCCCGCTGCTGGGACCCCCCGCAATCTCCGTGCAGCACCTGCATTCTATGGGGGGCTGCTGCTCCAGTGTTGAAAACCTCTTTGTTTCCCGGACTGGAGACGTGACGTCATGCCACTCCCCCTTCATTCATGTCTATGGGAGGGAGTATGATGGCCGTCACATAGACATCAATGAAGGGGTCCCCCTGTGATCAGACTGTACTTTAAAATCCCTCATAAATCACCCTGTCTTTAAAACTGAACCTCTTACATAACAGGATCTGGGAACTTTATCAACCTTATAGGATTTGAAAAGTTTGTCAATCCTTGAGGAGGTAATATTTAACATGCAATATTTGTAATACTTATTTTTTTATGTAAATACATTTTTTTATCCCCCCACCCCTTCTAAGTGTAAGTTTACATGGCCGTTGTGCTCCTAACGGATAATGAATGGCTCAAAGCCGGGTTCCAACGCATTCTACTGACTTGAATGGGGTCCATCGAGGGTCCGGTGTGTTACAGAAGTGGAGAAAAATAATAGGATATACACAATTTTTTTCTGCTCTCAACTCCTGTCCTTCTGACAGACTGACCAACAGAGCTCTCTTTACCGGAGCACAATAACAGCATGAACGAGATCTAAGAGCTATAACTTTAATTTCTCCATTAACATGCTCTGACTGAGTCTCACTGAAGCTGGGTCTGTATTCTAAAGTGTTGTATTATTAAGTGTTACATCTGAGAAGTTTAAAAAGCAGGAGTTGTAAGCAGGACCCACTGTAACTGTAATTATTACACTCCCTTGATAAAAGTAGTTTTTCTTAATAGTTAATAACAGCTGTTTGTCACCAAGGATATGGACAGCAGGATTGGAGGTTTTCTTCAGTGCACATTGTGCCACATGTATACATCTCTGGAGCAGAAGCTTCAGGGTAAATACCGCTGTGCCAAATGTGAGCATGTTGCCCACCTGGAAGCTCGTATTAGAGATCTAGAGGAGCAAAATGCAACATTGAGGGCGATTGACAATCTTACAGAGCAAGCAGTTAGTGGGGTAGAAATGGAGGTTGGAGAAACTAGCCAGGAGGCCCAAGTAGGGAGCTGGGTTAATGTAGTTAGAGGGACTGGAAAGGGGGCAAGGAAAAGGAAGGTCACTTCTGCTTCTGATCTCCCAAGTAAAATTGCCAAGTTGGGCGATGATGCGAAGGCCTCAGTATCAGAGATGGCAACCCTAGTGGATACTGGTCTCCCTAACAGCCGGGGGAACAGCTCAACTAGTAGTGTGGGGGATGGTAACGCAGGTAGGCCAAGACAGTTAGTTGTGGTAGGGGATTCTATAATCAGGAAGACGGATAGAATAATTTGTCGCCAAGACCACCTCAACCGAATGGTTTGCTGTCTCCCTGGTGCCAGGGTTCGGCATGTGGTGGAAAGGGTGGACAAATTACTAGGGGGGGCTGGGGATAACCCAGCTGTTGTGGTCCATGTGGGAACCAACGACAGAATACATGGTAGGTGGAGGTCCTTGAAGAATAATTACAAGGAACTAGGTGCCAAGCTGAAGGGAAGGACCTCTAAGGTTGTGTTCTCTGGAATACTTCCTGTGCCATGCGCATCGCAAGAAAGACTGCGGGAGCTTAGGGAGTTAAATGCATGGCTTAAGTCGTGTGTGAGGGGGAAGGGTTTGGGTTTTTAGAGCACTGGGCTGACTTTTCATTGGGGTACAAACTCTATTCTACGGATAATTTGCACCTGAATGGAAGGGGGTCTGCTGTGCTGGGGGAGAGAATCCTGGAAGGGGTGGCTGAGTATTTAAACTAGGTGAGTGGGGGGAGGATAATAAAGCAAAGAAAGCAGACAGTGGGATGGATAGGTTAGAGAGGGGTCAGGACATAATGGTGGGTGGAGAGGAGTCCTGTGGGGGGAGGTTAAGAGCAGTGGATAAGGAGTTTCATGCGTTACAAACCAGTTGTAAAAATAAATGTAGCCCGAAAAATTGTAATCCCAATAATTCAAAAAATTCCATTAGCCCCAATAACTCAATAACTACAATAAGCCCCATTAACTCAAAAAATACTGTTAGCCCCAATAACTTAAATAACAACGTTAGACGCAATAACGCAAAAAATCCCATTAGCCCCAATAACTTAAATAATAACGTTAGACCCAATAACTCAAAAAATCCCATTAGCCCCAATAACTTAAATAGTACAATTAGCCCCAATAACTTAAATAGTACAATTAGCCCTTATAACTCAAATAATAACATTAACCCCAATAACTCTGAAAATCCCATTAGTGAGACTATATGTGTAAAACTTAATGGAAATGTAAAGTGTTTGTTCACAAATGCCAGAAGCCTAGCAAATAAAATGGGGGAGCTTGAGGCCTTGATACTGGAGGAACATATTGATATAGTTGGGGTCACTGAGACATGGCTGGACTTCTCGCATGACTGGGCTGTCAATCTGCAGGGATTTACATTGTTTCGCAAGGATAGAATGAACAGAAAAGGTGGTGGAGTCTGTCTGTATGTAAGAAGTGGTATGAAAGTCAGTGTGAACGATGCCATAGTGTGTGATGATTCTGAGGAGGTGGAATCACTGTGGGTAGAATTACAAAAGGAGGGAAATACTGAAAAAATAATATTTGGTGTAATCTACAGACCCCCTAATATCACTGAAGAGATAGAAGGTCGGCTGTATAAACAAACAGAGAGGGCCGCCCGGGCAGGTACAGTGGTAATAATGGGAGATTTTAACTATCCAGATATAGATTGGGGCCGGGGGCTGGCTAAAACTACAAAGGGGAGAAAATTCCTAAATTTATTGCAGGATAATTTTACGGGCCAGTTTGTGGAGGACCCAACAAGAAGGGATGCCTTGTTGGATCTGATCATTTCCAACAACGCAGAGCTGGTTGGTAATGTAACTGTGCGGGAAAACCTTGGTAATAGCGACCACAATATAGTTACTTTTGACTTAAAATGTAGAAAACAAAGACAGACGGGGAAAGCAAAAACATATAACTTTAAAAAGGCAAATTTCCCTGGGCTGAGAGCTGCACTACAGGACATAGCCTGGGGGGAGATGTTCTCAAATACTGATACAGAAGGTAAATGGGACATCTTTAAATCAACTCTAAATAATTATACAGCTAAATATATACCAAAGGGGAACAAATATAAACGATTAAAACTAAATCCTACATGGCTGACAAATGAGGTTAAAAGAGCAATAAACAACAAAAAAAATAGCCTTCAAAAAATTCAAATCTGATGGGTCAGCTATAACATTTAAACAGTACAAGGAGCTTAATAAAATCTGTAAAAATGTAATAAAAACAGCAAAAATTCAAAATGAGAGACAGGTGGCCAAAGAAAGCAAAACTAATCCTAAATATTTTTTTAGATATATAAATACAAAAAAACCAAGGACAGAGCATGTAGGATCCCTTAATAATGATAATGGGGAGGTTGTCACGGGCGATCAAGAGAAGGCGGAGCTACTGAATGGGTTCTTTAGTTCTGTATACACTATGGAAAAAGGAGCTGACATTGGCCAGGTCAGTGCTGGTAACACATCATATAATGTACTGAACTGGCTTAATGTAGAGATGGTACAAGGTAAGTTAAGTAAAGTAAATGTAAGCAAATCTCCAGGGCCGGATGGACTACACCCAAGAGTTCTTAGAGAGGTAAGTTCAGTAATATCTGTACCCTTGTTCATGATATTTAGAGATTCTCTGGTGTCTGGTATTGTGCCAAGGGACTGGCGCAAGGCGAATGTGGTACCAATCTTCAAGAAGGGCTCTAGGTCTTCGCCAGGCAATTATAGACCAGTAAGTCTAACGTGCATTGTGGGTAAATTGTTTGAAGGACTTATAAGGGATTACATACAGGAATACATAGGGGATAATAGTATTATAAGTGATAGCCAGCATGGGTTTACTAAGGATAGAAGTTGTCAAACCAATCTAATTTGCTTTTATGAAGAGGTGAGTAGAAGCCTTGACAGAGGAATGGCTGTGGATATAGTGTTTCTGGATTTTGCCAAAGCGTTTGATACTGTCCCTCACAGACGTCTGACAGGTAAGTTAAGGTCCTTGGGCTCGGAAACTTTAGTTTGTAACTGGATTGAACACTGGCTCATGGATCGTACCCAGAGAGTGGTGGTCAATGATTCGTACTCTGATTGGTCCCCGGTTATTAGTGGTGTACCCCAAGGTTCTGTACTGGGACCGCTGTTGTTTAATTTATTTATCAATGATATAGAGGATGGTATTAACAGCTCTGTTTCTACCTTTGCAGATGACACCAAGCTTTGTAGCACGGTACAGTCTATAGAGGATGTGCATAAGTTACAAGATGACTTGGATAGACTAAGTGTCTGGGCATCCACTTGGCAAATGAGGTTCAATGTGGATAAATGTAAAGTTATGCATCTGGGTACTAATAACCTGCATGCATCGTATGTCTTAGGGGGGATTAAACTGGCAGAGTCACTGGTAGAGAAGGATCTGGGTGTACTTGTAGATCACAGACTACAGAACAGCATGCAATGTCGGGCTGCTGCTTCCAAAGCCGGCAGGATATTGTCATGTATCAAAAGAGGCATGGACTCAAGGGATAGGGACATAATACTCCCCCTTTATAAAGCATTGGTACGGCCTCACCTGGAATATGCTGTTCAGTTTTGGTCGCCTGTTCATAAAAGGGACACTGCGGAGTTGGAAAGGGTGCAGAGACGCGCGACTAAACTAATATGGGGCATGGAACATCTTAGCTATGAGGAGCGATTAAAGGAGTTACAATTGTTTAGTCTTGAGAAGAGACGTTTAAGGGGGGATATGATAAACGTATATAAGTATATAAATGGCCCATACAAAAAATATGGAGAAAAACTGTTCCAGGTTAAACCCCCCCAAAAGGACAAGGGGGCACTCCCTCCGTCTGGAGAAGAAAAGGTTTAGTCTAAAGGGGCGACACGCCTTCTTTACCGTGAGGACTGTGAATTTATGGAACAGTCTACCTCAGGAACTGGTCACAGCAGGAACAATTAACAGCTTTAAAACAGGGTTAGATACATTCCTGGAACAAAATAACATTAATGCTTTTGCAGAATTATAAAACTACATCCCTTTCCCTTATCCCCTTACACCCTTCCCTTCAATTCCCTGGTTGGACTTGATGGACGTATGTCTTTTTTCAACCATACTAACTAACTATGTAACATTGCCTTACTGTGTTTTTGTAGGACATGTTGTACTTTTTAATGGTACCATATAGCAAAAATTACATTTATTTTTTTTTTTTGGTGGGGGGGGGATTTCACAAATATTTGAGTATTGCTTTTATAGTGTTCTCTTTATGTTACAAGCAACATATTAACTTCATTCTGTAGATTGATACATGTATGGTGATAAGTTTATATTGTTTTCTATATGTTCACTACTGGGTGTCCTTGCTTGAGTTCTGCAACAGTCATGTATGCTCAGTTTATGTCCTATCAATAGTCCCTGGCCCTATCTTATATGAAGGATAGCCTTATGCTTATCCCATGCTTGCTTAAACTCCTTCACTGTATTTTCAGCGACCACTTCTTCAGAGGGCTATTCCATGCATCCACTACTCTCTCAGTAAAGTAATACTTCCTGATATTACTTTTAAACCTTTGCCCCTCTAATTTAAAACTATGTCCTCTTGTGGTAGTTTTTCTTCTTTTAAATATCTTCTCCTCCTTTACCGTGTTGATTCCCTTTATGTATTTAAAAGTCTCTATCATATCCCCTCTGTCTCTTCTTTCTTCTTTCTTCCAATGCTGAGGTCCTTTAACCTTTCCTGGTAAGTTTTATCCTGCAATCCATGTACTAGTTTAGTATCTTCTCTGAACTCTCTCTAGAGTATCTATTTCCTTCTGGAGATACGGTTTCCAGTACTGTGCACAATACTCCAACTGAGGTCTTACCAGTGTTCTGTAAAGCGGCATGAGCACTTCTCTCTTTTTACTGCTTATACCTCTCCATATACATCCAAGCATTCTGCTAGTGTTTCCTGCTGCTCTATTACATTGTCTTCCTACCTTTAAGTCTTCTGAAATAATTACTCCTCAATCCCTTTTCTCAGATACTGAGGTCAGGACTGTGTCAAATATTTTATATTCTGCCCGATGGTTTTTATGCCCCAGGTGCCTTATCTTGCACTTATCCACATTAAATTCCAGTTTCTGATTATTCTTCTAGTTTTCCTAAATCCTTTTCCATTTGGCGGATCCCTCCAGGAACATCAACCCTGTTACATATCTTTGTGTCATCAGCAAAAAGACATACCTTACCATTGAGACCTTTTGCAATATCACTAATGAAGATATTAAACAATATTGGTCCCAGTACAGATCCCTGAGGTACCCCACTGGTAACAAGACCTTGCTCTGAATATACTCCATTAACTAAAACCCTCTGTTGTCTGTCATTCAGCCATGGCCTAATCCACTCAACAATATGGGAGTCCAAGCTCAATGACTGCAGTTTATTGATAAGTCTTCTATGTGGGACAGTGTCAAAAGCTTTACTAAAATCTAGATATGCGATGTCTACTCCCCCTCCGCCATCTATTATTTTAGTCACCAAGTCAAACAAAAAAAAAAAAGATTTGTTTGAAATGATCTCCCTGAAGTAAACCCATGTTGTTTTTCATCTTGCAATCCATGGAATTTTAGATGTTCCACAATCCTATCCTTTAGTAGGGTTTCCATTAATTTCCCCACTATTGATGTCAGACTTACTGGCCTATAGTTGCTTGATTCCTCCCTACTACCTTTCTTGTGATGGGCACAACATTTGCTAATTTCCAATCTTCTTGGACAACTCCTGTTACCAGTGATTGGTTAAATAAATCTGTTAATGGTTTTGCTAGCTCACCACTAAGCTCTTTTAATAATTTTGGGTGTATCCCATCAGGCCTTGGGACTTATTTGTCTTCACTTTAGACAGCAAACGTAGAACCTCTTCCTCTGTAAAGACACATGTATAAAACAATTCATTAGTCTTCCTCCCTGATTTAGGTCCTTTTCCTTCTTTTTCTTCTGTGAAAACTGAACAGAAGTATTCATTAAGGCAGTCGGCTAGCCCTTTATTCTCTTCTAGATACCTTCCTTCCTTGGTTTTTAATTTAGTTATTCCTTGTTTTAATTCCTTTTTTCATTTATATATCTGAAGAATGTCTTATCCCCTTTTTTCACAGACTGAGCTAGTTTTTCTTCTGCCTGCGCTTTAGAAGTTCTTATAGCTTGCTTGGCCTCTTTCTGCCTAGTCTTGTAGATTTACCTATCTTCATACAAAGATTCCCATGTCAAAAAAAAGGGAATGTGGTATCCTTTTTTTTACAAGAGCCTGCTTCATGGCATAATGAAGAAGATTATGTGATTCCATCTAGCATAAAAATGCAAACTCCATCCAAACATTGAGTAATTGGAGTCTATGAGTATATTTGCTCATTTCCCAATAAAAATAGCAAACAGACACCACTGGCATGTGGTGTGAAATAATTATTAGGTCTGTTACATTATTTTTTGATATTTTCAGAAAAATTGTCTCACAATGACCATATAGGGGGCTGCTTAACCCTTGTGTACTATGTACTGCTGGCCTAGAACCTGTGCCACCTGCCACAACTCTCCTGCCAACACCAGCACTAGACCGGCCCCTGCCTGTTTCCCTGGTGTTTGGCACTGAGGCATGTTGTTACTCACATTGGGAACAATCTTGGGGTAATTTAAATACCACTCCCAAGTTTTGCCCTAAGTCAAACCATTTGGTTAGCACTTCAGGTCCATACTCATTGGGGGAATTACAGTTATGATGTGTAGACTGGGGAAGGTTTCAGCAGAGGGCAGGATTTCTAATGATTGCCTCTAAGTAAGGTAAAACACTAGAACATAGCAAAACACATGCACATAGAAAAAAAGCTCTTTATGAACGCCTTAACTTAATAGAGACTGTTAAGTCTGACATTTCACTGTCAATTAACTCTGATTGATTGCAGCTTCCATATAACACATACACCCCACGGATACTGTCTATCAGATGTTATCTACATGCATTGTTAATAATTTATCAAAAAGATGTTTCTATTCGACAAACAACTGCAAATATTACCATTGCATATCTGAACAGTACACAAGGTAAAGTGTATGTCACATTTCAAGATTTGTTTATCTAGCGTTAAATTCTAAGAACCATATATGAAATATACTCATGGCTGCCTCTTGTAAAGCTTTAAAAAAATATCCTCTACCATAGCTGACCATGGGTGCGGCACTGTGACACTTAAAGGGGTACTCCCCTGGAAAACATTTGTTTTTAATCAACTGGTGCCATAAAGGTAAGCAGATTTGTAAATTACTTCTATTTAAAAATCTCAATCCTTCCAGTACTTATCAGCTGCTGTATGTGCCACAGGATGTTCTTTTCTTTTAGAATTTCCTTTTTTTGTCTGATCACAGTGCTCTCTGCTGACACCTTTGTCCATTTTAGGAACTGTCTGGAGCAGGATAGGTTTGCTATGGGGGTTTGCTTCTACTCTAGACAGTTCCTGACATAGAGGTATCACCAGAGAACACTGTGGTCAGACAGAAAGGAAATTCAGAAAGAAAAGAACTTCCTCTGTAGTATACAGCCGCTGATAAGTACCAGAAGGGTTACGATTTTTAAATAGAAGTCATATACAAATCTGTTTTACTTTCTGGCACCAGTTGATTTAAAAAAAAGAATGTTTTTCAGGGGAGTACCCCTTTATACCCCTTAAGGACTCAGCCCATTTTGGCCTTAAGGACTCAGACAATTTAATTTTTACGTTTTCATTTTTTCCTCCTTGCCTTATAAAAATCATAACTCTTTTATATTTTCATCCACAGACTAGCATGAGGGCTTGTTTTTTGCGCGACCAGTTGTCCTTTGTAATGACATCACTCATTATATCATAAAATGTATGGCGCAACCAAAAAACACTATTTTTGTGGGGAAATTAAAACGAAAAACGCAATTTTGCTAATTTTGGAAGGTTTTGTTTTCACGCCGTACAATTTATGGTAAAAATGACATGTGTTCTTTATTCTGAGGGTCAATACGATTAAAATGATACCCATTATTACATAATTTCATATTATTGTTGTGCTTAAAAAAAATCACAAACTTTTTAACCAAATTAGTACGTTTATAATCCCTTTATTTTGATGACCTCTAACTTTTTTATTTTTCCATATAAGTGGCGGTATGGGGGCAAATTTTTTGCGCCATTATCTGTACTTTTTTTTTATACCACATTTGCATATAAAAAACTTTTAATACATTTTTTATAATTTTTTTTTAAATAAAATGTATTAAAAAAGTAGGAATTTTGGACTTTTTTTTTTTTTTCGTTCACACCGTTCACCGTACGGGATCATTAACATTTTATTTTAATAGTTCGGACATTTACGCACGCGGAGATACCAAATATGTCTATAAAAAATGTTTTTTACGCTTTTTGGGGGTAAAATAGGAAAAAACGGACGTTTTACTTTTTTATTGGGGGGAGGGTATTTTTCACTTTTTTTTTACTTTTACATTTTTTTAAATTTTTTTTTTACACTTGAATAGTCCCCATAGGGGACTATTCATAGCAATACCATGATTGCTAATACTGATCTGTTCTATGTATAGGACATAGAACAGATCAGTATTATCGGTCATCTCCTGCTCTGGTCTGCTCGATCTCAGACCAGAGCAGGAGATGCCGGGAGCCGCACGGAGGAAGGAGAGGGGACCTCCGTGCGGTGTTATGAATGATCGGATCCCCGCAGCAGCGCTGCAGGCGATCCGATCGTTCATTTAAATCGCGAACTGCCGCAGATGCCGGGATCTGTATTGATCCCGGCACCTGAGGGGTTAATGGCGGACGCCCGCGAGATCGCGGGCGTCGGCCATTGCCGGCGGGTCCCTGGCTGCGATCAGCAGCCGGGATCAGCCGCGCATGACACGGGCATCGCTCCGATGCCCGCGGTTATGCTTAGGACGTAAATGTACGTCCTGGTGCGTTAAGTACCACCTCACCAGGACGTACATTTACGTCCTGCGTCCTTAAGGGGTTAAGGCATAATAATTTTCCATGATCAAGTAAAGGAGTCTTCCATAGGTTCAGTGTTTGAAACGATGGAACTATGATTTAATCTATCCAACTATAAGATGGCCATAAACATTAGATGGAAGTCTCCAAAAATTGTTCTTTTAAAGGTAAGTAGATGGTTTAATTCAATATATCTTACCTATGCTCTTCAAATCAAAGCTATTGTCTTTTTGAGATTAACTCGGACCTGTAAACAAAGATATATGTATATGTGTGTGTGTGTGTGTTAGTTTAAACTGTTTTTCAGTTAAAACTTGTTTCCCCTAGTAAACCCATTTCTTACTGAACGCCTTTGTCAAAACTAGAAATTACTGCTGTTCCCCAGTTGAAACCAGTTTTTAATGGACGTCTTTGTGAAAACTAGGATTTACTGCTTTTCCCTAGTTGTTTTTACTGAGCGCCTTAATGGAAACTAGAATTTACAGCTAATCAAAAACTCAAATGTCATTTAAAACTGGTTTAAACTGGATAAAGCTTGTTATAACGAAATGAGAAACTAGTTTAAATGAAATGACTGTAATACGTGAAGGAAGTTGGGCACCTGATAATGCAGAGGTATTAGATGACTCAGAGGAGGTATTAGCTTGGTATGTATCGTTGAATTTGTTTAAAAACATTTTTTAACTAGGGAAACCTGTTTGAGTGAAGCAGATCAGTTAAAAGCAATTTAAAGTGTTAATTAGGAATTAAAAACATTTCTATGATGTAGCATTTGTTGAGGATACAACAATATTCGGTAGAGCAGTAAATTCTAGTTTTCACAAAGGTGTTCAATAAAAACTGGTTTCCACTAGGGAAAACCAGTATCAACTAATAACCCATTTTAACTGTAAGACAAATAGATAGATAGAGATATAGATAGAGATAGATAGAGATATATTGAAAAGAAAACAACAGAGTATAAAAATAGGTAACTACTGTTTAGATATAGAAAACAGCATTATTGTATAACAGCTCAATAATAGTATCATTCAGCCACAGCAGCATAACCAATTATATTGATGTGGTTGTAGATCCCATTAATATGTCCGTCCAGTAGACATGTCTGGTCTCCACATTCTATACACATTTGTTTATTTGGCTTTAATTAAGAAGTAATGAATTGTGTGCGGATTCTTACTGATTTGTGTTATCTTGTTTAAACAATTATAGAACTATCATGAGTACACAGGAGGGGGAAAAAACATGTTTTCTTCCAACCATCTTGCTTTGTATTTCAAAGCCTTAAGCTTTAGTTCTTAAAAAAAAATGCAGTGATCTGGGTTTCAGGAATATATGAAATATACTGAAAAAAGTTACATGCTGGGCAGGGAAATTGAATTTTTGTTACTCTTGAAAAAGACCTATACGTTTCCTTCATGTCTGCCACATTTTTAAGTAAAAAAACAATAGGAATCTGCAAAAATATTTTGGTAAAATCTGTTAAAATCTGCAGGGGTTCCAAGACCCGGTGATATTTCTTCTGCACATTATATGAATAACTCGTTTGCTTGGCCTGTCCTCATTTAGCACAAATGAAATAATAACAAGGGAACTTTTGTAAAAGACATTTCATATTATTACAATGCTTTGTGGTTCTGCAGCTCGATTAATAAAAAGCCAAATCTTTTTTCAGTTTTATGTACTGGAGTTCGTGAAGTTATTTGTTCTTGTATAGTAAACATTTATGTTGGGAATACCAGGTACCAGTGATCTGGATGTGAGAATTACACCATGGCTTAAGGAGACAGAACATGAAACAAGGCTGGCAGTGATAGAGGGGAAAAAAAAAGGAATATAAGTGCCACTCCTGCTTTACAGGGATGTGGAATATTATTTTTGATGGGTGTACTGGGAATTTAGTTTCAATCTTCTTTTCATCCACAGAATAGCTTTAAAAACAATATAAAACAAGGCTTCCTTAGACAAACATGTATTTCCCTGGATATTTGTTTCTCATGCTGCGTTCTATAATTAGCATAAACTGCATCATCTGGAAGCTGGAATAACTTTTAGCTTGAAAATCCTGCCTTAAAAGGGATCTGTTAGCGATTCCTTAGCTGCACCTTATTCTGTGCCAGCGAGCAAAGAAATAACATGAACAACAGAGGTCTAGGTTCATTGTGATTAGAGGAGACTCTAGAAATCACACTTTTTTTCCCTAAATCACCAGCGTGCTGGCAATACTGCAGAGAAAAAATATTTGATACAATAAGTTGTCAGAGCTTTCCTATGACAATGCTGTGGAAATATAAGTTTAGAGTGAGGTTTAGTTAAAGAATATTTGAGGCAATCGCATAAATAGCAGTTCTTTAATATACCATTGTGATTCATTTAATGAACTATGAGAGAAAGTATCAGAAATAAGCAACAAGTTTGAAAAAAAGAAAAAAAATTCTAGTGGTCACACCAGAGTTAGCAAGGACTAGCTGTTTTAGCTTGTCCGCAATGTAGTACAACAGTAGGTGTATCTGTGGGGGTGCAGCGGGCTCTGTCAACTAACAAGACAACAGATATTGCAATGAAGGAATTTCAAGTTCTTCCTTCAAGCTTGTGATTTGCTGATTAGGTTACCTGCAGCCTTAGTATAGTTAAAGGGGTTATCCACCATAAGTTGATTTTAGCACTTACCTGCCAGACAGTAATGGACATGCTTAGGAAGGATGCTTGTCTTTGGGTTAAATGGCTAATTATGAGATAAACCACTGTGGCTAGCTTTTGTGAACTGGTATTTCCTGTTGGAGTTTTCTTTTTTAACACACATCCTATCATTCCAATTCTCTCCCTCTTACACATCAGCCACCCCACCCACCCAACCACAAATGAGCTGAAATCCTTGTAAAAAAGGACAGTGTTTTTTAATCAGGGTGCCTAAAGCTGTTGCAAATTCCCTGTGGTCGCTGCACCCACTGAAGCAGAACAGGCTCCCTGTCAGGACCTAACTAGGGAGGTAGTGTCTCGGCCACACTGCATCCGGGGAAATATTCGAGACAGGAGTTTTTTCGTATGCTGTTAAAAATGAACACCAGTAGCCAAGATCACATAAGAATGCAAGACCAGCCATCAGAGACAGGTACAGACACTATATTATGTAACTAATTTTACAGCTCTATAGCATAGTCAAATAAAAAAAAAATCCTGGAATACCCCTTTAAGGATTCTAATTTCTTATTGCTATCAGAACATTTAAAGGCTTCATTTACCCAACAATCCCAGGTAATCTACACAAGAAAACAGTGTTTACACTTACAGTCATGGCCGTTAATGTTGGCACACCTGAAATTTTTCAAGAAAATGAAGTATTTCTCACAGAAAAGGATTGCAGTAACACATGTTTTGCTATACACATGTTTATTCCCTTTGTGTGTATTGGAACTAAACCAAAAAAGGGAGGAAAAAAAGCTAATTGGACATAATGTCACACCAAACTCCAAAAATGGTCTGGACAAAATTATTGGCACCCATAACTTAATATTTTGTTGCACACCCTTTGGAAAAAATAACTGAAATCAGTCGCTTCCTATAACCATCAATAAGCTTCTTACACCTCCCAGCCGGAATGTTGGACCACTCTTCCTTTACAAACTGCTCCAGGTCTCTCTTATTAGACGGGCGCCTTTTCCAAACAGCAATTTTAAGATCTCTCCACAGGTGTTCATAGGGATTTAGATCTGGACTCATTGCTAGACACTTCAGAACTCTCCCGCACTTTGTTGCCATCCGTTTCCGGGTGTTTTTTTACGTACGTTTGGGGTCATTCTCCTGCTGGAAGACCAAAGATCTCAGACGCAAACCCAGCCTCCTGACACTGGGCTTTACAGTGTGACCCAAAATCCGTTGGTAATCCTCAGATTTCATGATGCCTTGTACACATTCAAGGCACCTAGTGCCAGAGGCAGTAAGTCAACCCCAAAACATCATTGAACCTCCACCATATTTCCCTGTAGGTACTGTGTTCTTTTCTTTGTAGGCCTCATTCCATTTTTGGTAAACCGTAGAATGATGTGCTTTACCAAAAAGCTCTATCTTAGTCTCATCTGTCCACAAGACATTTTCCCAGAAGGATTTTGGCTTACTCAAGTTCATTTTGGCAAAATTTGGTCTTGCTTTTTTACATTACTATCATAAAAAAATAAATAAATAAAAAATAAAAACTTTTGACATGTCATGCAGACATGTCAAACGTTTTGTTTTTTCAGGGCCTCAGTGCTAAGAGGTTTTTTACATTTAGCCGGGTAAAGCCTGCCGCAATGCACTGTAAAGCACAATTGTAACTGTGTCCGAATAAGTATCCAATATAGAGAGTATGTAATGGAGTTTGGGGCTCGGCACCACTCACCGCACCGCTAGACAGAGAACTCTTGGTACCATCTGTGGTACCATCTCCCAGAGTTTTCTGTCTAGCTGTGCGGTGAGTGGTGCCGAGCCCCAAACTCCATTACATACTCTCTATATTGGATACTTATTCGGACACATTTACAATTGTGCTTTACAGTGATACAATATCACAGGACTATACAATATCACAGGACTGTGGGTGGCTATATCGCTATACAGCAACAACATCTTAATCAGCAATACTAGATTCTTTTTAATGCTTATATATATATATATATATATATATATATGTGCACTTCGTTTACGATATAGTCCATAGCAAGGGCCCTGCTTGGACATATCTGTATATACTTGTTTGAATAAATGTTATTTGTAATCTTACATACAATTAGTCTATTATAATATACTTTATATATATATATATATATATATATATATATATATATATATAGAGGTCTGTAACATTTTCTTTCTCTACTTCTCTACTTGCATATTTTGGCATAAAGGGTACGTGCAACACAAGTACCTCAATATATATATATGTAGATTGTGTCCTGCCTTACAGTGTCCTGCCTTACAGCATGTGAATAAAGCCATTGACAAGTTTTATTTGACCAGTTGCCCATAGCAACCAATCAGATTCCTTCTTTCCTTTTTAAAAAGGCCTCAGAAAAATGAAGGAAGCAATCTGATTGGTTGCAACTGGTCAACTATGGGCAACTGCAAATAAAGGAAGCTGCACGCTTCTAACCAACAACCAGTGCAATCCACCTGCGCAATCGGGCCCGCCGGTCCCGCCCCGGCTTCACAGCAATAATCCAGAAGAACAGAATGTCCAGCGCTAGGAAAGCTTGTTTATTTCTTGACTGGAGTCACAAATACAGGTAAAGGAACAACTGATGCGTTTCGCACTCGCAGATGCTTAATCGTAGACTAAATTCACAAATACAACATGCAGATAAAATACCTGAAAAACAGGTCACGTGTGGAACAATAAAGGAAGTTAGGAAAACCAGACATGGATGAATGGAGACTTAGATGAATATGTCTAATACACTGGCTTACTAGATTGCACTCTGTGTGAACATGGACCAACCGAACTCAATATTTTATATGTTGTAGGGGTGATTATATTATGTCAGCAAACGTTCCGTATCCAAGGCATCAACATAAAGTTTGCATAAGTGCTGACTGTTGCTAGATTAACACTTTATTATATATGTCTATTAGTATTTCTTTGAACAAATTATACTTTTAAGTAATTATATACCTCTTCACAAACATACATTGTAGTTGGTAGAAAAGAAAAGACAATAGACCAACCCATCAATACGTCATGATAAGATCTAGTCTCCTATTCATACCTCGCGGGTGTCTGGTGTCGAGGAGAAAAATCCAATAGGTTTCTTTTAATATCTCCTCCTCTCATGCCTAACTTGGCTCTCTCGACACCAGACACCCGCAAGGCATCCATGGAGCCCCCGTGAACATCCCTAAAGTGTCGGGACAACATAGATATACCTAGTCTATCTCCTTTAGAATCTGAAATGTACCTTCTGATTCGAGTCTTTAATGTATTCGATGTCGATCCTACATATTGAATGTCACACAGGGAGCACGTAGCCACATAAACTAATGTGGTGTCCCAGTACCGCATTCTATATGGTACTTGTTTATTTATGGGTCCCCATAGCCAGAGTCCCTAGGACTTAGGGATCCCTCTTAGCCAGTCTACCCCTAATCGCCTCTATTCTAGTGTATAAATCTCTAATTTATTCATAGGTTAATGTAAATAGGATAGTATATGTAAATAAATGGTTAATTACTTGTTTCCATGGTGTCGCAGGGCCTTCGGGTCATGTGATGCGTTCCAGGCCTCACTCTGAATGCGTTCCAGGCCTCACTTTGGTATTTCTAGCCTCGTTTTGGTTTTATTGTGTGTATAGGACCTGTATAGGAAGTCAGATGATCACCCAGAAGCCTGTGTGACGGTGAGTGACAGCTGACCTAGGACCTATCAAATTAGGCTCCGCCCCCTGTCCATATAAGGGACGCGGCAGCCATTTTAGTTCTCTTTGTTCCTGGGTTGCCAAGCGAGCAACATCTCTCTATAGAACCTGCGCTGCTAAAAACCGTGAGTTAGGCCCAAGCCTCGCAGCAACGGCCGATCCTTAGCAAATATAGAGTGTATCAATCCCCAAACACTTCGCGCGACCACCGGACCTAATCTACCCCTAAATCCGGACGGATCCACGCACCAATTACCTTGATTCTATTAACCTGCAAAAGACGCAAGGTCCACAGCAACTGTCAGTCATTGAAGTCTATAGAAGTGTATTGCAGAGACTGTAACTGTATTCTGAATGTACTGCAAGTTCAAGAGTAAAGTTTACTTCAGTCAAGTTTAACTTCAGTGTGGACCTTCAGTCATTACCTGCATACGCCTGTCGTTTCTGGGAAGGGCGGCGATAGGCCGAAGCTATACCTCAGTAATACCAGCCCTCACCCTGGCATCACGAGTGACAGGGTTAATATTACCCCTCATATACCGATACCATACCACCACCATACACCCCCCCCAAGGGCTACCACACTAAGTTTTTGTATTACAGTTTATATATTCTCGTATCAGATAGGTTTTACCTGTGGCACTAGAAATTATTTCTTTTGTAGGGAGCATGTGTGTGCAAGTAATGCATCTATTATGTCCACAGCCCCAATTGCCCGTGGTTTTTAACCAATTGGTAATGCTATCCGTTTTGTATTGTCCCCTAGTGGAGCAAAAGAGACGGGGGGGGGGGGAATGACTGAACCAATTGTGGGACCTCTCTTGGAAACCACCTGGATTCGGTTTTTTATTACCTCTCTTAGAATAGGGTCGGTCTCAAGAACAGGAGTATATTTTTTTATAATATTTTTTATTTGACCAAACTGGGAGCTATATGGAGTTACAAAGAATGTTTTCTTGTGTTTATTATTCGATTTTGGTATGCATTTTTAATTTTTATTATAGGTGACAAGCCTGTATCTATTGCGTTCGTCCTAATATGGGCTTGGTTTAAACAGTCATATGTACCGTATTTTTCGCCGTATAAGACGCACTTTTTCTTCCCCAAAACTGGGGGGAAAAAGTCGGTGCGTCTTATACGGCGAATACACCCCTATCGCGGCGGTCCCTGCGGCCATCAACGGCCGGGACCCGCGGCTAATACAGGACATCACCGATCGCGGTGATGCCCTGTATTAACCCTTCAGATGCGGCGATCAAAGCTGACCGCCGCGTCTGAAGGGAAAGTGACACTAACCCGGCTGTTCAGTCGGGCTGTTCGGGACCGCCGTGATTTCACCGCGGCGGTCCCGAACAGCCCGACTGAATAGCCGGGTTAGTGCTTACAGGATACTGCCTCCTCGGTGTCTTCTCCGTTCAGGGATCCCCTGTATGGCCGGCGCTCTCCTTCCTCGTCATCACGTCGTCGCGTACGTGCGTCGGCGTGCGTAACGACGTGATGGCGGCGACGGAGAGCGAGGATACCCGGCCGGCAGCAGAGACGTTCCGGAGCGGCGGGGACACGGCTACAGCAATGGAGCGACATCCAGGGCAACGGTGACGGGTCCGGAGCGGCGGGGACACGTGAGTATTACCTCCTATGCAGTGGTCTTCAATCTGCGGACCTCCAGATGTTGCAAAACTACAACTCCCAGCATGCCCGGACAGCCAACGGCTGTCCGGGCATGCTGGGAGTTGTAGTTTTGCAACATCTGGAGGTCCGCAGGTTGAAGACCACTATTGGGTTCAAAATCTTAATTTTTTTAGATTTTGACCCTAAAAATTGGGTGCGTCTTATACGCCGGTGCGTCCTATAGGACGAAAAATACGGTATAACCTCTCTTACTGAGTCTCTCCTTGAGATCACCAATCTCCTCTTCTAGTCTTTCTTTATTTGAACAATTGCGTTTAGTCATACACATTCCACCAAAGGGGATATTTCGTAATACATGCCTAGGATGGCATGAAGATGCCATCAAAATCGCATTTGCAGCTTTATCCTTCCTATATGGGGAAAATTGTATATTTGATCCTTCATTGGTTAGTGTTATGTCCAAAAAAGGAATAGAGGTGTGACTAAGCTGAGCTGTAAACTTGAGATTCAGATCGTTCTGGCTGATGTACTCCACGAACTGGGAGAATTGTATGTCAATTCCAAATTATCAGTAGGTCATCTATGTACCTTCCTATCCAACTAATTTGTTCTATGTAAGGATTTGTTGGAGAAAAAATGAAAAGTTGCTCCCAATAAAACTTAAAAATATTCACGAAGGAAGGGGAATACTTAGCGCCCATGGACATTAACTATGGGCAACTGGTCAACTTTTCCTCTACACAAGGTTTGATAAATCTCCCCCTATGATTGTATAAGATTCCGGGCAGACAAATGCTTTCCAACTTGGTGGGTGAGCTGCCATAGCTTCTTACTCTTATTCATACTAAATGACAGTAAGAAACATAATCACTTTTGCTGGATGGTGCTCGACCACAGCTTTTATTTACAACTCTTAAACATAGCAAATTTTTTAATCAACCAACCTGCTTGAAAAAATACCAATGCGGCAAGATAGCGAAATGCTGCCCGCTGGACTCCTAGCAGACAAGTCTACCTTTCAAGCCATAGTTATATATACAATTGTTTGAAAAGCCACCAGCTGTGACCTAACATGACCAATAACATAGCATAGCACTGGAAAAGTGACCTAAAAGGACGGAGGGGGGGGGGCAACTAGCTTCCAGGATCCAAAGAGAAAGGGGAGAAGGAAACCTAGACTTAAGTAACAAGACTTAAGTAACAACAATGTGAAAGGTTTAGGGGTTACTCTCTGATTGACCACCATGCATTTTGACTGCCCCAAGTACTAAAAAGGATGGAAGCCGTGTGTTTAATCCAAGACCCCCCCCCCCCTGCCCCCCCACCCCCATGCCAACTGTTTGCTACTATGGTGCTTAGTCAATGCCAGGCCCACATAACAATCTACATGTGCCTCCATGTTTCTGTACACCCTCCCTATAAGCTCTGGGTACACAGATGTAAAACACAGCCAGACTCATAACATAATTTCCTAGATCAGAAATAACTCTAATCCTACTAGTCTAACTCCTTAAATGCTATGGTCTCCGCTAATTGACTATTGGTGAGTGTCAGATCACCCCAAAACAACAATAACTACTTAATATTTTTTAGTTGAAAGCATGTCTTAAAGGAATGGTTGGCAGAGGAAGGGGTAGAGGAGAGAACACCCCTGCCATGTCCTCTGGTGGAGGTTGAGGCTGTGACCAAGCATAATGCCTTACACTAGTGGGATTTGTGCTAGTAAGCATGGTGGGGATACTGTAAGGCATCATGATGAACATGCTAATGGGGTGCAAAGGGCTCATAATAAGACATCAGAAGTTCAGGCTGAGAGGAGGAGTTTAATAATGATGATGTACTTTAAGAAAGGACATGGGAACCAGGAGATGGGAGATGAAACTTTCAGAGCAGGAGAATAGAGATACTGGGGGAGAGTTATCAAAACCTGTGCAGAGACCAGTTGCCCATAGCAACCAATCAGATCACTTCTTTCGTTTTGGAAATAGATAAAAACAGGTAACTTCAGCTGCAGGTGGGAATAGGTGGGCGCTGACCAGGAACAAAGTCGATGAGCAGCAAAATGCTTTGCATCTTGGTCCTAAATAAACAATTTGGATTTTATCCTGGCTCCTCTCAACTTTGGTCCTGGTCAGCACCCACGCATTCTCACCTGTTACCTGTTTTTATCTATTTCAAAAATGAAAGAAGCGATCTGATTAGTTGCTATGGGCAACTGGTCAACTTTTCCTCTGCACTGGTTTTGATGAATCTCCCAGACTATCAGAGAAGGAGAGCATAGTAGAGGTAGAGCCAGGACATCTGCCAAACGTACCAGACATATGACTGCGGGTATGATGAGCTCAAAAAATGTTTTCCAAATGTTGTCTCTGTCTTTGGTCTCTGCCCAGACCTCCTGAGCATGGTCGTTTTTCCCCGATTAGCTGGGCCGTCTGCAGGGATGTCTGGTCCGAGGCTCGTTTACTGATAAGTGCGTCAATTGCGCCACTTGGCTTATTGACAGCGCGAAAAGCCATTGACTCCTCACCCTGTCAATCACTCTTGTGGCCACCCACAAGAGTGCTACTATTACCTAAAGGAGGCTGCTACTGCTACTACCTAAAGAGGGCTGCTGCTACTACTACTACTACTTAAAGAGAGCTTCTGCTACTACTACTATTTAAAAAGGTCTGTGGACTATATATATGGGGGCTGCAACTATATACTGTGTAGGGGGCTACTATGTACAGGGGAACTTACCTACAGAGAGTAACTCATACCTATATGGGGCTGCTACTGCTGACAGGGGGCAGCTATCTACAGGTGACACCTACCTAATCGGGTCA
This sequence comes from Hyla sarda, assembly GCF_029499605.1. Lineage (NCBI taxonomy): Eukaryota > Metazoa > Chordata > Amphibia > Anura > Hylidae > Hyla > Hyla sarda. The sequence goes on along the minus strand of NC_079191.1, from coordinate 109,199,465 downwards.
CCTGTGTAATGGTGCGACCTAACTATGTTATGTAAAAGACCTACCTAATCTTCCCCAACCCACTTATCTACCCACTGTGTGGGGCACCAAGGAGTTATTACTCCAAAAAGAAAGATGCAGAGAGTGCAGGCACTGCTAGTCTACCAGGAACAGTCAATCTTAGGCATATGGCACATAAGCGGTGAAATGCACAATGTAGTATGTTGGTGGTGCTCATTTGTGAAAACAGCCACATAAGTAGTCAATCCAAGACTGGAAGAATTGCAAAAGCACTCACCGGTGAGTGCCTTTGCAATTCTTCTAGTCTTGGAGTTAATATTACTGATTGGAGCGCTATAGGTGCTGAAAAAGTGTGGAGCCTATAATATATGTCTTGCAGGTTATGTGGAGACGAATTGTGGCTGAAAGAAATCATCAAGATGGTCTGGGTCAAATGGAGAAGAGAAAGGAAACCAAATAACTCCAATAAGAAAAGACATTGCCTGATATAACTGTATGTTATCACTTATATGGTCTGCAGAACATGTGTAGAGCTGATATCTTCCACTACATGGTCACTGTATTGGGAGAATATAAAATTCTTGCATACTGGTATTATTGGTAATATTGGTCTCAGTATACAGGATTTGGTCATTTTCTCTGTTATGTACCCTATTATACCCAACTATGATTCACATTTGAAATTTGGCCACTCCTCCTAAAAATGAAAGAAGCAATCTGATTGGTTGCTATGGGCAATTACTCCACTCTTCCTCTACACAGGTTTGATAAATCTCCTCTTATGACTCTACATCTACAACATGCCCCACAGTGTGAAGAAAACCTTGCCCCTGCTGCTGTTGTACCTAGTCCACAGGTAGCGCATTCTCTGTCTTGCCCTCATCACCGTTTTGTCCTCTTCCTATATCCTGTCAGTTATATATTGGAAAATCTATGTTACAAAGAAAAAAGGGTCTTCGATCCAGTGATTGGATAAAGGTACTTTCAAAGTTTATTGCAGCAATATAAAAATAGATCATCCAGCAGTGACAAAACAATGATAGAAAAACAGTTTACATAGGCACAATCTACATGTTTTAGGCTGGTCTAACCCTTAGTCATGACTGAAAAATCTATGTCATGCAGACAACAGTATTTACCCAGTCACCCTGTTGTAATGCACTTAATTCACTCCATGCCAAGTTGTTGATGTTGCAGCCACTACTGTACCATCCTGTTGACTCCACAACATTTAGGCAACCAATGGAGTGTGCCCTGCCCAAGTGGTGCATACCTTATTTGCCATTATTTTGCCAAAAAAAGCCATCCCTGGTTGTGCACAATCACGTTGCAGAGTGGGTGGGCCATTTTATGAAGTTGTCAGTTTGCATCACAGTGCATGCCACAGTAGATATGTATGGTAGTAGTTATAGCTAGTGCCAATATATGCTTTTTACGGCCCACTGGGTTAACATATTGTAAAAGGAGACTACACAGCAACAAAGCCAGGAAATAGTTGTGAGACCTCCATGGTTGAGCCAATCCGGTTCAAGTTCTTATATCTTCTGCCTACTCTCCTCCTCATCCAGGTTCTCCCCCAAAGAGATTTTTTAACAGTGCCAAAATTATCTTTCTCAACACTGCCTCATTTGCCACATTCCAACACAGTGGAACGCAACATTACATATGTTAAACCGCCTTTACCAGCAGCACAAAGTAGTGACAAACATCCTAATGCAGCAGACAGACAGGTTTTGGAGACAGTGTGACTAATCTGAGACACCTGATGTGTGCTCAGGCTTTTCAAATGGGCATTTAATGTCCGTTTATTTGTTTTTGTATTTTTCTGTTTAGGCGTGTATTCACACGCTAGGATGTTCTGAGCAGCTTGCAATTCTCCCTGGATAGGGAATAGTTATTGCTCTGAACCTATGAGAACTCGGGTGGGGCTATTTAAACCAGAGTTCTCCTGCATTCTTTGGTGGTTATTTGTGCAATAAAATTCCATGTCTGCTTGAGCATGCACCTTGTATTTCTTTTCTAATTTTATCTGAGTGTTAGCCAAGGTTAAATTGTCTTGTTTATTGTAGATTTTAGTCTGTGTTATATCTGTCAGTTTTTAGGATATTGTATGTCCATTCTGCTTAGTCTGTGTTCACACTGTGTTAGTCTAGCTTGTTACCTGTGCTTGGTATGTTATAATTCCTGTTTCGTATCCTGGAGTCTATTCAGACTCATCCGGTTCTGGTCTAGAGTTTCATGTTTTATATTTCTGTTTCCTGAAGACAACATAGTTACCAACATTGCACTATTCAACCTGTGTGGTTCTGGGCGAACAGCTTATACCAATTTGCTCTATGGATCCAAATCACACATGTAGGTACTTAGTAGATCATGGCGTTCTTACTGCAGACAGGTTAATAAAGCATAATGTCCATACTAATGTTCCGATGTATTATCTTTCATATGTTTATTTAAACAGTAAATGCCAATATTCACTGTGCAAGATGTAAAAACAGCATACCTTGGTCAGGTGGAGAGAGACACGAGTACAAACCTGCCACGCTACATTTCAGGGGCACTTAAACCCCGGAAATGGGTTTAAGAATGGTAGCGGCTGGACACAGGTGAGTAGTTGACTCTTTCAGACAAGCGCATATCACAATTATTTATAGATCAACCAGGATACGCTAGCATGCTCAAATCCACTATTACAAATAGACCTTGAAGTTACAGTTCTCATTCAGCCCTTTCAGTTCCAAAGATTCTAATTCTACAATCCAAAATGTTTCCCTCTTCTTTAAATTATTTTTATTCCCATCCACATTACTGTTCACCTTTACTTCCTCTATGACTTGCCATTTTAAATCGGACGCTACGTGTATGTGTTCTTTAAAATGCCTGGCCACAGTTGTCTCTCTGGTACCGCACATGCAACAGATTCTTCATGTGTATAACACCTTATTGCAGACTTATGTTCACTAACTCTAGTTTTAATCATCCATGCGGTCTGTCCAACATAGACAAAACTGCATGAACTTTAAGAAGATAAATCACATTAGTACTGGTGCATGTGTGATAACCTCAATTAGGGATTTTGTGACCCTTAGTGGGAAGTAAAATGTTACCGCCTTTAATAATACCATTGCACTGTATGCAAGAGAGACATGAAAAGGTATCATTTTTTCTCACTGCATTAAATGTTTGATTGTCCCTATGTTTTTTCATAATGTCCCTCTTAATCAGTTTATATCCTATCGTTTCCCCTTTTTTGTATGTAAACATAGGGGGATCTTTGAACAACGATCCATACTTCTTATCGGTAGATGGCAATTTCCAGTACTTTCTAATAGTATGTTGGATGATAGGCGAGCGTTTGTCGTATCTACCAACATACATGACAGGTTCACTTTTTTCTTTTTGGTGACACAACTGCTTCTAGTCTGTCTTAAAGCATCTCTACTAATTTCTCCAACTTCTGTCCCTATCTTTTCTACCATTTTTTTTATTGTACCCTTTCAATACAAATGTCTCCACTATTTTAGCTTTGTATTTTATATACTCACTATCATTACTTGAAATTTGCCTAGCCCTCACAAATTGGCTTTTGGGGAGTCCGTTGAAAACAGTAGGGGCATGATAACTGTTTGTAGCATACTGTCTCTATCCGTAGATTTTGTAACTGTGTCAAAGTCTTTTTCTTACCTCCACATCTAGGAAACAGATACTATTGTGAGTTAATGTGAACTTGAACGTATTATGGCCCAAATTTAATTGCTCCATGAATGACATTAGCGAGTCCTCCGAACCCCCCCCCCCCCCCATAGCATGAAGATGTCGTCCACGTATCGAAGCCACAAGGATTACACCTCCAGGCCAAGGGATCCGTAGACATATATATTTTCAAAGTTTGCCATAAAGGCATTAGCCAATCCTGGGGCCACTGAGGACCCCATTGAAACACCATACATCTAGCTGGTTTCTTTGGTAATTGCTTCACTTTTTCTTGTCATTAGTTTTTTATATATGTATGTTTGTATTAAATACATACATATGAATTTAAATAAGTATAAAAAATTATTAATTATTTGAAAAAAATGGCAAGTGATATATTTTAATACAGAATAAAAAAGGAGCAGTATTAAAAGTAACTTAACTTCTCAATTATACAAGACACAAATCTGTTAACAAAAGAAAGCAAAAATACTTTTCTTTACATTAACCAGTAAAAGTTAGACCTCTGATCCATCGGCTTCACAATACCGAGAACAGTTCTGTGGAAAATGGTGTGAAAATCCAACTCTTCTTTTTCATTGGTGTTTGAGTATTGAACACTGAACTGACTACTTTCATCCTGGTGAACAAAACCCATTTCAATGGCGCACACTTTAGATAAATACCTCTGCACTGTACATTTTGCCAATGTGTTTTTAAGATCCGCTCTGTAAATGTCATGATTCTTAATGCCATTGTGGAATAAATGAAGAGGGTTCCTTGAGACCATTTGGCCAAGCACGCCAGCGCACTTTGTTTCCTTCAGAGAAGAAAGGCGAGTACTAAACCATTTTTGCAGAATGTCATTCTCACACAACAGTTTATGAAAGAAACATCTGTGACAAGAATCTTTAATGCTTTTCTCAAAGATCAACCGGAGGGTAGCGAGCAATGCTTAAAGTGGAAAGCAGCCTCTGTCTTTTGCTTGTTAAGTAAGACAACTAACTTGTGTAGACAATGTAAGCTAAACAGTATTCTTCCTTCATCGTATAATACATGTAACATTTTGGGTGTTTATTTTTATTTTCATGCTTAATGCTACTTTTGGACTGAGCACTTTATTTTAAATAGGTTTTTAGCTTTTACTAAAGTAAGCCTATCCATTGTATATGCAATTTAAAAAAAAAAAAACTTTTTATATTTACTTTGAATGGAAAAGAAATGTTTTTTGATGATGTGATAATTACATTTGAGTACAGATCCCAATATTTACAGTGCTGTTATTAGAGCTCTTAACAATATGTGATCATAGCAAGAGCAAGTAAACAAATAAGGTTTCCATTCAATGCCTGAAAGCAGAGATCTTGAAAACCATAAGCAATTGAAACACATAAGGGGAAATTTGTTAAAACCTGTGTAGAGGAAAAGATCAGATTCCTTCATTAATTTTTCAGAGGCTTTTTAAAAATGAAAGAAGCGATCTTATTGGTTGCTATTGGCAACTGGTCAACTTTTCTTCTGCACAGGTTTTGTTAAAATCTCTCCCATAGTACATTAGAAAACTGTCATACCTTTATATTATTAGAAAAACAAAGCATCATAAACTATACCAGAAACTTTATGTGTTATTCTAGCCTTAAAAAGATAGGGGATAAGATGTCTGATCGCAGGGGTCCCGCCACTGGGAACCCCTGGGATCTCTCCTGCAGCACCCCTGTCATCTTGTGCATGGAGCGAGTGAGCTCCGTGCCTGATGACTGGCGATGCAGGGGCCGGAGGATCGTGATGTCACTGCCCCACCCCCTCAATGCAAGTCTATGGGAGGGGGCATGACTGCTGTCATGCAATGCAGGGGCTGGAGGATCGTGACCTCATTGTCCCGCCCCCTCATGATGTTACACCTCGCCCACATAATGCAAGTCTATGGGAGGGGGCATGATGGAGATATAAGTTGCCACCAAAGCTGTCTGGCTGCGGCTTACCCATCTCCTTCCCATAGAGAACACATGAGCAGGGCCAGGGTGACATTTGTACATGGTCTGAGTGCCCGGACGGATAAAGGCCCCACCACCGCTGCTACTGGGGATCCAATACACCTGTCCTGGATCCCCAGAAGGGGGAGTGCAGTTTTCAGCTGTATGCATGGCTCACATGCATACAACTGAAAGCCTCCTCTCAGTGTGAGCCACATCTGTGGCCTGTACCAAGAGATGACGTGACCTACGCCCCCGTGGCTGGAGGAGATCGCTTACTGGGACAGGTAAATATCTCTTTTGTTCAGCTTCTTTTTCTTTTTTTTTTTAACCTGGCACAAGGGGAAGGGAAGGAATTGGAGGGGGAGGAAGGGAGAGAAAGGGAGTGGGCCCCTACATATCTGGCTGACCTTAAATACCTGGCGGCCTAAACTGGCCCACAAACCTGGTTGCCTCCGCATACCTGGCTGCCCCCACATTCCTGGCTGCCTAAACTGGCCCACATACCTGGCTGTCCTCACATTCTGGGCTGCCTAACTACCTACCTACATACTTGGCTACCTAAATACATACCTAGCTACCTAACTACCTTCATACCTGGCCTACATATCTGGCTGTCTAACTACCAACATACTTACCTGACTATCTAACTACATACCTGGCTACATAACTACTAACTACCTAACTACGTATCTAGCTACATAATTACCAAACTACCTACTTAACCTGGCTACCTAACTATATACCTGGCCTCCTACCTACATACTTGGCTGCCTAACTACCTACATACATACCTGATTGCCTAATTATCTACTTACATACCTAACTACACAGTTAGCTACCCACCCATGAAAAATTATCTTACCTACATTAATGTGTTATGTATGTATATATATATATATATATATATATATATATATATACATACATAACACATTAATGTAGGTAAGATAATTGTTCATGGGTGGGTAGCTAACTGTGTAGTTAGGTATGTAAGTAGATAATTAGGCAATCAGGTATGTATGTAGGTAGTTAGGCAGCCAAGTATGTAGGCAGCCAAGAAAAATGGCGCAGCACAAAAAAAAAGCAAAAAACTGTGGATTTATTCCTTCATGTCCAACACAATAGCAACATTTCAGCTCCTCAATTGAGCTTTTTTCAAGCATCTTGAAAAAATGATGCTTGAAAAAAGCTCCATTGAGGAGCTGAAACGTCGTTATTGTGTTGGACATGGAGGAATAAATCCACTGGTTTTTCTTGCATTTTTGAGGGCTGCGCCATTTTTCTTCTATTACGTGGACTGTGACCTGGTCGGGGCACTGGCACCAAGGACTTATGGTGAAGTAGTGCTGCATTGTCTTTGAGAAACTAAATATATATATATATATATATATATATATATATATATATATATGTATATATAATTAATTATTTTTTTTCTAATTTGAGTGTAGGGGTGGGGCATGAGAAAGGATTTGGGTGGGATGGGGGTATGGCAGAGGTGTGGCCAGGGGTGGAGTCTCACAGGGACCCTTGCTTTATTTGGTCCGGGGGCCCTGAGTGTTGTCAATCCGTCCCTGCACATGAGCATCCGCCCATGCCAAATGTTCATGTGTATGGGGAGGTCAGGAGGGATAACCATTTGGCCAACAGTTATTGAAAATGTATAGCAGCCTTTATAGTCTGCAATAATGACAGATAAGACTCATTGGACACTGAGACAAGCGATGTCATAGCATTGGCTGAAATAGGCAGTATGAAATCATTTAGAAAGGAATGAAAGCATGACACTGGAAATGACTGGAATCATGTTACATCGAGTTGAGAAGTAATGTAACAATAGAAGCAGAGACTAGCACGAGTGAGCTTCTAACTTACGGATGGAGTATTAGTATATAAGACTGGTGTGCCTATTACTAACATATCTATCAATGCTAAATTCTGTGTAGAGGCCACTGCCAAAAGCAATTGCTAATCTCAATAATGTTTATATATCAAAACAAAAAAACAAAAAAATACTTACTCCGAAAAGTGGCATCTACTTAATAGGAAAACATATTTATTTTGGATTTTGGGAAAACATATTTATAAATATACTGTAAAAGGTTTTTGCTGGTCAACTGAAGGAAGGGAAGTTGTAGCTGCCTGTGTCAGGGCCTAGTGCTGTAGAGAGATCTCAGAGGTTATGTGAAGGAGGATGCTACTCAGTAACAGAAGGCTGTTTTATGCGTAATGTTTTTCAGATCTAGCAGCGCATTTATAATATTTTTGAAGGTTTGCTTAAGATTGCAGTATTACTTCACAGAAGTCAGACTTTCTTGTACTTCAAAAAATGTAAGTATGAATACATTAGTGGAACAAAACAAAAATGAAATGAATAGAGATGTCTTTTTTTTTTTTTTTTGCTTTTTTAGCCTTTTTTCATTTTGTCGGTTATGAATGAAATCATTTTGCAAAGTGAGAAAATGTGAGAAACTCTTCACAGATTGATATACAGTATGAGAGCGTCTTTGAAAAATCCTAACGGTTCCATCTCTCCGAGTGGAGCCTTGCTTGGGAAAAATAAATTGCTGCAAAAATATAGTCAAATGACTTGCTAGAACCAGCAGAATCATGTTAAACAAGCCAAAATGAGTTTTTTTTTCTCTTTCTTGTGTTAAGTGCTTGGAAAGTATTTGAATTCCATCTTACCTTATCTTCATTATTTTACACATGTACGGTATGTATGGTGTACTAGTGGTCACGAGTAGAGATGAGCGAACTTCCAGTAATTCGATTCGTCGCAAACTTCTCGGCTCGGCGTTTGCTGACTTTAGCCTGCATTAATTAACTCAGCTTTCAGGTGCTCCAGTGGGCTGGAAAAGGTGGATACAGTCCTAGGAGAGAGTCTTATAGGACTGTGTCCAACTTTTCCAGCCCACCGGAGCACCTGAAAGCTGAACTAATTTATGCAGGATAAAGTCAGCAACTGCCGAGCTGAGAAGTTTGTGACGAATCGAATTACTGGAAGTTCGCTCATCTCTAGCTCACGAGCCTAAAAAAACATATAGGTACAAACAGCTTAGCTTCAAAGCTTTAAAATGTTAACCTTAACTGGTTATAATGAAGGTTATAATGAATACTGGATATACCAATAGAGATATCATTTTACAATACCTTTATCTATCCACCAGTGGCCTTAAAGAAGCACTCTGTCTTTTTATTTCTTTTTTTGCCTTCATCATGCACTCTTACCATCATAAATCCTACAACGCCATTTATTTTATTCCAGCACAGCTGCATCCATGTGTTTTATTATTTTGATTCGGTCATGTAATCACAAGTCCTAATCTTCCAGTACATTATGGTTACAATAGGATGTCAGCTTCTGACTTCATGTGGGCAACATATGACATCATAACCCATTAGCTCCCATAACCCTTCCCTCCCAACTCCATGTACTATCTGTATGGGATTAGTAGTAGTTATACACCAAGGCGCTTTTTCAGGGATTAAAGCATCTTTTTTTATTTTATTTTTGCACCTATGGGCGGTAGCAGGCCTGTGCTGTGTGGATGGACCGTAGCAGGCCTGTGCTGTGTGGACAGACTGTACCTGTGTGTGCGGCCTCCCCCACAGCTGTAAGTGATTTATCACTGATCAGCGGGTTTTTTTCAGGGTTCAGATGGTGCTTTCTTTCGGGTTTTAATAGTTTTTTTATTTTATTTTTCGTGTTTTTGTGTGGGGGTCTGTATACTTGCCACCAGCCACTGTTCCAGGCTGAGTGGCCAGACCCCCCACTGACTTCTGCACCCCCTGCTGCCACCAAGTGCTAATCAGTGAGCACACCACTGATTAGGTAAATGCTTTTTTTGGCGCAGGGCTTTTTGCGCCAGAAGTTTTTTTTTTTACGTTTATTTTTCTTTTTTTTAGTTTAGTTTTATTGTACATTTTTATATTTTTGTTCTTAGGGTGAGTTAGTAGTTTAGGGTGGGTTAGGGTGGGTTAGGGTAGGAAGTCTCGCACCACACCACACGCAGCACACACACCAATAAAGTTTTCCCCCCACATATATACACTTCACCCCCCATTAGAGCAGGGAAATGGCTAGTATGAGTCCCCCTGGTAGTCATACTAGTCAAGCCCCCCAGTCAAGTTTACTGGTGCCACGTACCGTCGAACTTGTCTGGACTCAGCCAGTATACCACGAGCCCGTGATTCCTGAGTTTGTTGGCCACTCAGGAATCAAGATTGACATCGCCGGGTTCACTGAAATGGACTATTTCAGGTTTTTATTTCAGTGAAGATTTTGTCACTCTGATGGTTGACCAGACGAACCTTTACGCCCAACAGTTCGTCGATGCAAACCCGGGCTCATTTTTAGCTAGACCCAATGATTGGTACTCAGTCAGTGCAGCCGAAATGAGAACCTTTTAGGGCCTCGTGCTGCATATGGGTCTAGTTAAAAAAGCCAGTGTCAGGCAATACTGGAGTGGGGACATCCTCTACTAGACCCCGCTCCACAGTATGGCCATGACACATCCCCAGTTCGAGGCCATTCGGAAATGTTTGCATTATGCTGATAATGCGGCATGTCTCCCCCAACTGATCCCGCGTATGACCGCCTGTATAAAATCAGGCCGGTCATCAATCACTTCGGGGCCACATTTTGGGAGGCCTATGTCTCTGGGTGGGAGGTCACTATTGATGAGTCTCTCATCAGCTTTAAGGGGAGACTCAGCATCCAGCAATACATCCCAACCAAGCGAGCGCAGTTTGGCATGAAGATGTATAAACTTTGCGAGAGTACCTCAGGGTACACTTGCAAGTTTATGGTGTATGAGGGATGAGATTCCTGTATTGAACCCCCAGAATGTCCCCCCACTCTGGGTGTTAGTGGGAAAATCGTTTGGGGCCTTTTGCACCCATTACTAGATAAAGGTTACCACCTTTACGTGGAAAACTTTTATACTAGTATCCCTCTCTTCACATCCCTCGCCATCAGATCCACGGTTGCTTGTGGGACAGTCCAGAAGAATCAAAGAGGCCTTCCGCCCCATCCCCTACACACTCCTATCCACCGGGGTGAGTCCTGTGCCTTTTCCCAAGAAAACCTGTTGCTGGTCAGGTATAAGGACAAGAGGGATGTCCTTATGCTCACCACAATTCATGGGAACGGCAGCACCCCTGTCTCTGTGCGAGGTACCGCAGGACTGGTCCTCAAGCCTGATTGTATTCTGGACTACAATCAATATATGGGGGGAGTTGATCTTTCTGATCAAGTCCTCAAGCCATATGATGCCATGCGCAAAACACGGACATAGTACAAAAAAGTTACGGTCTACTTGGTACAGGTTGCCATGTATAACTCTTTAGTACTGTTCCAGCACGCTGACAACACAGGGACATTCCTGCAGTTTCAGGAGGAAGTTCTAAAGACCCTCATCTTTGGTGGCCGCCAAAGAGCAGGTCAGAGCACCTCTGGAACTGTGGTTCCCCGGTGAACACTTTCCAGGTAAGGTCCCAAACACTAGAAAGAAGGAACGATCCCAGAAAAAATTTAGAGCACAGGAGGGGGATTCAGAAGGTCAATGTGACATTTGCACCGATCATCCGGGTCATCCGGGCCTCTGCATTAAAAACTGCTTCAGGGAGTATCACACTTTCATGGAGCACAACATTTTTTATCCTTTTCCCTAATTTTAATTCCCCAGAATTATACTCCAATGTGCCAGTCCAGAGTACTTCCAAATTTTAAAACAAAACAAAAAAAAAAAAAAAACTCTTTCCCAATACCCCTGATAATATTTTTCCCCCCTAAAAAAATGGGTCATGGGACATAGAGTCAAAATAAAATAAATTTAGGAAGCACCCGTGTGTTCAAAATGTCCTCTTCAGCCCTATACCCATTCCTCAGGGTGGGTACTTTCTGTAATGGTGTTTCTTTTTTGTATTTTCCTCTGAATGCATGTAACCGTCAGCTACTGATATGCCATAAGTCTCAAATACAAACTGACCTCTATGACTTCTGAGCCTTGTTGTGCGCCCGCCCTGCACATTACCCCATATGTGGATGTATTTCCATAATCAGGAGAAAAAGCCCTCTAAAATGTTTAACCCAATTTCTCCCATTACCTCAACCATTGCAGTGCAAAGCTCCACTTTCAGCCTCAAATCTCATCGGTGCTGTCTCACTCCTAAGCCCCGTTTTGCACCAGCATAGTGCTTTACCGCTATATATGGGGTATATCCTTATTCTGGAGAAATTGGGCTACAAATTTTGTGGAGCTTTTTTCTCTTACTGCTTGTGAAACTAAAAATTTTTTTGCTAATACCAGCAATTTAGTATTAAAAATCTAATTTTTCACTTTTTTACGGCCCACTGTTCAAAAAACCTGTGAGGTGTAAGTACTCACTGTAACCCTTGCTACGTTCCTTGAGGGGTGTAGTTTCCAAAATGGTGTCACATGTTGGGGGTTTCTGCTGTTCTGGCACCATGGGAGTTTGTAAATGCACATGGCCCTGACTTCAATTTCAGCAAAATTCTCTCTCCAAAAGTCCAATGGCGCTCCTTCTGTTCTGAGACCTGTAGTGCACCAGCAGAGCACTTAACGTCCACATATGGGGCGTTTTCTTAATCTGGAGAAATTGGGCTTAAAATTTTGGGGTTGATTTTCTCTTATTACCCCCTATGAAAAAGAACAATTAGTGGTAACACCATCATTTTAGTGTTAAAAATCAAATTTTCCATTTTTACGTCCAACTTCAACGCAAAGTCGTCAAACACCTGTGGGGTGTTAAAGCTCACTATACCACTTATTACGTTCCTGGAGGGGTGTCGTTTCCAAAATAGTATGTCATGTGGTTTTTTTTTTTTTTTTTTGTTTGTTTTTTTTGTTCTGGCACCCTGGGGACTTGCTAAATGCATCATGCCCCCCAAAAACCATGTCAGCTAAATTCTCTTTCAAAAGGCCAAATTTTGCTCTTTCTCTTCTAAGCATTGTAGAGTGCCAGCAGAGCACTTAACGTCCACATATGGGGTGTTTTCTTTATCGGGAGAAATTGGGCTTCAAATTTTGTGGTCCATTTTCACCTATTACACCTTGTGAAAAAGAAAAAATTGGGGTAACACCATCATTTTAGTGTTAAAATTTTTTTTTTAATTTTCCCGTCCAACTTCAACGCAAAGTCGTCAAACACCTGTGAGGGGTTATGGCTCACTATACCCCTTGTTACATTCCTTGAGGGGTGAAGTTTCCAAAATAGTATGCTATGTGGGGGTTATTTTGCTGTTCTGGCACAATGGGGGATTCCTAAATGCAACATGGCCCTCAAAAACCATGACAGCAAAATTTGTTTAAAAAAATCCCAGTTTCTCTATCCCTCTTGAACCATGTTGTGAGCCCGCAGAGCACCTTATGTCAACATATGGGTTATTTCCATACTCGAGAGAAATTGGGCTTAAAATTTTGGGGGCCTTTTTCTCCCTATACAACTTTTAAAAATGAAAAAAATGTGGCTACATGTTGGTGTAAAAAATGCAGATTTAGATTTTTCTCCTTCACTTTGTCATTTTGAATACTTTGAGGAGTTTAGTTTCAATAATGGGGTCATTTATGGGGTATTTCCCACAGAAAGGCTCCTCAAATCTTAAAGGCTCCTTCAAACTTAACTGGTCCCTGAAAAATTCAGATTTTGAAATTTTTCGTTAAAAATTTTTAAAATTGCTGCTATACTTTGAAGCCCTCTAATGTCATCAAAAAGTAAAAACATGTCAACTTTCTGATTCCAACATAAAGTAGACATATTGTATTTGTGAATCAATATAACATTTATTTGGAAAAATCCATTTTCCTTACAAGCAGAGAGTTTCAAAGTTAGAAAAATGCTACATTTTCAAAATGTTCATGAAATTTGGGGATTTTTTACCAAGAAAGGATGCAAGTAATGATGAAAATTTACCCCTATGTTAAAGTAGAATATGTCATGAAAAAACATTCTCATCATCAGAATAAATGGTAAAAGCATCCCAGAGTTATTAATGCATAAAGTGACAGTGGTCAGAATTGCAAAAAAGGGCTCAGTCCTTAAAGGGGTACTACCGTGCTGACAACTTATCCCCTATCTAAAGGATAGGGGATAACTTGCCTGATCGCGCCGGGTCCCGCCTCTGGGGACAACCGCAATCTCGCACACAGCCCCCCGCTCTCATCAGGCCCCGGAGCGAACATCCGCTCCGGGTCTGATGACGGAGCCGGTGATCGTCACTTCACAGCTCCGCCCCCGTGTGATGTCGCGCTCCGCCCCCACAATGCAAGTCTATGGCAGGGGCGAGACAGCTGTCTCACCCCTGCCATAGTCTTACAGTGAGGGGGCGGAGCGTGACGTCACATGGGGTGGAGCCGTGACGTCACGATACTCCAGCCCTGTGATCGGCAGTCATCAGACCCAGAGTGATGTTTGCTCCGGGGCCTGATGAGAGCGGGGTGCTGCGTGCGAGATCACGGGGGTCCCCAGCGGCGGGACCCCACGCGATCAGGCAACTTATCCCCTATCCTTTAGATAGGGGATAAGTTGTCAGCATGGTAGTACCCTTTTAAGGTGAAAAAGGGCTCAGTCCTTAAGGGGTTAAGGACACAGCCCATTTTGGCCTTAAGGACACAGACAATTTTATTTTTGCTTTTTCATTTTTTTCTCCTCAACTTCTAAAAATCATAACTCTTTTATATTTTCATCCACAGAACAATCTGAGGGTTTGTTTGATTTTGTGCAACTAGTTGTCCTTTGTAATGACATCACTAATTTTACCATAAAATGTATTGTGCAACCAAAAATATTATTTGTGTGGGGAAATTGAAAAAACTAAACGCAATTTAGCAAATTTTGGAAGGTTTGCTTTTTGACGATGTATACTTTACTGTAAAAATGACATGTTTACTTTATTTTGTGAGTCAATATGATTAAAATGATAGAACAGAAAAAGGGGTGGAAGTACTCAATCTATCGAGAGGCGTCCGAGAAATTAGCCAGAAGGTGGAATCCTCTGACCACAGTAGTAAATAATAAAAAGTAGATAATTTGGCTGGTTCTCAAGGACTCTAAGCAGTGAGAGAGAAACTGTATCTGATCTAGAAATGTGGCAGTGAAAAATAAGGAAGCTAAGAATGTGGATGTAGTCAATAAAGATAATGAAGACACAGTGTTATAGATGTATCAAGGGAAAGAGTGTGGTGAATAATAATAGTATAGGTTTGTCGGTTATGTGGGGGAATGGTTAAGAGTATGGTAGTAAAATATGTTGCAGAGTGGATCAACTGTTGTATTGTTAAGTGTTGCAGGATAAGTATGGATACAATGTAATAAATGTATCAAGAAGAATGTGGTGAGGGATTGTAGCAATATGAGTTTGTCAGTTATAAGGGAGAATGGTTATCAGTGTGGTAGTATGATATGATGCAAAGTGATCTGTTACAGTGATTAATGATGCAAAATAAATGGTCTAAATTCTATGTCCAAGGTATAACACTATTTTAATTGGTATGAATTAAATTAAAACATAAGTACAACCGTTTAAAATAGGAGTGCTGAATCCTAGCACTCCCCTATATTCTGCTGGTATCAAGATAAATGTATAAAGTATACAAAATATACAAGGTAAATGTATAAAGTATAAAGTTATTATTTATTTTTATCTTTATTCATTTACGTCTATATTTTGTATACTTTATACATTTATCTTGGTACCAGCAGAATATAGGGGAGTGCTAGGATCCAGCACTCCTATATTAAACTGTTGTAGCTGTAACTGTGACGTCACGTTCAGTAATCAGATCTCTGTGCAAACTATCACAGCGTGGTCGCACCGGTGAGACGCTCACGGCCGGAGCAGATCTCCCGGAGCCTTCACCCGCTGTCCACCTGGACTGTCTTTCTTACCCTCTCTCTGGGAGCTCCTGGAGAGACTTTGTTTAGTACCCACACCGTACTCCAGGACGAACAACGCTCCGTGGACTGCATTGTGCAGACCGGCACCCTTCACCGCAACTCAGGACGAACAACGCTCCGTGGACTGCATTGTGCATACCGGCACCCTTCACCGCAACTCAGGACGAACAACGCTCCGTGGATCACTCTGTGTAAACAGGCATTAAAACTACAGGTACCTTTGACTACTTGTAGCGTCTATGACATAGTACCATATACAGTCTTACATCTTGCCATTACCGTTTGCATGTAAGCATATTGTATTTATTATATACCAATCACGTAATCATATTCATTTTTCAAATACATATAGTGATTGAGACAGAACTGTCCCGTCAACTCCGTTCATTGTGGTGGGGGGACGGCACCCACTTTCATCATAGACCAATTCTAATAAGATATAAGTAAGTTTCCTTGCTACAGTATTTAGTAGTACAAAGTTGAGACAATTCTGTGACACAGACACAGTATCCGGATTGTTCACTTTTTCTCATTTCTCTGCCTAGTGAACGAAACTAATACCAGCTCACTCATCAGAATCTTCCTATCCTATATAGATACCAATAAACCAACTGCATTAAGTAAGTTTATTCCCATATGGGTGTTCCTTTTATGTGCGCCGATACACAAATATAATTCATCCTTGAGATCATCCTTTTTTGGGCCCCAGCAAGGACCCATATTGCTGTATCTTGGCTGCCTAAAAGGCAACCATCCCTGCGCCAGTGATTATATACTTCAGATTTGTAAATTACTTCTATTAAAAAATCTTAATCCTTTCAGTACTTATGAGCTGCTGAAGTTGAGTTGTTCTTTTCTGTCTAAGTGCTCTCTGATGACACGTGTCTCAGGAACCGCCCAGTTTAGAAGCAAATCCCCATAGCAAACCTCTTCTACTATGTGCAGTTCCCAATACAAGCAGAGATGTCAGCAGAGAGCACTGTTGCCAGACAGAAACTTCAGCAGCTGATAATTATTGAAAGGATTAAGATTTTTTAATAGGAGTAATTTACAAATCTGTTTAACTTTCTGGAGCCAGTTCATATAAAAAAATTTTTTTTTCCTGGAATGCCCCTTTAATGGCGGGTCCCTGGCTGCTGGGACCTGCCGTGTATGATGGAAGCCCCGCTTCGGTGCTGGTGTCATGTACAGGACGTAAATGTACGTCCTGGTGCGTTAAGTACCAGGGCACCAGGATGTGTCGTTAAGGGGTTAAAACTTTAAGGGCACTCAGAAATTGGGGCAGCATTATTCCATTGTCTTCAAATGGGATTACACTACACTGTGTACAATGCAAAATTTGCTGCAGAAAATTGTGAAGCAGAAATTCTAATTCTGGCCTCAGAATGTAAACCCAGTCTGTGGCGTTTCTATCTCCCTTAGACCTCCATAGGTTTTTGCTTAAAAAAATTTACGTGCTCAAAGAATCACATGGTTTATAATGAGAAAAACACAACAGAAAAAAAATTCTAACTCAATTTACTTCTATTTTTCTAAATCAACTTACTTCTAAATTACCTCTATTTAAAAATCTTAACCCTTCCAGTATTTATCAGCTGCTGTAATCTCCAGAGGAAGTTCTTTTCTTTTTGAATTTCTTTTCTGTCTGACATAAATGACCTCTACTGACACCTCTCTCCATGTCAGGAACTGTCCGGAACAGGAGAAAATCCCCATAGCAAACCTATCCCACTCTGGACAGTTCCTGACATGAACAGAGGTTTTAGCATAGAGCACTGTGCTCAGACAGAAAAGAAATTCAAAAAGAAAAGAACTTCCTGTGGAGCATAGAGCAGCTGATAAGTACTGGAAGGATTAAGATTTTTAAATAGAAGTCATTTACAAATCTGTTTAACTTTCAGGCACCAGTTGATTTAAAAAAAAAAAGTTTTCCACTGGAGTACCCCTTTAGGAAGGTATGTCGAAAGCTTGTGGACCAAGCTATCCTCAGTGCTGGGTATTTAACTTTTTAGAGAATATGAAGAGAATATATTTTATCAGTGTTGGAGAGAGAAATGAGCCACTAAATGAGCCACTGCCAGACATTTCTCAAAACCATTCATCTCCCAGAGAAAAGAACAAAATCAAACATGCCATGAAAGGTGGGCAGGTCCCATATACATAAAATTGTTGGCTGATCCCAAAGAGTTCAATGGAGTCAGCAGAAACATAACGTGTAGAGGTAGCTGTACACAGAGATGTATTACTGAAAAATCCACTTTTTGTGTGCTATGGGATTTCACACCCAGTGTATGAACAATGTGCAGTATTGTCTTTCCTATATTCATGGCATTGGGAATTCTTATTATATTGGGAGATCTAATTCTCTCCTTATGTGACTACACATGGCTGCAGATTTAGCCCAAATATTGTTTAATTAGTTCCAGTATCATATGGCGTGTAACCATTAATCATTCACTCACAGACGTTGACATGTTATTAGCAGAAAACTTTTTTCATGCGTTAACATCCATGAAAACGTAAATAAGAAAATACATATATCCAAAGACGATATTCATTCACTGAAGCTTAAATAATACAGTCCGTTAAATAACTAACAAGTGGATAGTTTGTGGTCTTTGCTCATATATTGGGAGTACAATAATAACGAAGTGTGCAGACATTATTTTACTACAGTTAAGAATGTTTTATTTAACTAGACCACTGGCCCATTGGAGAATTCCTTGTTCTGAAGCATACTGTGCTTTGCCAATTGCCCTTAACAATGAACATACATTTTACGCCGAGGATACACCAACAATGGTTTTAGCAGACAATGAAGTTCATTTAGACATCTGTAGAAGTTTTTAAGATGAGAGCCAGACACTTTGACTAAACGTTGCCATCTCTATAGGTCAATAAGCCAAAACACTTAGAAAATCATATATAATAAAGTTAGGAATATTTAACATTACATTTACTGTCATATCCTCATAACATATTGGTAATTGATTGCATCTAAATGGAAGTCTGCTAACATACCTACGGTTGCTGAAATTATTGAGACGGTTAAAACCAACTGCTTCTACGAGATAACCTTTGCCTGGAAGAACAACTCCGGTGTGAAAAGTGGGGAATTTTGGAGAAGATGGAAGAAACATTTCCCGACCTAGATGACATTGAAGCGGATTGTGCCCTCTGTAACTAACTTTACACTTGTGACCCTTTTTACACATACCTACATACAACCACTTTCCAGGTTCGGTTTGTTTGAGTCGAGAGAGGGGGGACTACGGGATCCGCATATGCCTTCAACGAGACATATGAAGTATCCGGGTGTGCCTAATAATACCCGTTGATCCTTTTCCGTTCCTCTTATTAATTGTGAATGACTATTCCATGTGTATGACTGTCAATACACGACAATTATTACTACATTTGTACTTTTTGGACCAAACTCATGCTACCGAGTGATATTTCCGTATTTACATATGATCTATGTATATTTTCTTTTGTTTTATTCTTATATTGTTTCTTGTAGGGCCATGAAGTTGTAATGGCCTGTGTTATATGTAATTTATGTTATTTGTAAATTCTTGAAAAATTCTATAAAAACATTTGAACACATATAGTTGGTTTTCTATTATAGGAGTTCCCACTTTAAGGGTAGGGTCACACATGAGTATTCGCTGCTGCAAATTTTCCTACCCACTGAAGTCAATGGGTAGTAAAATCAAAAAGATATCATAAATACTGGCCCAAAATTAATAGGACTGAAGTTTTTTATTGTGGGTAAAATGTTAAACTGTGCAGAGAAAAAATGATGTACATCCCAAAGATCACAGGGCATAGGAAATGCTGTTTAGCAGTCCCAGTTGAAATGAAATGTAAACATCATTGATATATGAATTACAAAGGGTAGTTGTAAAATTTATGCAGGTTAGATGTAAAGATACATAATACCCACCTATTAAAGTGCCACTTGGTCAGTGTTAAAATAAAAGGAGGCTCGTATACGTAGTATGTAGATGTAGTAATATTTTGATGTGCACATCTAAGAATAAATTGATCATATAAAAATGAATGATAGTCTCATATATAAGAAAGCAGCTAATGGATATACATAATCAGACAGGACCTTACCCTGTGCTATATCTTTCCCTTAATTCAATATAAAGTGAAAAGTTCCGGTAACTTTCCTGTTAAATGGAGGGACTGCATGTTTCCAAGTCCTGGATGTCCTGGAGGTTGCTACTCTTTGCAAGCTTCTATATATAGATATATTCCATAAGGTAAAAGCAGGTTCATTTAGTTGTGTACAACCTATGCATCTTGATATGGACTCGGTACCTGAGGCTGACGGTGTTCGCTCTAATCCCATGGGTCTGGTTTCATACAGGTGAGGTGGAGCGTCCGATGATCACTGCTTGTGGGATCAGATGGGAGCCTGCCCCGCCCAGTGGCTTCTCTACCGTACCTAATCCTGCTGGAGTACAAGTTGGTCAGCTGGTCGCCGCTAGTGACATCACTACGGTATCGCGTAATTTCCAAAAAACCTTTGACGCATTTCAAAGACTATGCGTTCTCCTTCGTCTGGAAACAGCCGGGGCAGTCTCCCATCCCATCCCACAAGCAGTGATCATCGGACGCTCCACCTCACCTGTATGAAACCGGATCCTAGATATTGGGATTAGAGCGAACTCCCTCAGCCCCAGGTAACAAGGCCATATCAAGATGCATAGGTTGTACGCAACAAAATGAGCCTGCTTTTACCTTATGGAATATATCTATATATAGAAACCTGCAAAGAGTAGCAACCTGCGGGAAATCCATGACTTGGAAACATACTGTCCCTCCGTTTAACAGGAAGGTTACCAGCACTTTGAACTTTATATTGAATTAAGGGAAAAATATAGCACAGGGTAAGGTCCTGTCTGATTATGTATATCCATTAGCTGCTTTCTTATATATGAGACTATCATTCATTTTTATATGATCAATTTATTCTTAGATGTGCACATTAGTGTTGCTGGCGAATATTCGCAATTCGAATATTATTCGCGAATATCGCATATTCGCGAATTCGTGAATTTCGCGAATATAGCGCTATATATTCGTAATTACGAATATTCGTTTTTTTTTTCTTACAGTACACATCACAGTGATCATCCCTCTCTGCTTCCAGCTTGTGTGGTGTAAAGAAGGCTGTAATACTACTGTGTGAGACTGGCGTGCGAAAATTCGCTTATGCGAAAATTAGCATATGCTACTTTTCGCATATGCGAATTTTCGCGTATGATAATTTTGTATATGCTAATTTTCCCATGTGTTAATTTTGGCATACGCGAATTTTCGCATATGCGAAAATAAAACGAAAATATAACGAATATGCGAATATTCGCGAATATATGATGAATATTCGTCCATATATTCGCGAATATTCGCGAATTCGAATATGGCCTATGCCGCTCAACACTAGTGCACATCAAAATATTGCTACATCTACATGCTACGTATACGAGCCTCCTCCTATTATAACACTGACCAAGTGGCACTTTAATAGGTGGGTATTATGTATTTTTACATCTAACCTGCATACAGTTTATAACTACCTTTGTTCTTTATATATCACTGATGTTTACATTTCAGTTCAAATGGAACTGCTAAACAGTATTTCCAATCCCCTGTGATCTTTGGGATATACAGTAGATTACTTTTTATCTGCACAGTTAAGTCCTATTAATTTTGCACCAGTATTTATTATATCTGTTAGATTACTCTATTATTGTACAGGCAGCAGGGATCCCTAAGATACAAGGCTGCAAAATAAGCACTTTTTCTGATATTTGGGATACATTTAATTCCATTTACTCCACTTATCCTAAAGGTGCGCTAGTGATCAAATAAAACCCGGTAGTAAAATCAGCTGCCCATTTTACCATCAAAAAACTTCAATGGGTAGGAAAATACGCAGCAAAATATGGCACATGTGACCCTATCTGATCTAATAACCTTGTTACCCCCCCCATATTTAAAGGGTACCTCTCATCAAAAAAAAAAACTTTTGATATATTATAGATTAATGTATGCAGAATAACTTTACAATTGCATGTTATTAAAAAAATATGCTTCTTTCTATTTAATTTTCCACTTTGATGAAATGACCACTAGGGGTCTCCCTACCAGTCCTGGCAGCAAGCATTTCAGACTCATGCTGGAGTCCAAAACACTACGAGCTGCCAGTCTGCTTTGTTCACAAAGGAGAACACTCAGAGCTGCCAGCCTGCCTTGTTCACAGCCTGTTTGGCTGTGAACAAAGCAGGCTGGCAGCTCTGAGTGTTTAGGACTCCAGCATGAGTCAGAAATGCTTGCTGACAGGACTGATCGGGAAAAATACAATAGAAAGAAGCATATTTTTCATTAACATGCTATTGGAAAGTTATTTAACATTCATTAATCTAAAATATATCAAAAGTTTATTTGATGAGAGGTACCCTTTAATTGACTATCCAGCCCAGCTTCAGCATCACATATGTCCTCCTCTCAGCGCCCGGCAGCTTCCCTCATGATCTTGACAACAGCCTTGTACATTCAGGGCTGTTGGTCAGTGAGTGATGTGCAGGCAAACCTATATAGAGGACAGTGCACCAGACCAATCATCTTGGTGTTGGTGTTCACACCTACTGGAGGTGGAGGTTTTAAACCTGCTCTGATTGCAAACCTGTTCCAGTGATAGAGGTTATTCCCTTCACAAGCGATCCTTATTTTCCTGTGTTCTTATTGCTGTTCTGGCCTCCTGTGACCTGACCATTGTTTGTGCCTTGACCATTTTCCTTTCTGCCCATGCTGTACTACGCTGCTGTCTGGGTCTGACCCATTGCTTGTCCTGACTCTGCCTCTGGTTTGTAATTTTGTAGTGTTTTTGCCAGTGTGTGTCTCACCTGGTTTGTCTGACAATTTTGATTACTCTGATGCCTGTACATGTAGTTCAGTGTATTACAACAACAAAAATATATGCCCATTGACATGTGAGAAAGTTCTGCAATATACATGACAGATAACCCAAACAGTTTAATAATGTCACAAGTTTAAAAAAAAACTTTTATCCTAGTAAGGGAGTATTATAGATTAGATTAAAAACAGAGGCTCACCCGTCTCCACACTGTGAACATGAGCTACTTTACTATGTAGTAGTAATCTATAAATTTACTAAACTACTTGTCGATGCTCATAAAGGATACTGATCTTGATGATACAATAGTTTATGAGCAGACTAGCACCTTAATAAAATCAAGGTGTAATATGTGCACCTGACCAGTCTGTGTAGGTGGCTTTCTGGTCTGGAAATAGTTAAAGTCCATGGCCAATAGCAGCACAGGAGGGGTTATTTGAATTCTGCTCTGCCTTCTAGCTGGTGCTGATGATTTGCATTCACTCTGCACTTTGTTCTTGTGTGTGCAAATGCACTTTGTATTGCCATGGCTTTTTGCCAAGTTTTAGCTTTTGCTCTCTTCTGATATTCCTTTTATTATGTGTACCTGGTCGAGTTTAGTCTGTCCCTTTTGTGTCTTGTTTATTATTCTCTGTGGGTGTGTTTTCACACCTGTTTCTGTAAAAATATTATCATATCTGCCGTTTATCTTGTTTTTGCTTCTTAGGGTGTTGTATTTACACTACACAGGTATTCCTGTTACTATGCTTCCCTGATGTCTGTTTTGTGCTACTTTTTATTCCTACTGTAATTCTGTATTCTGTCTTTTGACTGTGGCCCAGACCTGTACCGTTCTTGTTTATTATGTTGATCATGATGCCCCTGCACCTTAGTTAGTGAAGGGACTGGCTGGGCAGGGAAAGAGGGTTTCAGGATAAGCTTAGGGCTCACTCTTCCCTTCCCTTTATCATGCACAGTCATAAAACAAGGTTTAAATCCTGACTCTCATGACCTATATACATGAATAATCACAGGTGTTGTGTTGTCCAGTATACCATGCGTATGGTAGTATAAAAAATTTTGGCCAATTGGCCACAAGAATCACTAGTCCATACGGAGGTGTTGTGCACTACACCACTTAAGGGATAAAATAAAGCAACACTGCGATCAATATCCAGGGACATTAGACATTTCTAATTAAAACGTCATGTCCTGTCTACCTTCTACATGTTTCGCCACAGTGGCATTCTCAAGGAGAAAAAATATTGGACAGCAATGAGTGTCATGGTGGAGCTTCTTTTCATGTTTGTTTCCTGATATCGTAATTGCGTCCAATCAATCATAACATAATAACACAGTTCCTAAGGTTGAAAAAAGACCAGAGTCCATCAAGTTCAACGTATAACCCTAATGAGTCCCTACTGAGTTTATCCAGAGGAAGGCAAAAAACCCTCATACTAGAGTAAAAATGGAAGTCAGAATAAATCCCTGGATCAACATTTTGTCCCTATAAATCTAGAATACATAACCAGCAATGTTATTACTCTCCAAAAATGCATCAAGACCCCTTTTGAACTCCTTTAAAGAGTTCACCATGGCCACCTCCTCTGGCAGAGAGTTCCATAGTCTGATTAGTCTCATTGCCCTTACAGTAAAGAACCCCGTCTGTGCTGGTGTAGAAACCTTCTTTCCTCAAGACATAGAGGATGGCCCCTTGTTATAGATACAGTCCTGGGTATAAATAGATCATGGGAGAGATCTCTGTATGATACCCTGATATATTTATACATAGTTATTAGGTCGCCCCTAAGCCTTCTTTTTTTCTAAACTAAATAACCCTAATTCTGATAATCTTTCTGGGGAATGTAGTCCTCCCATTCCCCGTATTACTCTGGTTGCCCATCTTTGAACCCTCTCCAGCTCCACTATATCTTTCTTGTACACTGGTGCCCAGTACTGTACACAGTATTCTATGTATGGTCTGACTAGTGATTTGTACAGTGGTAGAATTATTTCCTTGTCATGGGCATCTATGCCCCTATTGATGCACCCCATGATTTTATTTGCCTTGGCAGCAGTTGCCCGACTCTGGTCACTACAACTAAATTTACTTTTAAATAAGACCCCTAAGTCCTTTTCCATATCATTCATCCCAAGTGTGCTCCCATTTAATACATAATACCAGCCTGGATTTTTCCTCCCCATGTGCATAACCTTGCATTTATTTATGTATTGAACCTGAGCCCAAACCTCCAACCTATCCAGATTCATTTGTAACAGTGCACTGTCCTCACTGTCCTCTATTGTGTTGGCCACTTTACAGAGTTCAATATCATCTGCAAAGATTGCTACTTTACTCTTCAACCCCTCTGCAAGGTCATTAACCCCTTAAAGGAGTAGTCCAGTGGTGACTCAGTGGTGAGCAACTTATCCCCTATCCTAAGGATAGGGGATAAGTTGCAGATCGCGGGGGGTCCGACCGCTGGGGCCCCCTGCGATCTCCTGTACGGAGCCCCGACAGCCCGCGGGAAGGGGGCGTGTCGACCTCCGCACGAGGTGGCGGCCGACATGCCCCCTCAATACAACTCTATGGCAGAGCCGAAGCGCTGCCTTCAGCAATCTCCGGCTCTGCCATTGAGATGTATTGAGGGGGCGTGTCGGCCGCCGCCTCGTGAGGGGGTCGACACCCGCTATCTGGGCAGAGAGCCGGGGCCCCGTACAGAGAGATCGCAGGGGGCCCCAGCGGTCGGACCCCCCGCGATCTCAGACTTATCCCCTAACCTTAGGATAGGGTATAAGTTTTTCACCACTGGAGTACCCCTTTAAGGACTCATGACGTACTGCTACGTCATGAGTCCGCTCCCAATCTATAACGCGGGGCCATGGCGTGGCCCCGCATCATAGCGGGTCAGGCCTGGCCTCTAACAACAGCCGGGACCCGTGGCTGATAGCGCGTGGCACTGATCGCAGCGCGGCGCACAATTAACCCTTCAGACGCGGCGATCAAAGTTGATCGCCGCGTCTGAAAACGAATGTTCCGATCAGCAGGGACCCAGGCGGAGATCTCCTTACCTCTCTCCGCAGCGTCCGATCGTCAATTGATTGCTCCAAGCCTGAGCTACAGGCTTGAGCAATCGACCGCCTATCTGACTGATCCCTGCAAAGCTATGGCTTTGCAGGGATCAAAACAGGAGATCAGTGTGTGCAGTGTTATAGGTCCCTATCGGAGCTATAACACTGCAAAAAAATGTGAAAAAAAAAGTTAACAAAGGTCATTTAACCCATTCCCTATTAAAAGTTTGAATCCCCCCCCCTTTTCCCATAAAAAAACCGTGCAAATAAAAATAAACATATGTGGTATCGCCGCGTGCGAAAATGTCCGAACTATAAAAATATATCGTTAATTAAATCGCACGGTCAATGGCGTGTGCGCAAAAAAATTCAAAAGTCCAAAATAGTGTATTTTTGGTCACTTTTTATATCATGAAAAAATGAAGAAAAAGCGATCAATACAAAAATGATACCGATAAAAACTTCAGAACACGGCGCAAAAAATGAGTCCTCATAACGGCCCGTACGTGGAAAAAAAAAAGTTATAGGGGTTAGAAGATGAGAATTTTTAACATATAAATTTTCCTGCATGTAGTTATGATTTTTTTCCGAAGTACGACAATATCCAACCTATATAAGTAGGGTATCATTTTTACCGTATGGACCTACAGAATAAAGATAAGGTGTTATTTTTACCGAAAAATGCACTGCGTAGAAACGGAAGCCCCCAAAAGTTACAAAATTAAAGTTTTTTCTATAATTTTGTCGCACAATTTTTTTTTCTATTTTGCTGTGGATTTTTTGGTAAAATGACTAATGTCACTGCAAAGTAGAATTGGTGGCGCAAAAAATAAGCCATAATATGGATTTTTAGGTGCAAAATTGAAAGCGTTATGATTTTTGGAAGGTGATGAGGAAAAAATGAAAATGCAAAAACGGAAAAACGCTGCGTCCTTAAGGGGTTAATGAATATATGAAATAGGACCCAAGAAAAATCCAGATATACGACATCCAGCGATTGCCCCTGGTCCAGTCTGGAGCTCATCTCCTCATAAAAGCTGATCAGGTTAGTTTGACAGGACCGATCCCTCATAAACCCATGCTGATATGGAGTCATACATTTATTTTTATCTAGATACTCCAAAATAGCATCTCTTAGAAAATCCTCAAACAATTTATATACAACGGAGGTTAAACTAACAAGTCCATAATTCCCAGGGTCACCTTTTGACCCCTTTTTAAATATTGGCACCACATTTGCCATGTGCCAGTCCTGGGGAACCTTCCCTCTCCCTATAGAGACCTTGAATTTTAAAAATAGGGGTCTGTCCATTACATTACTTAATTCCTTTAGAACAATGGGGTGAATGCCATCTGGACCTGGTGATTTGTCTTTTTTGATTTTATGTAGGCGGTACTGTACTTCTTCCTTGGTTAGACAGGTGACCTGTACTGGGGAGTTTATCTTATCTCACTGTATTTCACCTGGCATTTCATTTTCCTCGGTGAATACAGTGGAGAAGAATTTGTTTAATATATTAGCTTTTTCCTGATCCCCATCTATAATTTCTTCCTCATCATTTTTTAAAAAGAGCCTACACTTTCATTTTTGACCTTGTTGCTATTTATATAGTTAAAGAACATTTTTGTGTTAGTTTTACTCTCATTGGCAATTAGTGTGTCTATTTTTGCGGCTTTTCTTTGCTTTTTACATATTTTACCTTTTTCTCTATAGCTTTTTAATGCTTCTTCACTGCCGTCCTGTTTTAGTAGTTTAAATGCTTTGTTTTTGTCATTTAATGCCCCCTTAACATTTTTATTCATCCACATTCATTTTCTTTTATTCCTGACCCTTTTATTCCCATAAGGTATATACCTCTCACAGTGAGAATATAAAATCATCTTAAAAGTCTCCCATTTAGTGACAGCATTTTTGTTTTTGAGGACATTATCGCATTGTATATTGTTAATGGGGTACTCCGGTGAAAACCTTTTTTCTTTTAAATCAACTGGTGGCAGAAAGTTAAACATATTTGTAAATTGCTTCTATTAAAAAATCTTAATCCTTCCTGTACTTATTAGCTGCTAAATACTACAGAGGAAATTCTTTTCTTTTTGGAATGCTCTCTGATGACATCACGAGCACAGTTCTCTCTGCTGACAATAATATAATAATAATTTTAATGCTTTATTTATTGTTGTCCTTAGTGGGATTTGAACCCAAGTCCCCAGCACTGAAAGGCAGCAGTGCTAATCACTGAGCCACCATGCTGCCCTTAGCATACATCTGCTATGCATCTGCTATGCATCTGCTATGCATCTGCTATGCATGGTTGCTAAAATGGACAGAGATGTCAGCAGAGAGCACTGTGCTCGTGATGTCATCAGTGTTCCAAAAAGAAAGGAATTTTCTCTGTAGCATTTAGCAGCTAATAAGTACTGGAAGGATTAAGATTTTTTAATAGAAGTAATTTACAAATATCTTTTTTCTTTTAAATCAACTTTCTGCCAACAGTTGATTTAAAAGAAAAAAGGTTTTCACCGGAGTACCCCTTTAAGGGCTTCTCTGAGTTGATAAAACTTTGCCTTCCTAAAGTTCATTGTTGTTGTGGCTCCTCGAGAGGTTCCCTTATTGCAGAACAAGTTATAATGTATTATATTATTATCACTTTTCCCTAGGTATCCATCTACCTGCACATTAGTTACTCTGTCAGGTCTTTTGGTTAAGATAAAGTCTTGTAGGACGCCCCCTCTGGTCAAGCCCTGCACAATTTGGGCCAGATAATTGTCTTTAGCTATAGTCAGAAACCTGAGATTCACAGGTCTCAGTCTCCCAGTTAATATCAGTATAGTTAAAGGGGTACTCCGGTGGAAAACTTTTTTTTTTTTAAATCAACTGGTGCCAGAAAGTTAAACAGATTTGAAAATTACTTCTATTAAAAAATCTTAATCCTTCCAGTACTTATTAGCTGCTTAATACTACAGAGGAAATTATTTTCTTTTTGGAACACAGAGCTCTCTGCTGAATCACGAGCACAGTACTCTCTGCTGACATCTCTGTCCATTTTAAGAACTGTCCAGAGTAGGAGAAAATCAACATAGCAATCATATGCTGCTCTGGACAGTTCCAAAAATGGACAGAGATGTCAGCAGAGAGCACTGTGTTCAAAAAAGAAAAGAATTTCCTCTATAGTATTCAGCAGCTAATAGGTACTGGAAGAATTAAGAATTAATTTTAATAGGTAGTAATTTACCAATCTGTTTAACTTTCTGGCACCAGTTGATTTAAAAAAAAGTTTTCCATCGGAGTACCCCTTTAAAGTCCCCCATTATTATCACATCATTTTGATTTACTGCCTTGATAATTTGCTCAGTAATTGATCTTCTGGCTCTTCCACTATGTTTGGTGGCTAATAGCAAACGTCCTTGTGCAGTGGGTGCCGTTCAAGCATGCACTGTACGGTAGTACACGGAGCAGGGGACTGCAGCGCCTGCAAGAAGTGCATGTGGATGAGAATATGATTATTAACAGTGGCAGATCATGCAAGGAGATCTGTAAAGGCCATACGCTTTTTGGGAGGTCCACCTTCATCAATGGCTGAAGCGTGTCTGGACTCCACAGATCTCCATACATTAATAAGTCCCACCTCTCTATCTACACTATCTTCCCCCTCTATGTTGTAGGTTCCCTCCCCCCAGTCCCTAGTTTAAACACTTCTAGCCATCTTCTCCCCAAGCACAGCTGCACCCTCCCCATTGAGGTGCAGCCCGTCCCTACGGTAGAGCCGATATCCAACAGAGAAGTCTGCCCAGTACTTCATGAACCCAAACCCCTCCTTCCTACACCAGCTTCTGAGCCACTTGTTTACCTCCTTAATCTCCCGCTGCCTCTCTGGTGTGGCTCGTGGTACAGGTAATATTTCAGAAAATCATCATGTTCATAAACCTTCAGGCTCATTCTTTATTTCTTCTATGTGCCATTAAAACAGGGACTTACCGATTAAGTGTCTTTCGCAACGTCATCTGGGACCAAAGTAACAAAGGCTACCATCAGTAACACACTACGCCGCCAGGGACTCAGATCATACATTGCCAGACATGTCCCCCTGCTTAAGCCAGTACATTTCTGGGCCCATTTAAAGTTTGCTAGAAAGCATTTGGATGATCCAGAAGAGTATTGGGAGAATGTCATATGGTCAGATGAAACCAAAGTAGAACTTTTTGCTAAAAACTCAACGCATCGTGTTTGGAGGAGAAAGAATGCTGAGTTGCATCCAAGGAAAACCATACCTACTGTGAAGCATGGTGGTGGCAACAGCATGCTTTGGGTCTGTCTTTCAGCAAAGGGACCAGGATGACTGATCAGTGTAAAGGAAAGAATGAATGGGGCCATGTATTGTGAGATTTTGAGTGAAAAACTCCTTCCATCAGCAAGGGCATTGAAGATGAAACTGGGCTGGGTCTTTCAGCATGACATTGATCCCAAACACACCATACAGGCAATGAAATAGTGACTTCGTAAGAAGCATTTCAAAGTCCTGGAGTGGCCTAGCCAGTCTCCAGATCTCAGCCCCATAGAAAACCTTTGGAGGGAGTTGAAAGTCCAAGTTGCTCAGTGACAGCCCCAAAACATCACTGCTCTAGAGGAGATCTGCATGGAGGAATGGGCCAAAATACCAGCAACAATGTGTGAAAACCTTGTGAAAACTTTTTTTTTTTTTTCAATTTTTTTATTTCTTTTAAATATAAAATTTACAAAATTATCGTATACGATTCAGATATACATAGCAACATCAATCAAAAGAGAAAAAAGAGGCCATATAGCCATACTTGTCCTTATCTACATCCGAAAAGTGTGCCTATTCATTATTAATACCCCCCCCCCCCCCAACCCCACCCCCACACCCACGCCACCTTCTGGCACAGAGAGAGAGAAAAAAAAAAAAAAAGCGGGGGAACTACCATATATTCCAAATCTTTCTACATTCTCTTTGACCCTGTTTACTCCTAATTCACCTGAACTCCTTATCTTTCATGAATTTTTACCTTCCCTTCCATTCCTCTATCTGTAATTCATTAGGGGATATCCAATTCCTTAGTATAATCAATCTAGCGAAGAACAGAATCCGATGTATTAAGCACTCGTATTTCCCCATATTACCAATAGCTCCTAGCAGTATAAACTCTATCGTACGAGGTATCTTCACGGGAATTTTAATTTCTGCCTCTTTTATTACAGATTCCAAGAAAACCGATATCTTTTCACACGACCAAAAACTATGTAGAAAATCCGCTTCCTCCAGACCACATTTAACACATTGTGACGTAGTCTTCACCCCCATCCTATATAAATGGAGTGCGGAATAGTGGGTCCTGTGTAATATCTTAAATTGTGTGATTTTATGTTCCATATTACGAGAAACCTTACTTATATTCTGGGCCATAATGTCCCACTCATCTTCAGACACAGTACCCACTATCCCAGACCATTTTTCTTTAATTCTATCAGTCCCCCTTATTCCAATAATCTTAATTTATTTCTTATACAAAATTGATATTCCTTTTTTTTTAAAGTGCTCTATTTGAATTAAGGCTTCTATAAAGTTGTGTTTCTGTGTTACATATACCTCCTTATCTATCGTGTTATGGACTGCATGGCTAACCTGCCAATAATACAGCCAATCATTGTCATTAATATTATACACCCTTTTTATGTAATCAAATGAGACAAGTTGTCCTTTATCAAATATTTGTTCCAATCGTTTTATACCCTTACTGTCCCAAAAAGTTGACTCACAATCTACCAATTCTTTAAATTTATTGTTACCCCACAAATGTGTAAACCCAAAACTATTTTCTATATGTAATTCTTCCTTTAATCTCTCCCATATTTTTCTAAATTTGTGCAATAACATCGTGCTATTTAAACCCTTCCCTTCATAATCATCTAATTCCAACACCTCATAAATATTCTCTTTCTCCTTGTCTGCTACGATCTTCTCCAGATATCTAGAATTTCTCCAATTCACAACTCGTACCAATTGCGCAGCCAAATAATAAACAAGAAAGTTGGGCATATCCAATCCCCCCCTATCTCCTGGGGCCATAAAATATCTATACTTCAAACGAACCCTTTTCCTTCCCCATAACAATATACCCAGTATCACTTCTATCTTCCGGAACCACCCCTTGTCGATCCACGTTGGCGAGGCACTAAGGAAAAACAGGATCTGTGGGAGGACCACCATCTTTACTATCGCCATCCTTTCTGACATCGAAAAGGGCATTTTAATCCAAACTTCTACTCTCTTCGCTAGGCTATTTAATAGGGGGCGTATATTATTAGTCACAAATCTATAATTTGTGCCTGCTATTTTTACTCCCAAATAAGGGAAACATTCAGTTTTGTTTAACACGGATAATCTTCCCACCATATCCCCCATATCTTCATCTAGGGGGAGAAAAGTGGATTTACTCCAATTTATCTCCAACCCAGATAATGGAGCAAATACATTGAACAGCTTCATGATCCGGTGTATTTTTTATTGTGGGTTAGTTACAAAAAGAAGAACATCGTCTGCAAATAGTAAAATCTTATTTATTTCTCCGTTTACTCCAAATCCCTCATAAAAATTGATATCTCTTATCCAAGCCGCTAAGGGTTCAATATAAATTAAAAATAAAGAGGGTGAGAGGGGGCAACCCTGTCTTGTTCCTCTACTTAGTTTAAATGGATAGGAGGGGATTCCATCCACCACTACACTCGCCTCCGGATTAGTATATAATAACTGAATATAACTCAAAAATCTCGGGCCCACCCCCACCTTCCTCAAAACTTCCCAAAGGTATCCCCACTCCACCCTGTCAAAGGCTTTAGTAGCATCCAGTGACAGAATGGAGCGGGGGCCCCGGGATCCGCTCTGGATTGCCTCATATACCTGGTGGATATTGTCGTGGACCGTTCTTCCTGGCCTAAATCCCCCCTGGTCTCTCCCCACCACTATCTCCACCACTTTATCTAATCTCCTTGCCAATACTTTAGCTATTATCTTTATATCCGTATTAAGCAAGGAGATGGGGCGATACGAACCCAAGTCCAAAGGATCTTTATATTTTTTCCTAATGAGTCTGATGTTAGCCTCACACATTGATTCAGGGAGAATACCCCCCCTCCAGGATCCATTAATGATACCCAGCAGTTTTGGAAGTAGTAGGGTTGAGTATATCCTATATATCTGGAATGGAATACCATCAGAACCAGGGGATGTATTCCCCTGAATTGATGCCAATGCTTCCTCCAGTTCCTGGAGGGAGATTGGGTCATCCAAAGAGTCCCTGATATCCTCTTTTAAACTTGGGATATTAATTCCTCTCAAAAATTCCATTACGTCAACTCTATTAATGTTGCTACTTATATAGAGATTAGAGAAAAAAGAGCTAACCATTTGGACTATTTCTTCTTTTTCTGTGGTTATGCTGCCATCCACCCTCCTCAAAGCAATAATACCACCTTCCTCACCTTGATTTTTAAGTAATCTTGACAATGTCTTATTTGGTTTCCCTTTCTCAAAAAAGTTAAATTGCCCACTGAAGAATAGTTTATTTTGTGCCTTTTTGAGTAGATATTCTTTGTACTCCTCTTGGGCTGCCTTCAATTCTGACAGCCGTTCACCCCCACTATCCTCATCTATCCCTGCTTCTAATATTGCCACTTTACTATTCAGTATTGATTCTTCCTGGGCAAATTCCTTTTTCTTTTTATCAATTCGCCCTATATATAGGCCCCTCAAGAATGCCTTCATGGCATCCCATACTATCTGAGGGCTCGCTGAGTTATAGTTAATCTCCCAGAATGCTTCTATTTCCTGTCTAAACCAATCCTGGTCTCCCACTAATTCTATCCAGTGGGGGTTGAGCCGAAAGCCCAACCTTTTCCCACCCATTGCCTTGCCTCCAATTTCCACCACCACTGGACAATGGTCCGATAGGGTTTTAGCTCTATACTGCACCCTACTGGTCCAGATCATCGCGTTCTCATCACAAAGACATAGATCAATTCAGGAAGCAGTGTTATATGAAGTGCTAAAGCATGAATACTGTCTAACTCCTGGGTTTAATTTCCGCCACCCATCAACCCAATTCATCTCTCCACAGTACCTCGCCAATGCTGTTTCACTCCCCCCTACATTCCTACCTAGTTTGTATCTATCCATACTAGGGTCCATTACATTATTCATATCTCCAACTATCCATAAAGCCGCATGTGTCTTCCTTTCTCTGTAACTCACGATGTCCCTCAGAACATCCACTCTGAAAGGTGGGGGGATATAAACAAATGCCAAAATAATGGCCCTATTTTCCCACATTCCATAGAGAAATATGTATGGACCATACTTGTCTACCTTTACATTTTTTGTTTCGAATGGTACCCTCCTGTGAACATATACTGAGACTCCCGCAGAGTACGAAGAAAGTCTGGAGTGGTATTCTTCTTTGGCCCACTTTCTTGGTAATATCTGCTCATCTCTTGACCTATGGGTCTCGACTAAACATATGATCGCAGGAAGGCACCTCCGAATATGATCAAAGATTGCACACTTTTTAACTCTATCCGACATACCTTGCACGTTCCAAACTAACAACTTAAATGAAGACATATTAACCTAAGAGAGAAAAAAAAAAAGAAACTCTCTCCACCTCCCCGTGCCATCCCTCCCCCCTTCCCATTCCCTTCCTCCCCCCCACCCCCTCCCCTTCCCCATAATGCACCATACTTCTACTATGCATTCCTATCCTAGTGACACCCCACAAGCCCCCCCCAACCCCCCCCCCCAGACGTAAGTTTAATACTCAGCTAATACTTCCAACCCCTAATGCCACAATATTATCTTATACTACATGCCTTCTTTATCCATCCAATCTGAGGCTTCCTGTGAGGTTCCAAATATTACATAGTTACATAGTTACATAGTTAGTACGGTCGAAAAAAGACATATGTCCATCAAGTTCAACCAGGGAATTAAGGGGTAGGGGTGTGGCGCGATATTGGGGAAGGGATGAGATTTTATATTTCTTCATAAGCATTAATCTTATTTTGTTCCAGGAATGTATCTAATCCTGTTTTAAAGCTGTTAATTGTTCCTGCTGTGACCAGTTCCAGAGGTAGACTGTTCCATAAGTTCACAGTTCTCATGGTAAAGAAGGCGTGTCGCCCCTTGAGACTAAACTTTTTTTTCTCCAGACGGAGGGAGTGCCCCCTCGTCCTTTGGGGGGGTTTAACCTGGAACAGTTTTTCTCCATATTTTTTGTATGGGCCATTAATATACTTATATACGTTTATCATATCCCCCCTTAAACGTCTCTTCTCAAGACTAAACAATTGTAACTCCTTTAATCGCTCCTCATAGCTAAGATGTTCTATTCCCCATATTAGTTTAGTCGCGCGTCTCTGCACCCTTTCCAACTCTGCAGTGTCCCTTTTATGGACAGGTGCCCAAAACTGAACAGCATATTCCAGGTAAGGCCGTACCAATGATTTATAAAGGGGGAGTATTATGTCCCTGTCCCTTGAGTCCATGCCTCTTTTGATACATGACAATATCCTGCCGGCTTTGGAAGCAGCAGCCTGACATTGCATGCTATTCTGTAGTCTGTGATCTACAAGTACACCCAGATCCTTCTCTACCAGTGACTCTGCCAGTTTAATCCCCCCTAAGACATACGATGCATGCAGGTTATTAGTACCCAGATGCATAACTTTACATTTATCCACATTGAACCTCATTTGCCAAGTGGATGCCCAGACACTTAGTCTATCCAAGTCATCTTGTAACTTATGCACATCCTCTATAGACTGTACTGTGCTACAAAGCTTGGTGTCATCTGCAAAGATAGAAACAGAGCTGTTAATACCATCCTCTATATCATTAATAAATAAATTAAACAACAGCGGGCCCAGTACAGAACCTTGGGGTACACCACTAATAACCGGGGACCAA
Organism: Hyla sarda; assembly: GCF_029499605.1. Classification (NCBI taxonomy): domain Eukaryota; kingdom Metazoa; phylum Chordata; class Amphibia; order Anura; family Hylidae; genus Hyla; species Hyla sarda. The sequence goes on along the minus strand of NC_079191.1, from coordinate 109,163,916 downwards.
TCAGAGTACGAATCATTGACCACCACTCTCTGGGTACGATCCATGAGCCAGTGTTCAATCCAGTTACAAACTAAAATTTCCAAACCCAAAGACCTTAACTTACCTTTCCCTTATGCTCTACCCGGAGTCTCGTTGGAAATAGAAGGGAGAAGGGCACCCCCGCATTCTTTAGCCGCCTTTTTATCTCCCGAAAGGATGCCCGTTTCCTCTGAGTCTCCCAGGAGAAATCCGGATATAAAAAAATATTCTGCCCATTGTACTGTAGGTCCCTCACCTCTCTTGCCCTCCTAAGAATTGTGTTCCTGTCCTGGGAGTTATATAGCTTGATTAGGATTGTCCTAGGGGGGCCCCCCGGGGGGGTATCCGCCTTGGGACCCGATGGGCTCGTTCGATCCCAAACATTGGGGTAAAGTGCCCTTCACCTATCACATCTTTCAGCCACCCACTACAGAACTGGATAGCAGAGTAGTTTTAATACCCACAGCTGGAGTAGTAGTTTTAATACCCACAGCTGGAGACTTCCATATTTTATCTAGTTTACCAATAGCCCCTTTATCTTTCTGTGGCGAGCTACCCCCTGATCTTCTGGGGTTCACCTTAGGGAACATTTCTCCCACTTTATCTCTTCGCTTTATAATTGTACGGTGTACGTATCACCACCCAGGTGCCACTTATTGTCTTAACAAAATATACACCATAGGTCCCTCCCACCCAATAATTTACAACCAAATTAGTTACAACATACAGAGTTAAGGATTCGTGGCTCAACATGGTTCAGGAATACACTTTGGACATAGGATATCACAGCCTGATCTATCAGTATCCGCTGCCAAGTATAACGTAATAATATACAACTAAAATTTTGTTAGCATATTCAAGCTCCCCTTAATAGGCAGGCCAGTCACCCCCCCAAAGTCACTGATCTTATAAACCCTCTGTAGGGTCCAGAGCAAGAATCCAATTTCATGAAGGAGGGGGTCTAATAAGGCCCAGTTGTTCGATTTGGTCCGTGAGTCCAGACTTCTCCTGTATATGGGCGAGAGAGAGGGAGGTATAAGTCTTCTGTAAAACATCAATTTAGATATAGGACAGAGCGTGAATACATCTGTATGGCCATAGTTATATTGCACAAGTTCCTTAAAAATCCATACAAATTTCGTTATGGGCAACAGGGTCTTCATGGCTGGAGAGAGGATGCCTAGAGGAAGGAGGGGGGACACCAGTCCCTCAACACGCGGAAAGTTCAGTTTCCCAAGACCCCTGTTATCCATTAGGGCTTAGACTAGGTAGAGCAGGATTGGAGCACCACTACCACTGTAGTTAGAAGTGTTGCAGCTCCCTTCACATACGTAGCAGCCAAAGAAAAACCCCACAAAGGGGATCAGTTGATAAGATGCATATCTGCCTCCTAAAGGCATTTATCAAACTCGACGGCTGCTCCACAATTGCCAACCACCACAGGGGGGAGAGGGGGAACTTGGTCATATACATTGCCATGACTATAACTCACCAAGTCGGTAGAAGAAGTAACCAGGCAGGGTATCTAGCGTCCAATGTCCAATGTTATCTATTCCACATGGGACCAGTACTGGGGGCTGCTGCTGTTCATAATGTTGCAGAGATGTTAGTGACTGGTTTAACCTATTGGAGGAAGACCATGAGTAGGTTTCATAACAGTTTCTCCCCATGTTAGGCTCCTCAGTCCGGGGAGACTACCTACTTAAATGTCCTGCCACACTAAGAGAGAGAGATAACTCACCGGCTTAAGGCTGCAAAAATAATTATAAATGTGGTATCAGGTTTTTTTTTTTTGTTTTTGTTTTTTTTCCCTCCGTTCTTTTCTCCTTTCCACCAGAGAGGGTCTGGCCCAGCCTGAAAGAATCCCAGCAAGGAGCAGCGGGGCCCCACACGTGCACTCCTCCACCTCACCACTGCTACACCGCACTGTAAGGCAAGGGCCATCTTATATGGGCTTCTAGAGCAAGCCCGACATTCCTCTCTCCTACTGGCTGCAAAAAGTCCGCACCTCCCTCTCTCTCACCTTCTCTCCGGCGTCTTCCTCCGCAGCACATGGGGGGAGAGAAAACATCCACCCCGCCACCTCCGTCTCCTGTCAGCAGCCCCACGGAAAGCATCGCATAGCGTCGCATCGCCTCCACCTCGCTCCTCCTGCGGCCTAATCCAGGGACCAGCGCCCCCATCTCTCACTTCATGTCCAGGTAGGCATGTAATCCTGGCGGCATTCCTCTCTCAGCGTCCCGGCATTACAGGGTTCGTTCCGGCTCCAAGTCAGTCCCGAGGGCTCAGGGGGTGGGGGCGGAGCCCCGGAGCGCGCGGCCCTAGCTCATGCCGCCGTCACTTCCTTCTCTTCACCTCGTGAACCTTGTGAAAACTTACAGAAAACATTTGACCTCTGTCATTGCCAACAAAGGGTATTAAACTAAGTATTGAGATTAACTTTTGTTATTGACCAAATACTTATTTTCCATCATAATTTGCAAATAAATTCTTAAAAAATCAGACAATGTGATTTTATGGATTTTTTTCTCATTATGTCTCTCATAGTTGAGGTATACCTATGATGAAAATGACAGGCCTCTCTCAACTTTTTAAGTGGGAGAACTTGCACAACTGGTGGCTGAATAAATACTTTTTTGCCCCTCTGTATCAAGTTGGCACTTACTGTGTAGTTCAGTGTAGAGACCATTACTCAGTTAAGGGTTGCTATTTAGGGTGGATAATCCAAGTAGGATGGGATAGTGGTTGAGTTGAGATCAAGGTTGCACTGTGCCCTACCTGGACGTGACAGATTTTTCCATATTTTATTATTTTATGTTTCTATGGAGTGCATCCATTTTCAATCCAAGTTTGAAAGAAGTAGGACCCCTACTTCTTTGTTAGACATTTGTTAGATGTTGCCTTAAAATTTCAGCCCACATTTTGCAGCATCAGGATGGACTGACACAGAGTATATTGTCCTTATTTTAATCAGTAGTTTTACCAAAGCCAGTGGAACCAACACAGAAAAAACTGCAGTGGAAATATTTGCACCTTTTTATTTGTTGTGGATCCACATTTGGTTTTGATAAAAAAAAAAAAAAGTCAACAAAATACTGTGTGTAAATCCTGCCTCAAAGTGCCACAATAATAGTGCTACATACAGCCCACATTATAGAAGGAAATATTAGCTTTTTCTCACCTCCTAAAAATAAGCACTGCTAATGTTTCACCTACATGTTCGATTATTATAATCATAGAATGATTTACATTCCCATAAATATTGATCCTGACAACAATATGGTTACCTTATATCAATGAAACTATTGGAAACCTTCAACCAAATGTTTTGGTTTTTTATTTAATTAAATTTTTATTTTTTTGTGTAGTCAATTCTCAATATGGTTTGGGAAACGAAGCAAGAGAAAAACAACAGTGTAGTCTGTAGATCAATAAACCTATCAGACTCCAACTGTCAGTTTGCAAGTTCAAGAAAATGAAATCTGAATAGAATAAGAGATTCTGCTCCTCTCGAGCCGATTCAGAATCACAGTAGATTCTTAGGAAATGTGTATGAGCGAAATACACAGGACCTGGGGTTCTGAACATGACAGTATAGATGAATCTTACAGCAAGGAGGAAAGCCGCCTGATATTCTCTTAAACTAGAATGTATTTCTTTACACATCACAAAGGTCACTGTATCTAATGCCTAAAAAGAATTTGGTATCATGAGGATTTGATTTGTTGATCTTTAGGGGGCAAGAAGAAAACAAAAGTGTTCAGATTGAATGGAAACATACTGTTTTCTTCTTGAGTACACAATTTGAGCTAAATTATGTATTTCTTGTTCTTGTGCATAGTTGCTTTAAAAATCGGCTGGTTGCTGTTAGAAAATAACACCAGCAACCTCATGAATTGCTATCAGACATTTTCTCAAAGAGGGTTTGTCAGTTCTTCTAAATGCTTGTATTCTTTATGAAATAACAATGCAGGATAATATTTTCTTAGACCTCTGTTTTGTGTCATTCTTCTGTTAATTCTAATAGACATCCATGAATAAACTGCCAACTAGGTGTAGCCAGTCAGAAACAAGCCATAGCTGAACTATGGAGATATAGGTACATCCAAAGACAGGGACTTATACCCATTTCTAATAAAAGAATAAGAATCTTTTCTAACTGTAAGCTCCATCCACCCCCTCTCCAACCCAACACCTCCCCCATATCCTTGCTTATGGTGGTGATCTTTGCATAAAATAAAATGCCATAGCCACCCACTCATCTTATTAAGAAATGGGAAAATTGAGTGAGGCAAGATGGTGTGGAAAGACAGTAGGGACTCCAGGTGTGAAGCGACATAGGCTATGATGAAAAGATGATGATTATTGACAAGACCAAATTGTCCTCAAAGTATTCCAACCACAACCCCTTTAGTGAAGCCGTAAAATTATTATCTCCATTACCAACCCCACTGGAAACCACCATATGTAGTCCATATTCCTCTGTGATCGCTTAGAGAAAGGAGTGGTCTGAAATGACCATATTCTAAACTACATGCTACATTATCCTAGGTGTCAGTGAAGAAGAAACAAAAACATTGTCAATTATGGAATAAAGATTAGAGGAATGGGAGTAATGCATAAATTCCCTACCATCAGGGTTGGAATATCTCCATTTTTTAAATTGTATTCATTTATTTATTTTTTAATCTAAGAGCCTAGGAACATGCTCTTGAATCACCCTAAGTGCAAGAAAAATTGCAAACGTGTTACACAAAAAAAATGTGCACAAAGGATGCAGTCTATCGCAAGCCCTTCCCCGATAGGAGAGAGGCCCCCCAAGAAACCTTACCCTTCGCCTCCAGACCAAAAGGTACCTGCAAGGGTCCAGGTTTAACGTCCCTTTTCGTTGAAGCTACTAAGGGCCCACAAATGCTTCCGGCATCCCCCTTGACGTTAGCCAAAGGTGTCTGCCCGCAGAGCTGATAACGGTCGGTAACTTGCCAAAGCAGGAGTACCTGGGGTGTTTGCAGGGAGGTGCAGAACCTAATGGCCACACACCCCTCCCCAAGACTGCCAGGAGGGACACCCAGAAGGGCTACCACATCCTGACAAATCCTGTGGACACACAACACACAAAAAGTGACACAGTGAGACAAAAAGAAAGAAATAAGTGAATGTGAGCAGATATACTGCCCGGACATCCGGCTGGATCTATAAAAAATGTCTCTGATCCTGGCCAGAAGGCCCGGAATCAAGAGGTGAGTGCCACAAAGGTGAAGAGATCATGGTGCCCGTGCTTCAACTCAGTGAGCCAATACTCCCAGTGAGTTTCGGCACCTCTGGGTCACCACTCCCTGAGGCACTAAAGTACCTCGGCTCTAGACTCTCTCAGCCTCATGGTGAGACCCGGAGGAAACAGGTCACATCGGTGCAGCCGTCAAGCTGTTTCCTCAGAACCAGCCCCGGAACTCCACCTCCATGAACCAGCCCCCACCTGCCACCTCCATGCAGCACCCATCCTCACCAGACCCACATCGGCGTGAGTACCCACCGCCATGAAACTGATAAGAACAGATACTACACTTGATCTTAGCCAAAAGGCCGAGAAGGGTTGGAATATCTCCATGCCCTTCAGACACATGATATCAATGATATGGGCAAGATTTGGATCTCGAAATCTTGGACTGGAGAACCCTTTTGTGAATGACTTCTGTCTTCCAGAGAGGCCATCACTGAGCTTAAGACACCTGTGACACCCGGGACTCTACAAAATCTTGTTAGTCAACATGTTAAAAAATAATACTTGTCCTCAGCAGGTCTGTAAACATTAATGACCACCATAATTTAATAGAACAGAGACATCCCTTGTTATCCAGAAAACAGTCAAGAATATCAGAAAAAAGGAGCAATTAACAAGAGCAAGCACTCAGGCCTCATGATCTAAATGGTAGACCCATAAACCACTCCTACCCACTGCTTTTTCATCAAAAAGTTTCAGCTAAAAGATGTTTCACCTGAAGGAGTACAACAAGATGAAGCTTTTGAAAGTACTTAAATGGGCACTGTCATTAAACATGATTTTTTATATTTGATTCCTTATGCCAAATAAATAACTTTTGTAATTGGCTTCCATAAAAAAAAAAAAAATATATATATATATATATATATACATATATACATATATATGTGTGTGTGTGTGTGTGTGTGTGTGTTTCTGCTGTATACTTCTGGCCACCAGGGGTCTCCCTTCTTGGCCAGAACACATTCTGGTCAGAATCTCAGAATTTGGTCTCCTGCTTGTAATGGCAGGAAAATGTTTCTCAGCACTTAGCTGCACAGACTGAGCGGCACAGACTAAAAGCTGAACAGAACCTCACTGAAAGATACACAGACTGAAAGCTGCTGCACAGAGCTTCAGGTCTTCTATTCATCACAGTGCTGCAACCATGTGAGGGCTGAAGTGGTCCCCCAGCAGGCTTCAGTGATGTTATGCCTGCTGGGAAACACCCACTTTCTCCTGCTGGCAAGAATAAAGGTAAGATACAGAGCTTTTTAAAGCTTTGAAAACTTTTTTTTAAGAGCGGGAGGAGTGTTAGTAGTTAGGGAACATAGCCTGAGTTGGTTTAGAAAAGTTTATTTAGTGACTGGTACTCTATAAGTGACAGGTACTCTATTAGGTTTAATATTCCAGGATATTTAATGGACAGTGTCCAGAAAAAACACATGGATTGAGGGAGGGGGAGGGGAACCCCCCCCCCAACCATACTGGGAGCACACCCTACCTCACCCCCCAACAAGAACAGGATTATCTTTTGTATCATATTTATAAAAAAAAAAAATGACTATATTTAATGAGACATCTTGAGAGATGGCTTATAGATATAGATTTACAGTTATTTCCTTGATATGTATAAGAAATAACATATATAACTGTTTCCCAATCACTTTGCAATGTGTATGGCTAGTCCTAGGAGCTTTGAGTAGCTCTGTAACTACCATGTAAGCGCCAACAGTAGAACATTCATTGGCACTAGGGAATCAGTAAAATTAGGAATACAGGTTTTGATGTAAACAGAGAGAAATGTTGTTTTTTATGTATCTCAAAATCAATACAATATAAGTCAGTCATAGTGATGAAATAACTTGTTCGGCTACTCTGGCAGTGACTGATCTCCAGAGTATTGGGAAGTTAACATCTACCATGCTTGATCCCTGATTCTTGATCTCTGATTATATATATATATATATATATATATATATATATGTGTGTGTGTGTGTGTTTTGCCAAATTCAAAAGATCATATGGCCAGCTTTAGACAAAGTCTATCTGTTAATGCAGCTCTAGAATTTTCTTTTAAAATTGGTGAAAATCTGAAAATGTCCACAATTACTGTAAACTGTTACAAAATCAATTGTTTCTTTTCATAAATGACCCCTTCTACCACAGATGACACATCTTAAAACCACTCACATTCATGCATTTTTGAGCATTAATGCTTAGAGACAAGTTTCTTTCTTTCTTTCTTTCTTTTTTCTTCTTTTTTTTCTTCAAAATGTTTTACTGTGCAATTTTTAACAATACAATAGAGAAAACACAGGGTTTTGGATCATATGTTAGTGCACATGATAATAGAAAAGAGCAAAACAGTCAAAAGTGTCACATCTGCTTTTTAAGTAGAACAACATATGCCAAAAAATAAATAAATAACAATAAGTAATCAAATATAAGGAAAATCAAATATTAACAGCAAAAACTGCCCATATTCATAGTGTGGATAATCCCTGAGGGAACTGCTAATAAGGTCCATGGGCCAAAAAGTCTCAGGCATTGTTCAGCGCTGGAAGCCAAGCTGCTTCAGAGAAGTTTGTGATAGCTAGTAAAATCCTGAAACTGGTGGCGGGAGGAAGGAAATGTCGAACATTTAGTGTTGTCATCAGAGGTTAGAAGGTGTAAGGTAAGAGAGAGAGAGGGGCGTGGTCACTAACCGCAATGGGGTAAATTTTTGACATCTCGATCACATCAAATATATTAGCAGGGAGGATGACGTTATGGATCCTGGATAATGTTCCTCAATCGGCCAAGTAAAAGTTATACTATACAGGGTAGCAGAGTTTGCAAAGGGACAGATAAGTTACAAAGTACACGAGTTGACAAGTTGTAGAATTAACCTTCGGGTTTCTTGATTACCTGTTGGAGCAAAATAGAAGGGTTTAGTGATTTGCGGCATATAAATTTAGCACGGCATATCTAGGATCATGGATGGTAACCAACAGATAAATTTAGCACCCTTAGGATCACATCCAATTCAAAGCTCAAGGATTGAATAGGTAAAGCCTTTATGAAACAACATGGCCACCCCCTGGTCTTAAAAGTGTAATCTGCTGAGTAGCATGTGTCTATTCAATAATATACTATGTCTGGGGAGAAGTGTTTCAGATGAGTTAGTACCTTCCTTTTTTTAGGTATACTTAAAGGGGTACTCTGGTAGAATAATGTGTTTGTTTTTTTTTTTATTATCAACTGGTGCCAGAAAGTTAAACAGATTTTTAAATTACTTCTATAAAAAAATTATTCATCCTTCCAGTACTTATTAGCAGCTGTATACTACAGAGGAAGTTCTTTTCTTTTAGGATTTATTTTCTTTTTTTTTTCAAATTCAATTTTTATTGATTTTCAAAAAATAACAAATAAGCATACAAGTAAGCATACGACACAAATGAAAAAATGTGTATAAGTGTCCCGAAACAAATCCACAGCATGGGTAAAGTGGTACATGGTGATGCTGCAGCAACACAGTGCGTACGACATCTCCGTTACGTCTAGAACTCCCCCCGTGCCCCACACCCACAGAAACTGAAATAAGTGGTCGTCATCGCGCACCAAGGCGGGGCCCGAGGCACGGGCGGAGCTGAAATTAACAGGCTGCAGATCCCGCATGGCTAAACTCAAGTAATGATCCACAACCCATATACATAGTCCCAATGTAGCATAAACCAGGAAGAGAAATAAGGGGTAATGAAGATAGGAAAGGAGAAGGAGAGGAGAAAGAGGGGCGAGAGAGAGAGGTGGGAAAGATGGTGAGTGGGAGTAGGATCTGGGATAAGAGAAAAGGCACTTACCTCCAGGACCAGGACGACTACAACCCCTGCGACAACCATAAATCAATGGCAGTCAGCAATAAGAATCAGGACTAGGGAAAAAGGTAACACACCATAGGTGTAATGGGCAGGAGACCCAATCCGTATACATGTAACGGGTAGATGGTCAATTGGTGAGGTGAAGGGCAGGGAAGTCCCGTGATGACATAAACACCGACCAGGGGTGCCAGACAGCAGTGTAGCGTGACAGTTGATTACGTGAGTCAGCAGGGAGTTCCTCCATTCTATGAATGTGAGATACCTCCTGTAGCCATGATGTGACTGAAGGGGCTGCGGTGGACTTCCACTGTCTCGGTATGACTGTACGCACAGCTAACAGGAGGTATGTGATAAGTCTGGATGAGCAACGTGAGGTGTTGGGTGGGAGGATGGATAGCAGCATGGTTTTGGGGGTGAGGGACAGACGTACAGAAGTGATACGAAAGATAATATCAGATACACCACTCCAGAAACTAGAGAGTGACGGGCAGGTCAGCCAAACGTGAATCATGTCTCCCCTTCCCGAGGCACAACGCCAACAGACATCTGAAACTCCCTGATAAAAGGACGCTAACAGAGTGGGGACCCTGTACCAACGAGTCTGGACTTTGTAGTTGGTCTCCTGTGCTTGCAAGAGATTGATGTTCTATGACAGTTCACAATGGCTGCCCGCCAGTCCTCCTCAGGGATTGTCCTAGGTCCCTTTCCCACCCTGCTTTATAAGGAAGAGGCAGAGTGGACATAGTGTCCAAAAGGATAGAGTATAGGAGACTAACTGTGCGGCTTGTCGGATTGGACGCCGCACATAGCTGTTCAAATTTGGTGAGGGGGCGATGTAGTTGGAGTGCATCTTTCGATCGTAGATAGTAGTGCCTAAGTTGTGCATATTGGAGAATTAAAGTGATTGAGGGGCTCGCGTCTGGGAGTAGGACCGTTAGGGGTTTAATGGTGGATCGGTCAAGTATATTAAGGAACGTGACTCCCTGAGTGCAGTGATAGGTTAGGTACTGATTCGCATGCTGGGCAGGAGTGAAGTCGGGGTTGCCAAATATGGGTGTCAAGGGGCCTCCATACGGGAATAGGTTCAGCTTGGGTAGGTACAGTCAACGTGCCCTGTGTATGGAGTAGAGTATGGGGGGGAAAGAGGAGACTTGCATTTGAGGGCTCACAAAGCGCGGTCTCCAAAGAAATGCCTTTAAGTCACATCCCACCATCGTGCCCTCCATTGCCACCCATAGTTTATCCTGGCGATGGTGACAACAATCCAATACCCTAGTCAATACAGCTGAGAGATAATAAGACAGATAGTCCGGCATTGCGAGGCCTCCATCCCCCTTCCTACGGATCAGGACCCTTATGGCCAATCTGGGGTGTCTGTTAGCCCATACAAAAGACGCTTGCAATGAGGAGATATCCTTGAAGAAGGCTCAAGGAAGATGAATAGGTATGCATGAGAATAGATAGAGAAGTTTGGGGAGTACGTTCATTTTCATAACGTTCACTCTACCCAACCAGGAAAAATCTTTCTTATTCCATCTTGTCAGGGCCAGCCTCAAGGAACTCAATAACGGCGGGAAATTGAGTTTATAAGTGTTGGTCAGGTCTTTAGGGATTTGAATGCCCAAATAGGAGAGGGACGTGGATTGCCATTTAAAGGGATACACAGATTGTAAGTGGTGGAGCAGTGAAAGGGGGAGTGTTAAGTTCAGGGCTTCACATTTCGAGGTATTAAGTTTATAGTTACTGTATAAGGAGAACCTCTTTATGGTGGTCAGCAGTGAGATAAGTGAGGTAAGGGGGGATGAAAGGTAAAGTAGTAAATCACCCCCATATGCTGAACACTTATAGTGGTGAGAGGCTAGTGAGAGTCCAGTGATATTGGGATTTTGTCTAATGTCCACCAGTAGGTGTTCCATGCACAGTATGTACAATAGGGGATAGAGGGGGCATCCCTGTCGTGTGCCATTTTGTATATTAAAGGGTTGGGACTGGCGGCCATTAACTCTAATATGAGCCTGGGGATTGGTATAAAGGGCCATTATACGAGAAAGCATCTTGGAGCCAAGACCAATTTGTGTTAGCGTTGCAGACATGAAGTTTCAATTCACCCGATCAAAGGCCTTCTCGGCGTCGAGGGAGAGAAGGAAAGCATTAATTTTGTTCTGTTTGGCAAGATGTACTGCCGAGAAGGTGTGGAGGGCATTGTCCCTTGCCTCTCGACCCTTGACAAAGCCCACTTGGTCTGGGTGTATCAGAGACACCATGTGTGCGGTTAATCTGTTGGCTATCAATTTAGCAAATAGTTTGGTGTCAGTATTGATAAGTGAGATAGGCCTGTAGCTTTGACATAGCAGGGGGTCCTTACCCTCTTTGGGCAGTACTGTGATAAATGCGCGTAAAAAGGAGGGGGGGTGAGTTCGCAGATATGTTATTGAAAGCCTCCAACATGATTGTCATAAGGTTGGGATGTAGCAGTTTGTAGAATTTAGCCGTATATCCATCTGGGCCAGGACTCTTCCCAGACGGTAATGAATTGATGGCAGATTCCAATTCCATAGGTGTGAAAGGTGTCTCCAATTCCCCCACAACCGATGGGTCAAGGGTCGGGAACGCCGTGTCAGAGACGTATTGTGACAGGGAAGGAGTTGTAACTTCCGGGTGAGATGATTGGGGTGTAGGTGATAGATTATAGAGGGCAGTATAGTATTGGCGGAACGCTTCAAGGATATCCGGTGTTAGGGAGCAAGGGGAGCCATTGGCATTTTTAATGGTGGGGATAAATAGAGATTATTTTTTTTTCTCTTTGAGAGCGTTAGCTAGTATCCTACCAGACTTATTACCCCACTCGTAATATAAGCGACCCGTAAGCTGTCGGTAGTATTTGTGTTTAGATGTGAGAGACTCAAGCAGCTCGCTCCTCACTCGGATAAGCTCACGCATTACAGTGTCTAGTTGGGATCGCTTATGTTGTGTTTCCAGAGAGTGTAGCGTTTGGTGAAGGTTGCACAGTTTCGCTGCTGCTTCCCTCTTCAGTCGCGCCCCATGTTTGATCAGAACACCCCTGAGGACGCACTTCAAAGTTTCCCATTTAGTCATGGGGGAAGTGTCGTCCGAGGTATGGCCAGAGAGAAAATTAGATGTGGAGACCTTCAAATCTTCTAAACACACAGTGTCCCGTAGCAGCGATTCATTCAGCCTCCACGAGAACTGGGGTTTAACCAGAGAGGGGAGCGTCAGCGAGCAGTGCACCGGGGCATGGTCTGAAAGAAGTCTCAGACCTATGGGGGTTTTAGTGACATTGGGGAGGAGAAAGTGTGGACAGAAGATGTAGTCAATGCGACTATATGAGTTCCTGGGGGCGGAATAGAAAGTGTAGTCCCTGTCTTGTGGGTGGAACGTCCGCCATACATCACTCAACTGCATGAAGTGCAATTTCTTTCTAAGGGCTCTCAAGTTGCAATGAGACACAACGGACGCTCCGGTAGAGGTGTCCACTTGTGGGAGTATGGGAAGATTAAAGTCTCCACAAAGGAGAATCGGGCCTATGGCAAAGGTCATCAGGGTTGTGAGTGCTTTCACGAGAAATTTAACCTGGTCTCTATTAGGGGCATAGATCGAAGCTATGGTGAGTGGCTGATTGGCAATTTATCAGTTGACGAATAGATATCGGGCACACGGGTCAGGGAGGCATGAAATAAGCTTGACCGGCAGTGATTTGTGGAAAGTAATGGAGACCCCCTCAGATCTAGAATCAGGGTTGGTGCTATGATGCCAGTTAGTGTAGTACTTTGTAGACAGGGTTGGTAGATGGTTTGTCTTAAAGTGAGCCTCTTGCAATGCCAGAATATCCAACCTTTGCTTATGGAAGGTATATAATAGTTGGGCACATTTTTCAGGCGTGTTGAATCCCTGCACATTCAGGGAGGTCATGGTAATGCTAGCTGCCATGGGGAGGAGGTGGTGCAGAGGTCCACTTACCGGTCTTGTCGCGAGGGGTTGGGTCGCCCAATCCTCGAGGCGAAACGGAGATGAAGGTCAAGATCCTAGAAAAGGGAGAAAGGCAAGGGGAGACAAGAAGAGAGGTGGTGAGTATGAAGAAAAAAGAAATAGGCAATCTCAAGAGAGAGGATGCACGGGGTCTAGAATAGCCGTAAGGGCTAAGACTAGGATAGGTACCAGCCCTATCAGCATACTAGTGAGGGCAATCGTGGAAGGTACACCAGGATGGAGCCACCACATACGTGAAATGGAGAACATAGCAAACGTTAACTACAACAGAGCGAGGCCTAATATAGCACAGCATACTGATAGAGCTCTAACAGGGAGATACATCATATCAGACGAAAGGCACAGTGAGCTCTCTCTCTAAATATACAGGGCATCATAATGCAACTGAATTATAAGTGAGAAATCACTACATAGGAGGAAAGGAGGAGGAGGATATAGTGAGTTCTATACCCAGAGTGCCAGAGTCCAGGTAGTATAAGCGGAATGCATAATTTTCCTGAAATATAACAAAGTGCGAACAGTCATTAACCTAGGGGATAAATGAATAGCTAGAGGTAAGCACAACCGTAAATGGGAGCATGTCCGAAAGTGAACAAGTACATTGGGGTTCAAACCAGTACTGGTAAGGAGGTGAGTCAGGGTGTCGGTTCTTGCTGTAAGAAGCGCTGTGCTTTCTTCAAATATTCGGATCTGTCTCTCTGTTGTGGTTGGCGGTCCGGCGGATGTGCTCTGGGCCACTGAGCTGGTTGAAACATGGCCTCCCACTCAGGTAAAGCAACACAGGGTAGTTTGAAGGTGGCCAGGAAGGCAGGCAAGTCCTCAGGCTTGCACAAGGTGGCGGAGGTGCGGTCATGTCGTGCCGTCATCGAGAAGGGAAAGCCCCGCTAACAGGTAATTTAGGCGTTGATCAACATCTAAAGTAGTGGTTTTAGAGTCGCTTTCAGTTTGAGAGTGCATAGAGACAAGTCCGGGTACAAGGAGATCTTTGATCTATTGTAGAATAGTTGTTTCAAGCCTCTTGCTTTATACATTATTTTCTCCTTGATAGAATAGTGATGCACCCTGCAGATGACATCTCTTGGTCTCAATGGGTCAGGGCTCTTTGCCTTTAGTGCCCGATGGGCCCTGTCCAGCTCCAACGGCGTATCCAGTGGTCTTTGTAGAATTTCGTTGAAGATTTTTCTTCTACGGTCTATGGTGGTGTCATCAGAGGAGGAGTTACCAGAAATAGCAGGGCCTGGGTGTGACATTTTGACCGGTGTTTTAAACCCCAGTAATCAGGTGTCTCGCTGTCTGAAGCTGACCCCTGTGAGTCCTCCATAGCATCAGAGTCCATAGCCTCAGCCCAATTGGTAACATCCCTTGCTGGGGGGCCGGGGGCCTTCGGCAGGAGAGCAGAAGCGGGAACATGGTCAGGGGTGTGCAGGGGGGAATCAACAGCTGGAGCAACCCCAGGGCTGTGTTCAGTGGGGTCTCTCTCTCTTCTCAGTATGAGCTGCTACTGCTGCCGCAGAGGATGGAGCTGCTGGGGAGTACATTGCAGTCTGGCGTGGTGATATGGGGGGGGGGGCAGCCATAGGAGGATCAGGAGGCAGAGGACTGTGAGTGAGTGTAGCCAGTGATTCTTTATCTCCGGTGGTGGGAGGCAGCTTGTCCCTCTGGGTGGCTGATGAGGGGAGAGTCACTGACAGTGCTGTTGGAGAGGCATGGGCAGGAGGGGAGATCCTACCTTGTGTCTGAGGACCCGGGGAGCCTCCACTCACATGGTGCTGTTCAGCGTGCTGCGAGGAGGCCTCCTCCAGTGCGGCAGAGCGGCCGCCTCGTGCTCCCTCCTCCCGGTGCCGAGAGGATCCAGGCCGCGGTGAGTGGTGACAGTCCATACGTTGCGGAGCGCCGGCTTCACTGAGGGCAGGGCGGGGATGCTGTGCCCCTGCGCGGTCTGGGAGTTTGAGTTGCTGTGCAGCCATTACTGCGTGCGGCTCCGGAGTCACCGGTAGGACCGGAAGTGAAGTGTCAGGAGAGCTGGCAGGCCGCGTCGCTGGATCCTGCTTCTGTGAGGCAGCAAAGTAAGCGGCAATGGTGCCTGGGTGGTCCCTGGGTATCTGGGCAGCTTTAGCTTTACTTTCCTCCTGGTCCTGCCTCTCATGGCAGGGTAAGATGCCCGTAGTGCTGTCGGCCCGGCGGGAGCTCTCACAGCGTGCATTTCATCGCCAGTGCGGCAAGCCACACCCTCCTCGGCATAGTTCCTGACATGGACAGAGGTGTCAGCAGAGAGCACTATGGTCATGACAGAAAAGAAATCCAAAAAGAAAAGAGTTTTACTCTGTAGTATACAGCCATTAATAAGTACTGGAAGGATTAACCCCTTAAGAACCCAGCCATTTTACACCTTAGGATCCGGCCATTTTTTGAACATCTGACCACTGTCACTTTAACCCCTTAAGGACCAAGAACGTACGTCCTTGGTCCTGCTCTTCTGATATAACGCGGGGTTACACAGTAACCCCGCGTCATATCACGGCGGGCCCGGCGTCATAGTGAAGCCGGGACCCGCCTCTAATAGCGCGCAGCGCCGATCGCGGCGCCGCGCGCTATTAACCCTTTAGCCGCGCGCTCAGAGCTGAGCCGCGCGGCTGAAAGTGAAAGTTCCCGACTAGCTCAGTCGGGCTGTTCGGGATAGCCGCGGCTAATCGCGGCATCCTGAACAGCTGACAGGACAGCGGGAGGGCCCCTTCCTGCCTCCTCGCTGTCCGATCGCCGAATGACTGCTCAGTGCCTGAGATTCAGGCATGAGCAGTCATGCGGCAGAATCGTTGATCACTGGTTTCTTATGAGAAACCAGTGAACAGCATAGAAGATCAGTGTGTGCAGTGTTATAGGTCCCTATGGGACCTATAACACTGCAAAAAAAAAAGTGAAAAAAAAGTGAATAAAGATCATTTAACTCCTCCCCTATTAAAAGTTTGAATCACCCCCCTTTTCCAATAAAAAAACACAGTGTAAATAAAAATAAAAATAAACATATATGGTATTACCGCGTGCGGAAATGTCCAAATTATAAAAATATATCATTAATTAAACCGCTCGGTCAATGGCGTGCGCGCAAAAAAATTCCAAAGTCCAAAATAGTGCATTTTTTGTCACTTTTTATATCCTTTAAAAATTAATAAAAAGTGATTAATAAGTACTATCAATGCAAAAATGGTACCGTTAAAAACTTCAGATCACGGCGCAAAAAATGAGCCCCATACCGCCCCATACACAGAAAAATAAAAAAGTTATAGGGGTCAGAAGATGACAATTTTAAACGTCTTAATTTTCCTGCATGTAGTTATGATTTTTTCCAGAAGTCCGACAAAATCAAACCTATATAAGTAGGGTATCATTTTAATCGTATGGACCTACAGAATACACATCAGGTGTCATTTTTACCAAAAAATGTACTACGTAGAAACGGAAGCCCCCAAAAGTTACAAAACGGCGTTTTTTTTTCAATTTTGTCGCACAATGATTTTTTTTCCCGCTTCACCATAGATTTTTGGGCGAAATGACTGACGTCATTACAAAGTAGAATTGGTAGCGCAAAAAATAAGCCATCATATGGATTTTTAGGTGCAAATTTGAAAGAGTTATGATTTTTTAAAGGCAAGGAGCAAAAAACGAAAATGCAAAAACGGAAAAAAACCCGGTCCTTAAGGGGTTAAACATTAATAACTCTGGGATGCTTTTAGTTATCATTCTGATTCTGAGATTATTTTTTCGCGACATATTCTACTTTATTTTGGTGGTAAATTTTCGGCGTTACTTGCATCCTTTTTTGGTGAAAAATCCCAAAAATTTTGAAAATTTTGCATTTTTCTAACTTTGGAGCTCTCTGCTTGTAAGGAAAATGGATATTCCCAATAAATGTTATTTTTATTCACAAATACAATATGTCCACTTTATGTTGGCATCATAAAATGGACATATTTTTGCTTTTTGAAAAAATTTGAGGGCTTCAAAGTAAAGCAGCAATTTTCAAAAATGTCATGAAAGTTGCTAAATCTGAAGGGACAGATGTTACAGAACTACAACTCCCAGCATGCCTTGGGCAGTCTAGGCATGCTGAGAGTTGTAGTTTGGCAACATCTGGAGGGCTACCGTTTGGGCACCACTGTAACAGAGTTTTGCTCTGTAGTATATATCCATTAATAAGTACTGGAAGGATTAACCCCTTAAGGACCCAGCCATTTTACACCTTAGGACCCGGCCATTTTTTGAACATCTGACCACTGTCACTTCAAACATTAATAACTTAAATATTAACATTTAAACATTAATAACAGCCTTCAGCTGTCTGGGCATGCTGGGAGTTGCAGTTTGGCCTTCCTAGTGGTTGCCACAGTAAAGATCACTTTACTTTCACTTTCAATTCCCCCCTCCCCCACAGTAGTTTATCTACCTGACCCAGGATCCAGCAGTCTCCAGCAACGATCGGGGTCTCCAGGCATCTTCTCCTGCAGGTACCGACCTCCATCTTCTTCCCACGATCCCCTCAACATCCAGGGGTGGCCAGAAAGGGGGTTGCCATGACAACCCACTGTCCTGCTCTGCCATTGGTCAGAATCAATTCTGACCAAGGGCAGGGGATAGGAGGAAATCGAAGCATTGCGACTTCACTCCTACCCTTCAGGATGATCAGGGCTGTCACTGACAGGTCAGATCATCACAATTTTCCGGGTGATCGGGTCACCAGAGACCCAATCAGCCCGGAATAGGAGAAAATTGCATGTCTGAATTTACATGCGATTTTCTGTGATCGCCGACATGGGGGGGGGGGGTCCTGGGAACCCCCTCGGCATTTGCATGGCATGCCTGCTGAAGGATTTCAGCAGGAATGCCGTTCAGATCTCTGCCCGGCGTGCGGCAGAGACCGGAGAAACACCAGGACGTTCCAGAACGTCCTTGGTCCTCAAAGCCCAGGGTGCGGGGACGTTCCAGAATGTCCTTGGTCCTTAAGCGGTTAAGATTCTTCAATATAAGTAATTTACAAATCTGTTTAACTTTCTGGCATCAGTTGATTTAAATATTTTTTTCCCCACCGGAGTACCCTTTTAAGCTATCTACATTCCATGACAATACTTTAAGCAAGGTAGAAGCAGTGTAAGTGCCAGAAGGTGTGGTTACATGAGTACTCATCTGTGAGGATTGAGGAGAGGATTACACTGTAAAAAGCAATTCTATGAGCTGAATATCTCCTGTTCCAGTAAGCAGGAAAGAGCCACAAGCAACCAAGTGAGCTTCATAGATATATTGCCGCACACCTCTAGGAACCTTCTGGTAAGTGAGAAAAACAAGCAATAGAGACGGAGCCCCTGAAGCCTAAAAAATTTATAAAAGTATTCAAGTCCCCTGAGTACAGCAGGGTAAAATAAAAGGAACCACATAGGCTAAACTTGGTGGTAGTCCCTGGCAAAAAAGCTTTAGTAATTAATGGCACATGTGTAAGGTACAGAAAAATAAAAGAAACAGGCAGTGCCAAGAAAGGCAAACGTGGTAGAGATAAAAATATTTCTGTGGTAGACTCCAAGACGAATGCGAGACAGAGTCACAAATTCTGCCTTCTACATGATGAAAATAGAGTCTCAAATATCTACCAGTTGGAAATGCCAGGTGCTGCCATTATTCTGCACTTTAAAGGGGTACTCCACTGGCTAGCGTTTGGAAGTAAATTATCTGAACGCTGTTTTCGCGCTGTGGGGGTCGGCCATGCTCTTTGTGACATCACAGCCATGCCCCCTCAATGCAAGTCTATGGGAGGGAGCGTGACGTCCACCACATCCCCTCCCATTGACTTGCATTGAGGGGGCGTGGCCCTGATGTCACGAGGGGCGTCGCCGACCCCCGCAGTGCAAAAACAGCGTTCAGAGCATTTACTTCCGAATGCTGGCCAGTGGAGAACCCCTTGACGTTTCGTTGGATATTGGTAATGAAAACAAATGGAGAAGTCATGAAGGTATTTGCAGACAAGTATGAAGGCCTTCCATTTCTGCGTAGACAAGTATTTTATTGACACATCCACAGATTATAAATACTATCATTATTGCTCTTGGCTGTGGTGAAACATCTGCGCTAACTTGTAAATACAGCAAATCCTCTGTGCTCTTAACCACTTAACAGCAGTAATCTGTTTTTCAAGTTTGCATACTTTAGAGCAGCAGGATAATTGACTGTATATTCCGGACTCGTGCTCATAGATTTTACTGTATGAGCTGGTCACCTTCCTAGTCAACCTGGAAGAGGGTAACACACTGGAACATATACCAAAATATATTATATTTTACTATTAGATCAAAAGTGTATTTTGGTTTATGCTAATAAAGGTTCTTGTTTTCTTCTTCTAGTCATTTAATGAAAAGCTTCATTGGTTTCTTCCAGGCGGATAAAAAATTGCGATGGACAGATAAGCATGCCTGTTCCATGGGGGTCACTTTTTGTGGAATAACAATGTATCAGTTGTCATTAGGCTTTTTAGTACTACAAAGGTTTCAGAGTCATATAGGGAAATGCCTTGAGACGTGTTCTCCTGTCTGGCATCTGCATCAGTCCAGTGTCCCAACCGACACACCGGATGCCTTGAAAGATCCTATAAACAAAATGGGATCCATTTGCTATCAGGTAACCTTTGGTGTCTTACAACCCTCCCAGAGGGAAACTGGAAAACCTGACAAGTTGGCCATATTTTGAATTATAGTTCAGTTATCAGAGATCTGTATTGTAAGTAGCAAGCACCTGTGTTCATTAAACTAAATGACTGCAAACAGAGATCTTGAAAATTGAGTTATTCTATTTCATAAAGTATATTAAGAAATTGTATTAGTTGTTTTTATACTATAAAACAACTTTTATATGCTAAATTCATTATACTCCTTTAACAGTGCATTTCTGTAGGTATTTATGCAACACAAAATATATTCCACTTTAGTCTGCAATAATGATGTATTGGAAAATCGTATATTCATATAATGGTTTGGTTTAAAAGAATTTTAAATATCATAAAAACTGTCATAGCTGAATGCTACACCTGCTGACATTGGCTATTTAAATTAATGGTGTGTAGTTGCAGGCATGAGATATGCAAAATATGCCCTTGATTTTAATACCAGGCATTGGCTTTGATCTATGTTTAGATCACATGCTGCATTTTGGACACTGTTTCCATTTCCTTTCATTTTAATGATAAAGTTTACAGTAGCAGGGTCTGGGGTTTTTCTTTTTTGCAGTGATTATTAAAAATAGTGGTAGAAAGAATAGCCCAATCTTTTAAAAACTGCTACATTTTGTGTAAGGCGTTTCACAACCGCAGTTTTTTTTTTTTTTTTTTTTTTTGCTGCTGTGATTTTGTCATAATAATGTTATAACTAGAGATGAGCGAACTTACAGTAAATTCGATTCGTCACAAACTTCTCGGCTCGGCAGTTGATGACTTATCCTGCGTAAATTAGTTCAGCCTTCAGGTGCTCCGGTGGGCTGGAAAAGGTGGATACATTCCTAGGAAATAGTCTCCTAGGACTGTATCCAGCTTTTCCAGCCCACCGGAGCACCTGAAAGCTGAACTAATTTATGCAGGAAAAGTCATCAACTGCCGAGCCGAGAAGTTCGTGACGAATCGAATTTACTGTAAGTTTGCTCATCTCTAGTTATAACACCATAAATTCTACTTGTGAACATACATTATTATGTGTTAAGGATTATAAAAAATGTTACATTGAACTTTGTCCTGTGTGTTCACAGAAATGTTTATCAATGTTTATCATTACTATTGCAGTTTATCATTACTATTGCAATTTTGTGGACATTCACTCAACAAATAATATCCAAACAAGTATAAAGCTAACCTCCATTAGCTTTCTCTTCACTTTTCAGATTCTCCAAAAATGTCCAGTCTAGTTTCAAGAAAAAAAAGATATTTTTTTGGTGTCCACAGGGATAATAGATCTTGTAGTGCAGGCTACCTTGGAGTAGCAATGTCTAAGGGATGCAGAAGGAGATATCTCCTAGGAGGGTAGTGTAGCTGACCTGAGGGTTCTGTCTAAGCCCAGCAGTAAATTTGTGCTCAGGGCTCAAAGCGTAACATGCAGTAGCTATACAATTAATAAACCTTACCGAGTGGTTTGAGGTGTGCCATAACCGCACGTGAGGCCGCCCCTGTTGAGGTCATACCTTATGAAAAAGCTTTAAGAAAAGGGAGGGTTGGGTGGGTCTGTGAATGCCACCCACGCACCGGACATCAGGTACAAGGGGTGTTTATAAAGGCCCACGGCCATCCCAAAAATACAGCCCTGCGGGCTTAACACTTGTGCTCGGAGCTTGAAGTGTAACATGCAATAGTCAATCACTCAGAATGCGTAAATGTGAAAGTCGATCAGGCACTGCATATACAACACTATCCCAATTATGGCTCTAGTTACAATGGTGTTAACTGTGTGTAGCTGTATTCGTGGGTGCAGACTTCAAGTAAATGAAGAAATACCAATAGTGACTGTTAGAAGAAATGAATGAAGTCGCACTCACCCAAATATTTCTTCAGCATCTCAGAGACTTTTATTCCTTAAACATAGCAGTGAAACAGATGAAACAAAGTTCCATAGCGGGGAGCAAGAGCCGGCAAGCTCTCAGACGCGGGGCAAACCAATGAGAGGCAACTTGTTTCACGTCACCTGTGGATGCTTCTTCCGGCCAAGGTGCACACATATCTCAGGTGGTAAGTATCTTTTTATATTAGATATAAGGTAGCCATGGAAACATAACATCAAAAAAAGAAAAAAGTGAGTGAACTACCACCATATGAAAAGACATATACATACAAGTCGTTCCTTTCATTCAACCCCAGAGGACCTGCAGCATTTAGCTTAAAGGGGTACTCCGGTGCATACACATCTTATTCCCTATCCAAAGGATAGGAGATAAGATGCCTGATCGCGGGAGTCCCGCAGCTGGGGATGCCCGCGATAATGCTGCATGCTGCACCCCATTTGTAATCAGTCCCCTGAGCGTGCTCGCTCCGGGTCTGATTAAGGTCAACCGCAGGGCCAGCGGCGTGTGACGTCACGCCCTCGCCCCTGTGTGACATCATGCTCTGCCCCTCAATACAAGCCTATGGGAGGGGGCGTGATAGCTATCACGCCCCCTCCCGTAGGCTTGTATTGAGGGGTGGAGTGTGACGTCACACGGGGGGCCCTGCGGTCGACCTTAATCAGACCCGGAGCGAACACGCTCTGGGGACTGATTACAAACAGGGTGCCACGTGCATGATAGCGGGCGTCCCCAGCTGCGGGACTCCCGCAATCAGGCATCTTATCCCCTATCCTTTGGATAGGGGATAAAATGTGTAAGCACCGGAGTACCCCTTTAATAATCCAGAGTGCTTCTTTGTGTAATAAGTAAGCTTCTTTACTTTCTCCAATGGGGACATTTGTTATTTTCTCCAGTCTGGCATATTCCAAGCCCACACTGCTATTGCCATGGCATTCAGACATATGGGCAATAAAGCGAGGGGCGCTCTTGCCCGTTCAGAGAGAGTACAAATGTTTTCTGATTCATACACATAATTTTCGTTTTGTCTTCCCAATATAGAAAAAGTTACAAGGACAAATTATACAGTAAATAATGTGAATCGACTTGCAGGTGATAAGCTGGTTCACAAAAAATATAGACTCCCCCGAGAATAAAATTCCTTTTAGCCAGATTAAACTGGCAGAAATTACAATTTATACATGGGAAGTTACCTTTTGGTCTATATTGTTTAACCAGTTTATTCCGGTTGCCTGAGTTTTTGTTTATTCTTTTTTAAAACATCTCCCACCGTCGTAGATGTCTTGTGACTCACAGGACGAATTAATAAACCTGAGTACTAAAGATCTGGAACACCGGGTACATTTCCTGAGGGAGAAAGAAATATGTCTATACTGGACTGTTTAATCTTTAAATGCATATGTGGAAAGTAATCGTGTCCCACGAGGGTTATGGGCTTACAAACCCCCATCTCAATTTTTGGAAGATAAAGAATTTGTCACAGCCTGGAAACAAACATACCTGGAACATTTCAATAAATTACAATTACTAATATTAAATAAGAATCAAGCGCAATATGAATAAACCGCAGAAGAGCTTTGTAGAGCAAAAAATGCACTAAAAATCCGTCTAACAAAAGAGAAATATAGGGGGAGATTTATCAAAACCTGTGCTAATGAAAAATTGCCCAGTTGCCCATAGCAACCAATCAGGTCGCCTCTTTCATTTTGCAGAGGCCTTGTTAAAAATGAAGGAAGCCAGCTGATTGGTTGCTATGGGCAACTGAGCAACTTTTCCTCTTGACAGGTTTCGATAAATCTCCCCCATAATGTCTCAATGAAAAACCTAGAGAAAAAAATGGCTACATTACAAGTAGAGATAAAAGAACAAAAAAAAGGATAAATACATCCATGACAAAATGAACTTTGATAATGGACGTTTTTATTCCTGGAAGAATCGTTTAAATGCCGGATGGAACAATAGTAAAAATAATAAAAGATTTTCTAAAGCTAGACAACCACATAATTACAAAAAACAGAAAAGAGTAACAGACTATTTAACAACAGAATCGGACTCGAGCCCATCAGAAGACTGTGAACCTGGGGGATCAAGGGATAATTCACACACAACTACTGCACCTGCCGTCCCTTTAGGAGGAGCAGAAGACGAGGAATAGGGAATAAAAATAAACGCTCTCACACGACTGAAAAAAAGGAATGGCATCAGTTGGAAGACCTAAAGCAACCTGATAATGTTATAAATGTTATTGAGATTCCACTTAGCAAAGATTGTATTTCAGTTCTATCTAAGGGCCAATGAGCCTGAACCGTGATAGACAAACATGACAACTTAATTAACAAAAATACGACAGCCAGGATATGATGACTTATCTGTGGATGTGACCAACCTGAGCCTGTGGGACAAAACAGTTCATACATCCTACTTACCTACCAACCTTTCAAACCTAAACAAGACTACCCTGAGAACATAAGAGAATATCAGTAATGCTATTTAGCTACAACGGATCATAAAACTGCTCAGATGGTGACAACATGTAACATAGATGTATATAGAAATGATGTGATGGTAACATAACAAGTCTCAAAAGCACATAGTAACATACCGCAATTTCACTCTACATTATGAATGTGAACTGTGCATGTGAACCGTAATATTATTGCTCTGAAAAATGTGGCAACAACAAAAGGTGGACAGTGCATCTCACCTGGAATACGTGACAGGTCATGAGGGGTATGCCACTGGCTGTGTGTAACGTTTGACCCATTGCTCTTACAGCATGTCAGCAACAATAGGTGATCAGTGCATCCCACCTGGAATACGTGACAGGTCATGAGGGGTATGCCACTGGCTGTGTGTAACGTTTGACCCATTGCTCTTACAGCATGTCAGCAACAATAGGTGATCAGTGCATCCCACCTGGAATACGTCACAGGTCATGAGGGCAATGCCACTGCAGGTGTGTGACGTGTGACCCATTGCTCTGAAAGTGTGTCAGCAACAATAGGTGACCAGTGCATCCCACCTGGAATACATGACAGGTCATGAGGGGTATGCCACTGGATGTGTGTGACGTGTGACCCATTGCTCTGAAGACGTGTCAGCAACAATAGGTAAATCAGTGCATCCCACCTGGATCACCTGACAGGTTATGAGGGGTATGCCACTGAGTGTGTGAGACATGTGACCCATTGCTCTGAAAATGTGTCAGCAACAATGGTGGGTAGTGAGGCCATTACCAAGTTGTTATTGGGCGTTTTTTTTTTTCGTGTGACTACCTATGATTAACATGTGACAAGAACAACAAGCCAATTGACATCCTGAATATGCGGACCTAAGAAAACGCCCAATGTTGCTAACACTATGCCTCACAACTAACCTGATTACATGATAAACAAACACTGCTATCACAAACCTTAATGTGACTGACCTGAAAACTTGTAACACATGCAGCAAAGCTATCCTGACAGCCTAACCTAACAAACCTGTGTCATTAATACCGCAGAATGCCCAAGAACCTGCGATTAACATTAAAGCAGTTGTAATCTCCTAAATACAAGGTAATAAAGCTAACATGTGGTAAGCCTGACTGTAAGCCACAATAATGGACCAATAGAAACAACCTATATCCTGGTAACTTCATGCATCATACATTGTATTAACTGTATTAAATGTTTCACAGCAATGAAGCTTAGTTCCAAACCCTAGCATTGTATTCCTATCTGCCAAACTGAACATATACAGAAGAATTATACTAAAGAAGTGTGACAAATGCTATAGTAACAGTGGACCTATATGTATGGTGTAGCACCAGAATGTGGCTTGCCTTGTGTTTTATTTTTTATTTTTTAACTGCCAAACCACTGGTGCAACCCACCTGAAGGCATATCAGGTACCGTGTGATACCACCACCTATGTGCTAAGATGATATTGCTCTGACTATGTGTAACATTTACTACAAAATCGTATCCCGACTGAAGAAATGTCAATTACAGTGAGGATACAACCACCTGTGTAGAGATGTTATTGCTATGAAGATGTGTCGGTAACAATGACTGCGAAGATCACATCTAACCTGAAGGTGTGTCAGGTACCATAGGGATACAATAACATGCGACAACTTATACACATAACTTAGACCTCACATACACACCACTCCAACCTATAGCATACTTGTCCATTTAAACTATAACTTCTAACCTAAAACATGCAGTCTAGCCATAAGTGATCACAATGATATAAGATGTAGCAGCCTAATGACACAAAATAATCATGACTAACAAAGCAACTTACCACATCTGCTGACTGCCCATCAGACGCCCTTGTAGACAAAAATTAATTGACCGAAAGGGCCTGACTGTAAAATACTCTGACACCTCTAGGCCCACAAGCATTCACACGACACACAAGAACAAATGTATTAGAGCAAGCAATGTGACCACCAAAACCTAGGCTTCACCCTGCGAGCGCAAGAATGCACATATATGGCTGCTAAGAGGGTGCCTACATGAGTACACTGCTTTGAGGACCTATGAATGACTGCTATGAGGGTGCAAACATGATATGAGGACTTAAATCTGGGGCACTATGAAGTGCATGGAATGACTAATAAGGACCCATGTATGAAATGCGACTGCTGAGAGATGTATGTGTGAAATTACTGCCATGAACGTCTACATGACTGCTATTCAATTGCATATACATGCATGGCTGCTATGACTGGCGTATACTGACTGCTATGAGGCCATGTATGAAATGACACTCTGAGGACATGCTATGATGACGGATACATTGATGACTGCTACAAGAGTGTATATATAGAATGACTGCTATGAACACACAAAAGTATTAGGGTTTTTTTTCATACCTCTGTATATCATATAATAAATAGTGTTGCTCACGAATATTCGCTATTCGAATATTCATCGCGAATATCGCATATTCGCGAATTTGCGAATATTACGAATTTCGCAATTAAAATTCGCTATTACTAATATTTGTCTTTTTTTCAAACTGTTTTAAAAACTGAGCACATTGTAGGGATCTCCTTCGACTGATAAATGCAATGCTTGTATCATTTCATTAAAGACCCAGGGATGAGACTGTGGGGCGAAAGGTTTATGCATGCGAATATTCACAATACGAATATTTGCAATGCGAATATTCATGGAAATTCTGCCCTATGTATGCCTGTGAGCCAATGAGAGTTCTGCAAGCACAGTTGTCAGAGCTTAGCAACGTCCCTAGCAACGTCCCTCGCATGATGTTATAGCGTGCATGTGCAGACGAACAAAATTTCGCAATTCAAAAAAACTTCACGAATATAACGAATATTCGAATTTCATGAATATGGGAATTCAAATATGGCATGTGCCACTCATCACTAATAATAAACAACACATTTTAACCCTGAGAGGACCCATGTGGCTGCACTTTAGTGGCATAATGAGATGAAATTCAGCAGCGATAGGATACGTGTAGATGTATAACGAATGCAAATTGGTGGTAACAGGACATATGTAACTGCAACTGACCAAATGCAACACAATCAGCTGCTACAAGACCTGAAAAAGACCAGTACCATGTAATGCAAGACAACTGTAATAATTCATAGGAAAACCCATAGTAGTAATATGCCATGAAAGTCAGCAGTGACAGACACAAAAGCAAAATGCAATGCCAAAACTGAAATATTTTAATTCATGACCTCAGTGCACCGTAACCGAGGTGCGCTGCCACAGGTGCTACATAGGGAACAGGTGAACCGCACAGTGCATGCCTAAAAATGAAAGCTTGCACGACCTTGGACCTAATAATGCCTGGCAGCGCTCTGAGCGTGGGCTCAGAGGAATGTGTCTACAGCGCTTCAAATGTAAGTTCTGTGTTCCGAGCGAGGGTATATATAATAGACAGGTGTGTACAATCGAACTGGGTAAGATGTCAAGGGAGATATCATGGAGTAACAGTAGTGTACCCCTTAGATGATTTGAGCAGAAGTAGAAATGAAAACCGGGTGTTATGTGGAAGGGATATACAGCCCAGAACAAGACACGGCAGAGAACAACCAACACAATGCATGCCCACATTGACCCCCAAACAAACACCTGAGTGGTGGCAGTAAACGAGCGGCAAGTAGCCCAGACGGATGCTGCTGCATCAGCCAAACACAGTGCAAACCCGTCCAGCAGCAATCAGCTGGGAAATTCAATATCAGGACGCCTGCACCCTGCACCAAAATGCCGGTCTGTGAATGCCACCCACGCACAGGACGTCAGGCACAAGGGGCGTTTATAAAGACCCATGCCCCTCCCACAAATACAGGCCTGCGGGCTTAACACTTGTCAAATAAGTTGTCCCCATCTATCACTCTCTGAATCATGAGTTCCAGGACACTACATTTGTTTCATGAAAAGTTAGACAATTTTCTACTATATTTTCTGAACCAATACTCTAGTATTCAATATCTCAGTTTTTATTTACTGCAACAGGAACCTTCATTGTTGATTTGTTGATTGTGGAGTATGCATCCTGAAGAAAGCTTCAGACTGTGGCCTACACCTAGAGGCCTTTCCTCACCTACACCAGAGCAAAGGAAGTAGTCCAGCTGCTGCTGCTCTATGTGAGAAAGGAAGTAAGTATATATATATATATATATATATATATATATATATATATATTTATTATTTTTATATTAGCAAATTTTTCTTTCACTTTTCTTTTCTTTTCTTTGCCCCCTCCCCCTCCCCCCTCCCTTTTTTTTTTCCCTTCCCTTCCTGTGCTCCCATTTTATTTGAAGAGGAGGAAGTGAGCTGAGCACTCTGTATTTTTATAGGAAGAATAAAGATCTGAGCCCTGAGGTGGCATAGCTGCCCAAAGAATATATAACTGTGGACAGAAGGTTTAATTAGAGGGAAATAGAGGAGTTACCCCTAATATTTGAATAGAACAATGCATTCTCGTAGTTGATCAATGCACCCTCGTATTTATTTCTCTTTTCCCCTTCCTGGGTCCCCATTTATTTTGATGAGGAGGTGGGAGCTGAGCACTCTGTATTTTTGCTGGAGTGGCTAAGCAAGTATACTTTTTTTTCCTTTTTTTTTTCCTTTTATTAATGTCTCACTACCATTAGATGTGCATATTCTAAATGTAATATTACTGATTAATCTCATGTATCCCCTTCTTTGGCCGGTATAGCCGACGTTAGAGTATGACCAGAACGACTGATCATAATTCCTACCGGGCGTGGATAAAACGCCTGTTCTGCTTTTTTTATTTTTGTTTTCTTTTTCTTTTTGTGTTTTTTTTTTGGTTGTTTTCCAATGTTTATTTTTGTGAAGCTTTCTTTGCTGTTGTTGTGATTTATAGAATGAATGTGGGTGAAACTGTGAGAGTTCTTATCTGCCTCCCCTTTTTCTTATTTAGAAACTTAATTTGGGAAACCTTAGAAAGAACAACAAGCGATCCGTCATGGCACTCCGTCTGGTTTCTATGAACTGTAGGGGTCTGAACTCCCCTTTCAAAAGGAATAAGGTATGGAGCGAAGCACTAGAATTAAATGCAGATATAATGTGTATACAAGAAACCCATCTAAACCCCAATGATACACATAGATTAAAACATAAATTATTCCCAACAATCTACCATGCTCCAGCTAAAAGCAAGAGAGGAGGAGTGGCGTTAAGTAAAACAATTTCAATAGCAGATCCCGAGGTAGAGGTGGACAGAGAAGGGAGATTTGTGATTCTAAAAGGTAACATAAATGGAGTTAATTATGTGATAATAGGAATCTACGCCCCGAACACTAATCAAGATAAATGTTTGCGCTCTGTTCTTCGTGGAGCAGCTTTTTCCAATAGAGATAATGTTGTAGTGTTGGGGGATTTTAATCAAACTATTTGGCCCTCTGTGGACTCTACCTCCAAAGGGGTTCACAGAGAACCTATTCAAATAACTAAAACCATCGTAAATTATGATCTGTTTGATATTTGGAGAATACAAAACCCGACAGAAACTGACTTCACTTACTTCTCACATATTCACAAAGTACACACACGTATAGATTTTTTTCTTATAAATAGATCTTTATTAGAATCTGTAATGGCCTCGGAAATTAAAACAATAACCTGGTCAGACCATGCCCCCATAACACTTTCACTGCAAGGAAAGCGGACTTATCCGCCATATAGATGGTGGAGAGTGAGCCCTCATATAGTTCTGAAGGAGGAGTATAGGTCTGCTTTGTCGGTATTTATTGACTCCTTCTTGGGAATAAACAGAGGGTCAGTCTCTTCAATGTCTACAGTTTGGTGTGCTCTGAAAGCGACTCTAAGAGGGCAAATAATCAGTCAGACAGCGGCATATAAGAAGGAAACCAGGCATAAAAGGACATCTTTATTGCTGGAACTGGCTGAAATCCATAGGAGAAACAAAAATCAATATAATACCGTCACAGCTACCCGTATTACTAAGATCACTACAGAGCTACATAATTTAGATCTATACAAATTCAATATAGCTCTCAGAGAGAAAAAATGGATAAATACTGGTTAGCCAACAGATCAGGAGCTTACTTAGCCAGACAGATTCAAAAACGGAACAAACGAGATAAGATTGCGTACATAACCTCCCCTTCAGGTATAAGGGTTTATGATCCAAAGGGAGTGGCCGATACCTTCGCCGATTATTATAGGAATTTGTATGATTTAAAGGACGACTGTTACGCCTAGCGCTCCGGGTCCCCGCTCCTCCCCGGAGCGCTCACGGCGTCTTTCTCCCCGCAGCGCCCCGGTCGGTCCCGCTGACCGGGAGCGCTGCACTGTCATGGCCGTCGGGGATGCGATTCGCACAGCGGGACGCGCCCGCTCGCGAATCGCATCCCAGGTCACTTACCCGTCCCGGTCCCCTGCTGTCTTGTGCTGGCGCGCGCGGCTCCGCTCTCTAGGGCGCACGCGCGCCAGCTCTCTGAGACTTAAAGGGCCAGTGCACCAATGATTGGTGCCTGGCCCAATTAGCTTAATTGGCTCCCACCTGCTCACAGACTATATCTGCTCACTGCCTCTGCACTCCCTTGCCGGATCTTGTTGCCTTAGTGCCTAGTGAAAGCGTTTACTGAGTTTATCCATACTGTGTACTTGACCTCCTGCTTGCCATATTGACTACGATTCTTGCTGCCTGCCCCGACCTTCTGCTACGTCCGACCTTGCTCTTGTCTACTCCCTTGTACCGCGCCTATCTTCAGCAGTCAGAGAGGTTGAGCCGTTGCTAGTGGATACGACCTGGTTGCTACCGCCGCTGCAAGACCATCCCGCTTTGCGGCGGGCTCTGGTGAAAACCAGTAGCAGCTTAGAACCGGTCCACTAGCACGGTCCACGCCTATCCCTCTCTGGCACAGAGGATCCACTTCCAGCCTGCCGAATCGTGACAGTAGATCCGGCCATGGATCCCGCTGAGGTTCCCCTGCCTGTTGTCTCTGACCTCACTACGCTGGTCGCCCAGCAAGCTCGACAGATCGCCCAACAAGATCACCAGCTGTCGTACTTGACCACCATGACACAGCAGCTTCAGTCACAGCTACAGCAATTTCAGTCACAGCTACAGCAGCAACAACCATCTCCTCCGCCGGCTCCTGCACCTCTTCCGCAGCGAGTGGCCGCTCCTAGCCTCCGCTTGTCCCTGCCGGACAAATTTGATGGGGACTCTAAGTTTTGCCGTGGCTTTCTTTCGCAATGTTCCCTGCACTTGGAGATGATGTCGGACCAGTTTCCTACTGAAAGGTCTAAGGTGGCTTTCGTAGTCAGCCTTCTGTCTGGGAAAGCTCTGTCATGGGCCACACCGCTCTGGGACCGCAATGACCCCGTCATTGCCTCTGTACACTCCTTCTTCTCGGAAATTCGAAGTGTCTTTGAGGAACCTGCCCGAGCTTCTTCTGCCGAGACTGCCCTGCTGAACCTGTCCCAGGGTAATTCTTCAGTGGGCGAGTATGCCATCCAATTTCGTACTCTTGCTTCCGAATTGTCATGGAATAACGAGGCTCTCTGCGCGACCTTTAAAAAAGGCCTATCCAGTCGCATCAAGGATGTGCTGGCCGCACGAGAGATTCCTGCCAACCTGCAAGAACTTATACATTTGGCCACCCGCATTGACATGCGTTTTTCTGAGAGACATCAAGAGCTCCGCCAGGAAAAAGACTTAGATCTCTGGGCACCTCTCCCACAGTCTCCGTTGCATTCTACGCCTGGGCCTCCCGCCGAGGAGGCCATGCAAGTGGATCGGTCTCGCCTGACCCAGGAAGAGAGGAATCGCCGTAGGGAAGAAAATCTTTGTCTGTACTGTGCCAGTACCGAACATTTCTTGGTGGATTGCCCTATTCGTCCTCCACGTCTGGGAAACGCACGCTCGCACCCAGCTCTCGTGGGGGTGGCGTCTCTTGATTCTAAGTCGGCTTCTCCACGTCTCACGGTGCCCGTGCGGATTTCTCCTTCAGCCAACTCCTCCCTCTCAGCCGTGGCCTGCTTGGACTCTGGTGCCTCTGGGAATTTTATTCTGGAGTCTTGGGTGAATAAATTCCGCATCCCGGTGACCCGTCTCGTCAAGCCGCTCTACATTTCCGCGGTCAACGGAGTCAGGTTGGATTGCACCGTGCGTTACCGCACAGAACCCCTCCTAATGTGCATCGGACCTCATCACGAAAAAATTGAGTTTTTGGTCCTCTCCAATTGCACTTCCGAAATTCTCCTTGGACTACCGTGGCTTCAACGCCATTCCCCAACCCTTGATTGGTCCACAGGAGAGATCAAGAACTGGGACTCTGCCTGCCATAAGAAGTGCCTCTCCCCCCCTCCCAGTCCCGTCAGGCAAGCCTCAGTGCCTCCTCATGGCCCCCGTCCTCGTGTCACACTACCCCGTGCCAGGCTTCGCCCTCTGCCCTCCCTCCCCATTCCCACTCCTGCTGTACTGCCTGCCGTTGAGGAAACCCTCCATTCTTTCCCGGTGTCCTGATCCCAGGGGAGGCAGTTACCGGTCAAAGAAAAGGGGAGACCTAAGGGGGGGGGAACTGTTACGCCTAGCGCTCCGGGTCCCCGCTCCTCCCCGGAGCGCTCACGGCGTCTTTCTCCCCGCAGCGCCCCGGTCGGTCCCGCTGACCGGGAGCGCTGCACTGTCATGGCCGTCGGGGATGCGATTCGCACAGCGGGACGCGCCCGCTCGCGAATCGCATCCCAGGTCACTTATCCGTCCCGGTCCCCTGCTGTCTTGTGCTGGCGTGCGCGGCTCCGCTCTCTAGGGCGCGCGCGCCAGCTCTCTGAGACTTAAAGGGCCAGTGCACCAATGATTGGTGCCTGGCCCAATTAGCTTAATTGGCTCCCACCTGCTCCCAGACTATATCTGCTCACTGCCCCTGCACTCCCTTGCCGGATATTGTTGCCTTAGTGCCTAGTGAAAGCGTTTACTGAGTTTATCCATACTGTGTACTTGACCTCCTGCTTGCCAAATTGACTACGATTCTTGCTGCCTGCCCCGACCTTCTGCTACGTCCGACCTTGCTCTTGTCTACTCCCTTGTACCGCACCTATCTTCAGCAGTCAGAGAGGTTGAGCCGTTGCTAGTGGATACGACCTGGTTGCTACCGCCGCTGCAAGACCATCCCGCTTTGCGGCAGGCTCTGGTGAAAACCAGTAGCAGCTTAGAACCGGTCCACTAGCACGGTCCACGCCTATCCCTCTCTGGCACAGAGGATCCACCGCCAGCCTGCCGAATCGTGACAACGACCCCAATACAACACAGCCTTCTAGTAAAACGATAAATGATTTTTTGACTCAAATCAATTTACCTAAACTTACAGAATTACAATGTTCTTTTCTATCCCGGCCATTCTCAAAAGAGGAGATAAGGAGTCAAATAAGCCATCTAAACCCAGCAAAAGCTCCCGGTCCAGATGGCCTGTTAAGTGATCTATATAAAGTACATATGGATAAACTATCGGGAGTGCTTACAGAGGTATTTAACGAATTTTCCACTCTGGTAACATAAGGGGAGAAATGTTGGAGGCTACAGTAATAACTATCCCAAAAATGGGAAAAGATTTAGCCTTAACCTCAAGCTATAGACCAATTTCTCTGTTGAATGAGGATATTAAACTGTATGCTAAGGTCATAGCGGCTAGATTAAATGAGTTTATACCAGATTTGATTCAGATAGATCAGGTGGGCTTTGTGAGGGGTCACCAGACCTCGGACGGTACTAGACGTATGTTGGATCTGATTGACCTGGTGGAGCGCGGTCGGATTCCTTCTCTGCTCCTGGGTTTGTATATGGAGAAGGCATTCGACCGCCTGCACTGGGGGTACTTGCAGTCAGTGCTAGGGAGGTTTGGCTTCCCCTCGGGGCTAATTGGAGCCATTATGGCTTTATATTCGGTCCCAAGCGCAAAGGTAAGTGTAGATGAAGCAATATCCAAAACATTTTTTATCACAAACGGTACGAGACAGGGGTGCCCCCTGTCCCCGCTGTTATTTTTCCTGGCAATAGAGCCCTTGGCGGAGAGAATACGGGGGGCAGCGGGAATACAGGGCATTAAAGTAGAGGAGAAGGACTACCGTATAAGCTTGTTTGCGGACGATATTCTCATCTCATGCGTTGACCCTTTAAACACCCTACAGCAGGTCATGGAAATTTTGGAATGTTTCAGTAAAATTAGTTATTACAAACTAAACTCATCTTAATCAGTGGCCCTTTTAATACATATAGATGCAGATATCAGGAAATAGCTTGAAAAGTTGTTTCCTTTTCAATGGACAGATAAATCTTTAACTTATCTGGGCATTGACCTAGCCCCCACTCCTAAACAGTCGATATATTAGCAAATTTGCTATAGGGGAGATTACTGGCTACTGGGGGGGTTGCTGCCTATTGTGGGGAGAACTGGTTACTGGGGGATTATTTCCTTTTGGGAGAATGACTCTGGCTACTAGGGGGATAACTGGCTACTAGGGGGATTACTGGCTACTGTGGGAACTGCCTGTCTAAATGAGGCATTACCTGTTTACTGGAAGGGGGGGCAACCAACCTAATTGAGAGATTACTTGCTTACTAACATACCCAATCTTACTGTTTGAAGCACAAAGGGGGGCACTGCCTCAGTTTGGGGTACTTTAGATGGGGAGATTGTGTAGAGTCAGGGTGCATTTTGGAATAAAAAGGAGCCTGAGATGTTTTTCTGCTTCATTCTGTAGAAAAGATTCATGGCTGGAAGAAGTCGGCATGGCGATTACAAGAAAGAAGAAAAAAAGAAAGAAAGAGAACTATTTCAGGAAGACGTCAACTGTGAGTAACTGCTGGAATCTACTGCTATTTGGTCACTAAATAGGAAATGTTTTGTCTGTATATAATTTGTGTCATCTAATAACAGTATGGCTCTGGGGGGGTGTCAAATATTGTATCCTCTCCAGGTGCCAAATACTCCCCTGCTTGGGATTTAAGAAAACAGTGAAACTCAATGCACTCAGTGCCTGCACTACTGGAGCCGGAAGTAGTTGCTTCTGCTTGCTGCATAGTGGCCAGGCCTGATTACTGCAGCTCACCTCCTATTTATTTGAATGGGAACTGAGCTATAGCAACCTGTCGCCAAAAGTACACAATGAATGGAGCCACCTACTTTAAGCTCTATTAACTGTGTAGTCAAGGCACCCAGCTGATGGGTGTTGGTATCATGCTTTTGATGGTTTATGAAAGTGGTAGACCATCAATCATATTAGCCTGGAAAACCATTTAAATTAATGAAGCAGTTTTGCTTTTCACTGTACAGTGAGAAATAAAAGGTGAAAGGCCAGCACCCATGTTTTCTGGCACCCAAGAAGCAATGGCCTATCATAAGCTAAAAAAAAATTCTAACAATAGAAAAGCTACTATAAACAAGTAACCAGCTATACTTGTTGAACAGAAAAAAATAGCTAACCTTCTGTATAATATTTTTATCATACATTCAACTATGGGTCTCCATACTAGTAATACTTTTGTCACGTTACCTGACGGTTCTTCTTGCATCTATTCAACCTTCTCCACAGCAATCTGGTCTGAGGAAGGTCAAGTTAGACCAAAACATCACTTATTTTGATTGCTAATAATAATCAAACACATGTTATCACCTAAAGTGGAGTGCCAAGTCTTCCTTTCCAGGATCATACATCAAGTTATCCAGGGCAACAGGAAGAGGAGGGGAATATTATAACTCAGGTCATCACAGGTAATAACATCTAATCAGTGAATCATCTTTCCTCATCATTGATTCAGATGATAGATTTATTTGACACATCCCAAATTCGGAGACTAATCTGACTTGTCAATCTTGTTTTCTTTGTGTGTCGTATGACACCTTATATTATATTCCATTCTGCGACACTTTATAGCTAGGCATATTCGTGCATTTGTTACTTCTAAATGCAATGTTTTATTATGAACCTAAAAACAAAAACAAAAAATAGTTTTGCTATTTAGGTTGCTAACCGGGAGTCATGGCATGCTAAAAATGAATGTTAATTGCAAGTACATCCTATTTAGCACCTTTTTAATTGTGATCAGTTAACTTTGTGACATTCAGTGATATATTGAAAGTAATGGCTTGCTAAAGAGGTTGGACCCTGCGTTTAATTCCCCAGTGACTGATTTGATTAGTCTATTTGAGTAAGAATAGGGCAACACAAGGCTATGCTAATGGAAACCAAACAATAAGCCATCACTAATCACAGACCTCAAGGTTGAAGTGAGGTTAATTGTCATGCTGGTGGTATTTGAAAAGAAGTGTTGACTGGTATATTGCACTTTAGGGCGCGTTGTATTTGAACATGTAGCCTAGGGGGCAGAGGTTTTGTTGTTTTTTACTTCTGTAATGCAAAGCCTCTTTACTTACAACTCTCTACAGTTACCTTTAACTATAGTTAAAAACAGAGGGTGCATGCATTTGACTTACTTAACTTCTCAAAGTCAGTTGACGTGCTCTGTGATGTATACGGTATTAATAATAGAGTTCAACGTACACCTTTGTAATGGATATTGCTACAATATGTATACACAGTATGGTAAATTTCCTTTTGTCCACCATTAATGGGATCCGATAGGTGTTTTATTCATAATACCTTTATCATGGGGAATTTTTATATAAAATATGCAACAAGTCTCTTCAATGATTTTTGGTGATCCTTCATTTGCTATCAAGAGACCGATTTGTGAGTTATTCATAATTAGTCTATCGTCACTTTAGACATCTACATCTAGGGCAATGATTCCAGTTTCGCATGGCCTTAATGAAAACTACTATATACTTCATGGACAGTTTTAAAGGGATAATCTAAGATTTTGATTTTTTTTTTATAACAAACAGCAGTTACTCATGTCTTGATCCTACACTGATGCCTCATTCAGGCTCAGGTCAGCACCCAGTTCTTCCTTTAGGAGATGACATCACATGGCTGTTTCAGTCAATGAGTGCACTCAGCAGTAGCATGTAATACTCTTAACATCACCGATCAGTTATAGGAGTTAAGATGCCCAGAATTTGACTACTGAGGCTCTTTCAACACTAGTAAAGTAAAAAAGTGTCAAATATAGCAGTAAGGTTTACATATGCCCAGCAATCCAACATCGATGCCATCCAAAGCGGCTGTACCAGATCAGACAATGTTGAATACAGTATCACTGTGTTCTATTTCAGCCTGTGAGGCACGGAACGGGATGGATTTACAACCAGCTTGTTGCATCCAGTGCTCATATACAAGCTGGTTCCGATTATCAGACATATGTGATCCCAGTCTATCAAGATTAACCACTTGGGCACATTCACACATACCATGTTTGCTACAAATTGAATCCTGCCGATTTTAAGCTGCGGGTTTGAAGCTAGCAAATCAATATAACTAAATAAATCAAATCTGCAGCATCAAATCCACCGAAAACACAGCACATGTACAAGCCATATCCATAACATTATGTATATGACTGTTGTTACTATTTTAAATATCAGGGTTTCTAATAGGGATCTGTTGCATTCTCTGAAGAATGGGTGTCTGGAAATTGATTATTTATACCACATAACCCATAAAAGGAGTACTCTGGGATACCAATTAGTTTTTTAAACTTCCCAAGCCTAACCTAATGGACTGAGCGGTAGTGTCTTGTATTTGGCCCCAACACTAGATAGAAGATTGGGGTCAGGGCCACATACGTCACACTGCCACTCAGCCTATCACCGACCAAGGCAGGACATCGCTGCGGCCGGTTATTAACTAAGCTGCTACATACTCAAGTCAGCCTCCTTGGAAAAGAAGGATTGTGGAGCTATTTTCAAAATCCTTTCCTTTACTATGAAGAATGAGTGTAAAAAGTAGTACTCCGGGATACCAAAATGTATCCCTATCCTAAGGACAGTGGATAAGTGTCAGATCTCCTCTACGGTGCCCCAGCTCTCCTCCTGAATGGGATGTGTTTAACCAACGCATGAAACGGCTGCTGAAACGCCCCCTCAATGCAACTCTATGGGAGAGCTGGAGCGCTGCACTCTGCAATCTCCGGCTCTCCCATAGAGATGCACTGAGGGGGTGCGTTGGCCGCTTCTTTGTGCAGTGGTCAACACGCTGTACTGAGATGGAGAGCCAGAGCCTTGTACATGGGATCGTGCAGGTGGGGGGTTGTCAATCTGACACTTATCCCCTATACTTAGGACAAGGGATAAGTTTTTGTATCCTGGAGTACCTCTTTAACACTATCTTCATTTCAAATATTTGTATATTTATTTACAATATTGTTTTCAAACAGCCTTAATATGATATCCTTATTTTTAAACTTTATTGTATTTACACAGAAAATGCTAAAAAAAATTCTTATAGTGTCCTGTCATTCTAATACTGATATCCGTTTCCTAGAAACTGATCTCAATTTTTGTTAACACTTAATAGCTTCCATCTGAAAGATCTGAAATCTACCACATTGCCAATTATCAGTTTACAACACAAAGTGACACAATTTCCTTCTGTATAGTTCTGACTTGGGATTCTAATTGGCAATCTATTTATTTGAGACTTATTTATATATATAAGGGGGTATACATTCAACGCCCAGGGCCCAGAGAGAAAAGGCACCCAGAGCATGGGGTAACTGGCTCTTTTGAGCCTTACCTTCGTGCAGCTGGTAATGTTCAGCGGCAAAGAGGTTGCAGGTAGCTCAGAGCACATGCCATATATGCATGTAGGCAGCAGTGGGTGGGACTTGGGCCAAAGGATTAAAGCACAGACAAGCTCAGTATACCGGGAACAAAAGTTAGCAGAGAGTGGTAACCCAGGGGAGGAGGAGGAGTCAATTCAGGCAATTCCTACATTTCTCCAACACAACAGTGCAAAAATAATATTTTTGGGAGGGGGCATTCAGGTGCATATGTAACCCAGTCCGGCTCTCTGTCCCGCGGGCCCCATAGCAGTTGCTTGGTCTGCCTGTATAGACGCAACACCCGTGCTCAGACCCCAAATTGCAAGTAATCCTTTATCTTGTTCATAGGGGACAACTTGCCCATATGGAAAACACCTTTAATGGCCTCATTGGAAGAGGAGAGTGTGTGCTTAACAGTCTCTTTCCTTCCCCTCTATTTCTTAACTGCCACCAGCTATTTTGATTGACGCAAAAGGCAACACGGGACAACATTCATGTGTAGTGTGGTGGGGGTTCCAGCGGTGAGACAGACATTTATGAGGTACCCTATGCAATAAATGTAAATAATCAGAATACCTATCCCACATACAAACCTTGTTGATATGGAAACAAACTGCCCCCAAGTCCTCTTAGTGGCACAGACAGTCTGAAGGGGTGTCACTGTGAAAAAGTGACCAAATTCTTAATGTGCAATATCTACACTGCTTGGTATCTAAAAGGTTGTCTAAGAACAATAATGCCCATCCAAGTGGTTTACATTGTATAGAATTAATACATTTTACTCCATATATTTAACTATTATATATGCTCTGACTGAGGAAATGGGATATTGACCGTCTCTGCAAGCAACCAGAAATATTGTCTGCTGTTATCACTTATGCAATCTACAAGCGTGGACATAGATCTCCTAGCCTGAGCAGAAGATTCTTCCAGACTAGCTAAACTATGAATGCCAGGGGTACATTTAAAGGAGTTCCCCTCTAAGACTTCAAACTGTGTCTTCAAAATGTGGACCACCAGCTGTTACAAAACTACCACTCCCAGCACGCTCGGACAGCCGTTGGCTGTCCGAGCGTGCCTGGAGTTGTAGTTTTGCACCACAGTTTGGAGACCACTAGTTTATGTTCACATGAGTGTTGAGACCGGTGGCATGAGTTTCATTAGACTCCAACAGCAAAAATAGCAGTCTGCATTGCAATGGTATTCTTGTTTTGTAAATATTGCATCTATTTATAAATATATACGATGTATATATATAAAGATGTAAATTCTCTGTGGACAGCCTCTGTATAAAGCAAAATGCACTCTGAACTTACACAGACCTTATAACTATCACTAGAATTGTAGTCCCTTCCCCAGCAGAGGTTGCATTTTGTTTTGCACCTACACACGCTACATACACAGTAGGTTCTATTTTGTCGGACTGTAATAAAGGGACCACTTTGTCTGTGGACAATTGCCGAAAGTAGAGCACAAAGGAATCCCATGTGAAGATGGTTAAAAGTGCAAATTGTTAATGCCATCATTATTCTTGATCCCAAGGTAAGTGCCCTGACAGATGGCAATGCTAACCGCTGTGTGGCCAACCTCCAACAGACAACATATTGACAGGTATTGTAGTTTATATACCTGAAAATATGTAAAAATATTAAATAAGATAGGGTCCGTTGCCATATATGGATGTAGGGTCTGTTCACTATCCCCAAGCAGGAAGACACAGTATTTTGTTCCTTGAAGAGAGACTTGGATGTAATTTCTGCGCTAACCATTTTATGTGTCTCTGTTTGGCCACAGATAGAGCCGGAGTCCCTGCACTGGCGGGCAAGAGAGAGAAAGAGGCTGGAAGCAGCTGGAGAAATACAAAGAGAAACAACTGAAGCTTGAAGCATCTGATGTGTTTCCCTGCATGCTGCCTGATGTCTTTCCTTCTATTAGAAAAGGAGGCAAACAGACAAAATGGTGGGGGGAGGGGACAGTCATATCGGAAAGGGGATTAGGGAAAAGGATTATAACATAAGGTTATGGAAGGAGGAGAAATAGAAGAAATGGTAAAGGATGTCAGGATCAGGATGAAAAGGAGAGATGGTACAAATGATAGAATGGGAAAATGTACAACACAAACTGCAGACATCACCACCGGAGAGATGACAGGACGGTGAAGCCAAAAGATAGAACAAATCCTGAACCTATTTACAGAAAACATAAAAAAGCAAAACAAGATAAATAGGAGCCCATAGTTATTTTGCACAAAGCTATCTTCAAACAATGTTGTCATCCCAGGCGTGCCTCCTCCCTGCATCCCCTTGTTCTCTATTTGAAGAAAAGAATGGGAATGGAAGACATAGGGGGCATTACAGGCTTTTTTTCAAGCTTGACTGATGAAAAAACAACTTTATGACCCTTGCTTTCCTCCAGTGTCCCATGTTGCTGTTTTTGCTGCAAGTAACTGGTGTGAGGCTTGTGAACGTCGAGAACATTGGTACAAAATGGCTAATATATTTATGTAACATCCACTAGGTTCTTCACTGTAATGGAGTGTGTGCTCCTGTAAATGGACAATCAACTCGAAGAAGACGTTTCCCAAGCCATTTTATGATATATAATATTGAGGTTAGGAATTTTTTTTATTTGACTATCCTACAGGGGCTGTAAAGTTAGTGTAGTTCATAATATAGTGTCTGTACCTGTGTGTGATGGTTTTCTCACAATTCTTCTGTGATTTTCACTCCAATATTTATTTTTAACAGCATACAAAATTACTGTTGTCTCAGATTTTTCCCAGGTTGCAATGCGGCCGAGACCTGACTCACTAGTCAGCTGATGACAGGGAGCCTGTCTGCTTAAATTGGTGGAGGGATCGCTTGGTGGGAGAGAGGTCAATCTGCAACTAATGCACCAGCTGTAGGCACCCTGATCAGGGCCGCTCTGTAAGGGGCCCAGAGCTCCAGGGTGCGCGTCTGGCCCCGGACTTTTTTTTTGTCTGTATCAGTGAGTGACTGTCTGTCACTCACTGACCACTGGGGGCCGCCATCTGTCTCGGATTGAGCAAGACAGTCCCATTTCTGGGATCAAGTCCCATTGTACCGGAACGGCCCCCTTCTGTCCCGCTTGTAAGCAGGCCCAGCGCACCACATAGTAATATAAGGCAGCTGCCTACAGCACACACTTCCGCAGCCACAGCCTTCTTTTTTAGGAAGCCCTAAGACAACACTGGTGGGGCTGCGCTCCTCTATCTAGTTATCTGCTGTCAAGAGGGCAGCGCTTTCACATTACCCCCTCCCACCGCAGCCAAGATGCTGATGGTATAGGACCTGTGATGATGTCGCTATCATGTGATCATCATGTGACTGTGAAGGATTGATGTAATAGTGGTTGAAAGACCTGTGTGATGCTGTGGAGGAGGCGGGGCTGAGCTGAGCTGGAGTGGAGGTCGCATGTCACCCCAGTAGTAAGTTAATAACATGTA
The DNA here is from genome assembly GCF_029499605.1 of Hyla sarda. Taxonomy (NCBI): domain Eukaryota; kingdom Metazoa; phylum Chordata; class Amphibia; order Anura; family Hylidae; genus Hyla; species Hyla sarda. The sequence goes on along the minus strand of NC_079191.1, from coordinate 109,121,543 downwards.
ACATGAGGATGGGGTTTGTTACAGTGTGTCACCCCAGTAGTAATGAGATTACACGAGGAGGGGTTTGTTACAGTGTGCCACCCCATTAGTAAGGAGATTGCATGAGGAAGTTTGTTAAAGTGTGTCACCCCAGTAGTAAGGAGATTACATGAGGAGGAGGTTTGTTACAGTGTGTCACCCCAGTAGTAAGAAGATTACATGATGAGGAGGTTTGTTACAGTGTGTCACCCCAGGAGTAAATAGAATACATAAGGAGGAGGTTTGATACAGTGTGTCACCCCAGTAGTAAGGAGATTACATGAGGAGGTTTGTTACAGTGTGTCACCCTAGTAGTAAGAAGATTACATGAGGAGGGGGTTTATTACAGTGTGTCACCCCAGTAGTAAGGAGATTACATGAGGAGGGGGTTTGTTACAGTGTGTGACCCCAGTAGTAAGGAGATTACATAAGGAGGAGGTTTGTTACAGTGTGTCACCCTAGTAGTAAGGAGATTATATGATGAGGAGGTTTGTTATAGTGTGTCACCCCAGGAGTAAATAGAATACATAAGGAGGAGGTTTGTTACAGTGTGTCACCCCAGTAGTAAGGAGATTACATGATGAGGAGGTTTGTTACAGTGTGTCACTGCAGGAGTAAATAGAATACATAAGGAGGAGGCTTGTTACAATGTGATACAACAGAATTAAGGAGATTACTTGTGGAGGAGGTTTGTTACAGTGTGTCACCCCAGTAGTAAGGAGATTAGGGGAGTGGCTTGTCCCTCTTTTCTCTCAGCAAAAGTTGGGAGGTATGCAGTTGCACTGTAGTGGAGCAGAGAATAGTTGCCCTGCTGTGCGGGGCCTTCTACTGCTATGCTGGCTATCGAGGAGGAGAGCGGCGTCAGCGACGTGAAAGGAAGAGGAGCTGGAGCCTGCCCTGAGTACTGGAGGGTGCTTTAAAAAAATTTATAGATAATATGACTTGGTGCCGAGGGCCCAGGGCAGAATTCTATTGCAGTGGCAGCTAGCTGGGGCCTGCTGCCTGGGGGCAAGGGCTAAGGACTACAAGTATATGGGGCGAGGGGGGGGGAACAATTAGCTGAGAGAGGCCTACAACTAACTATATAGGGGTAAGTTGTGCCCACATAGTTGTTGTAGGCCCTGTTTGCAAATCGTTTCCCCAAGGCCTACAACAACTATAAGGGGGCAACTATTAACCCCCATATAGTTTGGGTAGGCCTCTCTGTTAATAGGTGCTTTTATTGCATAATCCCTTAAGGACACAGGGCATAAGTGTATGCCCTGCAACCACTTTTGCAATTTAAAGGGTGCTCAGAAGTTTAGAGTTTCATACCCAGAGGGTCCAGGCTGCTATCAGCAGCAGGGACCCATAGCTAATGGCTGACATCGCCGATCGGGCGATTAACACTTTAGAGGCCTAAATGCGGGAAATTGGCTCAAGTGGGCTAATCAGTACCACTAGAGATGAGCGAAGTTACAGCGATTTGATTCGTCACGAACCTCGTGGCTCGGCGTTTGCTGACTTTTGACTTTAGACTGCATAAATTAGTTCAGCTTTCAGGTGCTCTGGTGGGCTGGAAAACGTGGATACAGTCCTATAAGACTCTCTCCTAGGACTGTATCCACCTTTTCCAGCCCACCGGAGCACCTGAAAGCTGAACTAATTTATGCAGGCTAAAGTCAGCAACTGCCGAGCAGAGAAGTTCGTGACAAATTGAATTACCGTAACTTCACTCATCTCTAATTACCACCGTGATTAAATCATGTCCTATAGGGATAAAATTATTGTGAAAAAAATGTGTAAAAGAAAAAAAAAAAGGGGTCATGGGAATATGGTTGGAGTCGGGGCAGGTCATGGGGGGCCCAGGCCTTGAGCTGTGTAAAGGGCCTCAAAATTTCTGATGGCAGCCCTGAACCTTATTGAAAACCACAGGTCTTTTGAATGTATGCAACTCATTTATGTTTCAATGGGTGGGGTGGCTGATGTGTGGGAGGGAGAAAAATGGAATTATGGAATTTGTAGGAAAAAAAGAAAAAGGAAATACCAGTTCACAAAAAGCTAGCCCCAGTGTTATGGTAATCTCACAACATAGCCATTTAGACCCAAGACAAGCGCAGATCCTTCCTAAGCATGTCCATTACTGTCTGCCAGGTACGTACTAAAATCACATTATGGCGGATTACCCCTTTAAGCTCATGGGATCCTCCATGTAATGATCCTTATATATGTAACTTATATTGTTTGCTTTAGCACCATGTATTATCAGCATTGTAACTCAAGGACCACAGACAGTTCAAGGAATATTCTGGCTTATTTGTAAGGCTTATTTTCTAGATACATCATACATGCCCAATGGGTGAGGCTCCTACCTTGTGAATCAGGAAATTGAGGGTTCTGTGATTTATTTTCAGCAATCCAAAGTGGCCAATGGCAGCTTGCTTAAAGGGGTGCTCCACTATTTTATAACTTATACTCTATCTCCAGAATGGGGCCTTCTCTCTCCCTGTGCGTGAAACAGAGTGTCGGAATGTGCTACATGCATTCTCTATGGGGGAGCAGGAGATACACGAGTGCTGTACTTTAGTATCTCCGGAACTCCTATAGACAGTGCATAAAGGGTGTGCTGACACACTGCTCCATGCACAGGTAGAAACAGGGCCCCATTCTGGGGATTTGCAAATGTCAGAATCCCTGTGAGCAGACACTTATTTCCTACCCTACTGATAAGTTTTAAAGTTGTGGAGTACCCATTTAAGGAAACCTGTCACATTAAACATGCAGTTTTATCTGCAGACATCAAGTTATAGAGCAGAATGTGCTGAGCAGATTGATATATGGTTATGTGGGAAACATTCCAGGATAACTTGTTATTTATACATATAAAGCTCTATTTATTCTGGCTAAGTAGCTAAGTGGGCAGTCCTACTCAGTAAATGACAGCTCCCTTTATGCACACTGATACGTATAGCTGTCAATCATTGAGTAGGACCGCCCACATGAGTACTAAATGAGTAGATGTTTACCTGAATAGCTGTTTTGGAATTTTTCACACAGAACCGTTATCAATCTACTCAGCTCCTTCTACTCTATAATATGATGTCTGTAGATTGGACTGCATTTTCAGTGTGACAGGTTTCCTTTAAGCGCTCCATAGATTAAAAGGGGTTTGGTCACCAATAAAAAGGATGGATTCTTGGCCATCACCAGCCAGTTCACAGGGCTACACCATTTTCTCAACTCCCATTAATGTCTATGGGAATTACACAAATCTCATAAGACAGCCAACACATCTGTTTTTGATTCCCAAAGAATCTCCAGAAGCCACAAACAGGCTGGAGATGGCCGGGAAGCCATCTTTTTCATTTGTGGACAAACTCCTTTGATGGAAAGAGTGATGATAAGATGATAAAATTGTTGGATCTCTAATCCTAAACCTTACCAGTTTATGCATCAGTCTCAACAGTGGCTAACAGTGGGTCAACAGTGGTGTCACTTATGGGCAGGTAAGTAGTGCACACTATTCTCACCTACCCCTATCCCTGCCTATTCACGTACCCGCCCTAGATGACGGGTCCGTAACCACAGTGACAGCCCCTTCCTAGACAAGTGATGGGAGTCACAGTCAAAATAATAATCTTCAATAATACAGACACAGGTCCAGGTACAGTAGGGAGCAGACAGACTAACAGAAACAAAACTAACACATTCACACACAATAAGTCAATGTCCACTATCCATGTCAAAACCAGGAGTCATCAAAGTACAAAATAGCTAATACCAGAGAGAAGTCGAGAAGAAAAGCCAAAAGTCACAGATACCGGATAAACAAGAATTAATAGGGTAAATCGCTAGCTACTGAAGTTTAACTCTTTTGCAGACACTGAATGAGAGCAAACTGCCAGGTTTAATAGGCAACCCAGCAGTTACTCTCATCAAAAGGTAAGCTGACCAGCCAGACATCCAAGCATAACCCAGCAACAAAAACAAACAAAGAACCTGTCAGAACCTTTTAAGCCTATAGGTTCTGACAAGTGGTGTCTGGATTCTTCTACCCTGCCACCTGCCACTGCAGCTTGTTGAAAATCCAATGTTCCAGAGATTAATAGGGCTGTAAGTAGTTGCTCATTACGACAGACTGTCAGGTACGTGAATGATGTTTCTGAATACACACATACTCCATCATTTCTGTTGATTCAACTCTCTCTCTGTATATAACATTGGAACATGGTGTTATAGGCTTAACTATTGAGGGTGTTTGTTGTATATCCGCTGAAGTGTTAAAATTGTTGGCGCCATAATATTTAGGTTCCACACTTACCATTGTAACAATTTGTTGCCAGGCACTTTTGGTTCAGCATATTAAGCATTGTATATATGCCACACTTTTGTATTTATGGCTACTCATACTTTATTTACATGTTTGTTCCTCAGATGACATCACATGTGGGATGCATCCCATAGCAACAGAAGAGTGTAGGAAGTCTTGGGAGTTACTGGTGTTTGAGTAAATATATTTATAACCTTGTTTTATTGCAGGATAACTTTGATCCTCAATCTATCTTTCCTACAGCATATTACTGAGGGGTTTAGAGTTCTTTGAGGTTAAGCCATACATAGTGGCACAAGGATGCTACCGCCACAGCAAACATTGTTGCCACTTTGGCAAATTTATCCAGAGGTCCCTCTCCTATCACTGTAGAGAGGAACAGAATGGTGTGTTTATCATTTTGTGACTTTTTTGCATTGTTTTTTGGTGATATTTTTACTAAACATAATAAAAGTTATGTATTAAACACCAAGTAATTTAGGATATTATAATCTCAACTGAAATAAAGTTTTGAAGAAATTTTGAGATAAGATAATCATTGAAGGCATATAAATGACGCATCAGAGTAAATAATGTATCACCTATGGTGACCAATTTTTTACTTTACTTTTCTAATAAATTAAGCATTTCATGTATTATATAGATCCTCCTCGGCACATAGCAACACAACAGCATGCTGCCTAACCCATATGGTTAGATGTTAGAGAACATAATTTGGGCTATTGATCTGAGATTCTATCTGCAATTGTCACTCTATGGTTTAGGCAAATTCAACACTAACGGCAACAACACAATCTCCTACTGCAACGCTGCTTATAAAATATAATTTCTAAATATTACCACAGGGCTATTCTGTCAGTTCTGTAATGCAAAGGTTAGCGCCAGCTGGATCTGGTAAACCATGGAACCCGTAGACGGGTATACAAAAATATGTTAATCCTGATAGTAAACATCTTCACTCATAGTCAGACATCACTCAAAAAATGAATTTATTGCACACATATGGGATTATTTTTCACTGACGGATCCAATCATGAGCAGCGTTATTGCAGCGTCTTATAATTTATGGAATATGTATTAGGGATTCTCTGGCCAATGGTAATTAAAATTCATAAATCATTTGTTTTCTGCCACAACCGTCCAGCTTTCAAATGAAAAAATGAGAATTAAATTATATTTCTATTGCAGTCTAGATCGTGGATTTGGCAGTATAGTGATTTGGCAGATGAGGATACAGTTTGCATAACGCCAAGAAATTTGTTGAAAAGTTTTTTGATGCAATTTTCAATTTGGTGTGACACTGTAGATCTCTTCTAAATTATTTTGGATATTTTGTGTTTCCAGAACTGAAAATATTGTACTGAGCTGTCTTTGTTTCTAGTGATAATCCCTCTGGGATTCAGGGACAGAATGGATCATTAATCCCTACAGTTTTCTTTGTCTACATATCACTTTTCTATTCCCCAAATGATGATATTCATTAACCACAGCATCTGCTTGAACTTGTCTATCAACTGATAAAGTGCTGATCTATGTAATAATAGTGAACACAGCGGAGCAAATCTATAAAATGCATTTCAAGGGTCTGTATTATACATCCGTTGTGTCACTAACATAACTGAGATATCCTGACACTCATGGATGGATGACAAGTTTGGGATTGAGGGATATTACTGTTTTCAATTCTTTGTTTCAGAAAGTAAAATGTCTAGTGCACTGTTACATTACATAACAGCAAAGTATTAGCATAGAGACCTAGACTGCCTCATAACTTTATTCTTCCATGAATTATATGTACAGTGCATATTTTCACTGTTCAACACCTTCTGGTCTTGGTCTACAAGAAAGAGGTGCATCACCCAATCACTGGCCACACTGGTGACCTGCTAGTTTTTGTGCCAAGATTGAGACCACAAAGGTCAGAGCAGAAACAGCAGCAGTGGCTTGGGGTAGGTGAGACTTTTTTTTTTTTTTTTTTTTTTTTAGCCCAGTCTGATGACACATAAAAACCCTGCGATTGTTAAAAATGCCATATTATGATGCTGTTGCCCCTTCATTTTACGGGAAAGCAGGAGCAGAACCCCCACCAATAACACATTAATGGGCTGTCCTAAAGGTAGGCTGACACTTTTTGGTCTTGGAGTACATAGAAGAGGTGGCAATAAACCAATCACTGGCCACAATGGTGACCTGCCAATTTTTGTGCCAAGACTGAGACCACAAAGTTCAGAGCAGTGGCAGTGAATTGGGGTAGGTGAGATTTTATTTTTAGCCCATTCCGATGATGCATAAAATTAAGTCCCTGGACCACCCTGTGATTATTGGAAATGCCAAATTATGATGACATGGCCCCTTCATTTAATTGATCATGGGGAAGCAAGGGTAGTACCCCCACAAATAACACATTGATGGGCTGTCCTAAAGGTAGGCCATTACTGTAGAATCTCCCTTAGTGGACACCTCCCAATATCACACAGTTTTTAGTTCCCCTGCAGCGTCCCATAAGACTTAATGTATTTGCACCCTCCAAATAGGGAACACTCCCAATAGAGGATGCGGACACACCCAATAGGGGACAAAACACTCCAAATAGGGGACAATAAGGGATAAACACTCCCATTAGGGGAAAAACACTCCCAATAGGGGACAACCAGGGCCCTACCTTGCACACAGGGCAGCCTTCAGGGGGGTACAGCCAATACCCCAATAAGAGGCCCAGGCCCCCGTGGCACCCCCTGCAGAAGACTGCTGTTTAAACAGTTTAAACAGGCCCTGGGACTGGTTTGAGTGGCATTGGGGCTGCTTTGCTTATGGGTCGTTCCCCCTGTGTCACTGGTGTTGCGGCGGTGGTGGTTGCCGCTCAGTGCTACGCCATTTTATGCTAGGGACGTTAGGGACCCACTACTTACAGGTGGCCGTGAGGTGGCTAATGGGCTGGCACTTCATGATCATAAAGTACAATAACCAACTGTTAGTTTAATAAATGTAGCTGAGAAGCATTGTGCATGTTGTGGATGTGTGACCCATGTCTGTTTTCTCTATTTGAATTGACGCTGTTTAAACAGTGGTCTCCTGCTTCTGTACGTCCGCCTGCCACAAGATTTACCCCCTCTTCCCTGACCCCCCGTGCCAAATCATCCCCCGTTATTACCCCCTGTGCCACATCATTTCCTCTTGATCCCCACTGTGCTATTTAATTACCCCTTTATTACCCTCTGTGCAAATAATTCACCCCCTCTTTACCACCCCTGTGACACTTCATAAAGAGGGGATGATGAATTTACACAGAGGGTAATAAAGGGGGAATTAAATGGTACAGGGGGGGTCAAGAGGAAATGTTGTGGTGTAGGGGGTAAGGGGGGGATAATTTGGCACAAGGAACAGGGGGAATAAGGTGGCACAGGGTAGAAAGGGGGGGATGAAATGATAAGTGATAAGGGGTGATTAAACGGCACTGGGAGATTGTACTGTAATATTGCTTTTTATCTAGTTTTATAGAAAATAACACTATAATGAGTACAAAAACCAAAAACCTGTATTCGATTGTGGGTCTAATAATAACGTTAGTGGATAACCACCATTAGGTGAAATAACCAATAGAACTGACCCAAATATATTATATGCTCTATGATCTCCCAAAAACCACACTGTATATACACACAAGAGAATAAGGAGTCATTTCACCAATTCATATAAATAATATATTTCTTTATTAAGTAGCATAAAAACAAGAGAGGAAACAATCCCCAAGGGGAGAAGAAACAAGTGGCAAAAAACAAAAAGGTGTCACTCCGAGCCCCTCCAGTAACCCTTATAACAACATACAATTATGAAATATTACTGTCCCCAGTAAAGTGCATATGCATAAATCAAGTAACAGGATACCTATATGTGCAATGATGCAAAACAGTACTAAAGTGCAACAGTATTACATAGTAAAAGATAGCATTATCCAGTGTCCCATAAGAAAAGTCAAAAACAGCACCACAAGGTATATATGCAAGATTAGGGGGTATACATACAGAAAATATCCCAAGTAGGGAAGAGGAGATCGGAGCGACACCGATCTCCTCTTCCCTACTTGGGATATTTTCTGTATGTATACCCCCTAATCTTGCATATATACCTTGTGGTGCTGTTTTTGACTTTTCTTATGGGACACTGGATAATGCTATCTTTTACTATGTAATACTGTTGCACTTTAGTACTGTTTTGCATCATTGCACATATAGGTATCCTGTTACTTGATTTATGCATATGCACTTTACTGGGGACAGTAATATTTCATAATTGTATATTGTTATAAGGGTTACTGGAAGGGCTCGGAGTGACACCTTTTTGTTTTTTGCCACTTGTTTCTTCTCCCCTTGGGGATTGTTTCCTCTCTTGTTTTTATGCTACTTAATAAAGAAATATATTATTTATATGAATTGGTGAAATGACTCCTTTTTCTCTTGTGTGTATATACTCTATAATGAGTACAGTACAGTATCCAGTAATCTAGAAAGATTTTTCTAAATCGAGGACACTTTTTTATTCCCCGTGAGTGTCCGCTATTGGGAGATTCTACTGCAATATAATTTATTGGAAAACGCTTAAAGTAAGGATTTACGCCAAAGACAAGACTTGCCATAAGTTTGTAAATCAGATGTTATGTTTGCTTTCCTTGCAGAGAAACTCATTTTTTCTGTTTTGTTGCAGCAGCCATTTTAGTACCAACAGAAAGCGGAGTCATATTAGTTATGGTATTTGATTTCTTGTGTAAGAGAACCACTTTCAAACCACTATTTAAAGTGTCACTGTCATTTAAAAAAAAGAACAGAATGTTCTTTCAAGTTTCCAGTCCAGATGAAGGCAGAGGAGAGAGTTAAAAAGAAAAAGTAATTCTAGTGTGGTGTTGGGTGAGGGTAAGGTGCAAATTAACCTTTTCGTGATGCCAGGGCGTGGTTAGCCTATACACTACCCGAGGTTGAGCCAGCTTCTCCTGGGCCAGGCATGGGCAATAAGTACTCTGACGCAAGGTTACAAAAAAACTGACTTTACTAGACCAGGAAAGATGATAAAATTTGTTACAGCTCAGATTGGTATAAAGAAAGGTGCAGGGTGAACCTTGAAAGCTTATCGGCTTGCTGAGATATGACTGACCTGCTGTATGGCAACCCAGGCTTGACTTTAGTGACTTGTATGACTGACTTGAGTTGAATCCCTGGGACTTTAGTGCTTACCGCTAGGCTTGAAATTCACCTGGGTGCAGGGGTTGTTCTTTTGCAGATGCATGGTTGTTGGATTAGACTTGAGGCCTCCTCAGAACACCTCACAAACTCACTTCAAACTTCTCCAATCTATACCTCAGCATAAACTGAACTCTGAATTCCAACCACATTATATAAGGAGAAGATTTGGAGCACTCCCATTGGGCAGATAAGTCACATGGTTCACCTCATGCACATTCCACTGACAACAAGGTTTCCAAGAACAGGGATTACAACAACAGGTACATAGAAAATGGCAATACATTAACAATAGCATAATATTGAGGTAGTGAGTCCTGGGTAGTGTGGGCCCAAGATGGACACTGAAGGTAACATCTGCCACACAGGATGGGTAGTATGCTATATTCTGTACTGAGTCACCACACTAGTACCTGCCATTCCCACCTGCAACCTGTCACCTGATACCTGGACCTCCAATAGAGGCAAATATGACCTTGGGCATACAATATGTAAAGTGTGACCTCTATTCTTTTTGAAGGGGTCCTCCACTTTTCACATTCCTGTCTAATTAGAAGCACCCACCCTACAATGACAAAAAGATGATCACGGGGTTTCCCATCTTTGAGACTCATTGTTTAGCTATAATCATTGGAGGGACCTGGGTAGTGCTCAGTTCCTCTGCTGCAACACCACAAAAAAATAAAAAAAAATAAAGCAATACGTAGAGCCCATTGAAATCAATATATTGTTTATGTTACCCAAAGACATGCCAAGATGAGAAAGATGCCCTGTTGTAGCCTCTTTCTACTCTGGCTTACAGATATATACCAACAGGGTATTGGAAAAGTTTTTGTTTTTTTTCGAAACCAGAACACTCCTTTACAGAGGACCTGACATCTCTGTTTTAGTAAATTCTTGTACATTCTAGAACAGCTTTTAGTAGCTCTGTATTAAGGCTACTGCGTCTGTTATTCTTACTAGATGCAAGATTCTTACTAATGACTAAATGGTCAACTGGGTATTACCATTCGGGAGTGTTCCTTCACTATCTGAAACAGACGAAAATGCCAAAAAAATATATGAATATGCCTCCAAGTGGTAACACCCAATTAACAAATGAAATGGCACAACACAGAGCTATAGACAAATATGCTCCCAGGCTGTTAGTTCATGGGGAATGCATGTTCTTACCATAAGAACTGTGACTGTATGAAACAGTCTACCACAGGAACTGGTCAAAACAGGAACAGTTGAGGGCTTTATAACAGGGGTAGATAAATTCCTAGAACAATATAACATTAATGCTTATGCAAAAATATAGAATCCCTTTCCCTTTCTTTCACCCATTTCCCTTCCCTTCGCCTCCTTGGTTGAACTTGAACTTGATGTACATATGTCTTTTTTCATTCGTACTTACAGTTTAACCATGTATGATAGAGGAGGCCACTGGTCCTTTTTATGTGTTTTTATAAGTACTGTAGGCTTACTTGACAAGGGGTTCATGCACAGAAACCTATTGATGTAACTATTGAAACCCCTAAGCAAGAAAAATATTTACATTATAATGATGAGACAAAAAAAAACATAACATCTTTATGTTTTATAGAAATCCATTTAGATAAGTTTTTTTTTAATGTGCCACTTGAACATTGCAAGCTTTACTATAAATTGTTGCAAATACCCAATAACATCAATTCAGTCAAGGAAAATGGGATAGAAGCAAAGCACTTAACAGCTTGAACAATACATATGTTATGCAGCAAGGGGGGGAAATTTGGTGCTTTAATTTTTAGTATGTCATGACATCTTTACAACCCATAGATAAAGTGTTTCACATAGCATAAAAATAGAATAGTCAGAAAGCTGCTCTACAGTGGAAGATAAATAGAGTAAAACAATTATTGTAAGAGAATAATGGTTCTCTTCTCCAAAAAAAAAAATAAGGAAGAGAAAATAGATTAACCAAATTATTATAGCTAATACATTGCTAGTTGTTTACAGACCCATGTTTACCATCCAGAGGCTTTATTTATAAATTGTATTTTTGTCTTTTTTTTTTTACAATTGATCTACATTGACCAACTGATGCATAAAATGTCAGCTTGCATCCCTTTTTCCACATTTAGGTCCCATTCACATTCTGCCCCTACATTTATTATGTATGTCAGGAAAACTCTTGACGTACATGCTAAATGTGTCCATAGGGATCCATTGTCTGAGAGATGTCAAAAGAGTTCCCTTTTGGCTTGTATCTGCCTGATACACATTACTACACTGCAAAAATGAAGCATGGAATAGCATAGTGGGCTATGCTGTTGCATTCCTTGGAATCCTTTAAATAAATGTTTCCATTAGACTAGATTTCCACACAGGTTTTTTTCTGGCATTTTTTTTCTGGAAAATTGCCACTCCAGTTTTTGAGCCAAAGTCAGAAGTGGATTCAGCAGGAAGGAGAAGTGTAAGTCCTTCCTTTATAGTTCCCATTGAATACACTTCAGACTTTGGCTCAAAAACTTCAGTGGCAGATTTCCCCCCCCCCCCCCCAAAAAAAAATGCCACAAACCTGTGTGGAAACCTAGCTTTATAACAGTTTTTGCAAGTTTCAATTACAGAAAAACATATCACAAGTACATCAAGGAACAGTCTAATCCAAGAGACACCACACAATAATAATACAATCCAAACCCATAGCCCTTCAACCTCACATATAGACAAGAAATTTTAAAGAAACTTTTGATTCTACAGTAAGCCTATAAAGCCCATATCTAGCGATCACCCTTGACCGATAAAAAGCTTTAAAATGTCTCAATAACACATTTTTTGGTTGTTATCAGGAGCACCACTACTGTTACAGAAGAGAGATGAAGTGTGGCTGGCTCCTCTGGAAAAACTCCAATGATTGTGCCTAAATGGACTGTTATCATTCATATTCAGTCAAAATATTGTAGCTGTCCATGGACAGTTACATCATAACAGCTTTTAGGAGCATCCTTTTTGGGAGCAGATGACATGTCCCTCTATAGTAAAATAGCTTGTAAGGTTGAAAAAAGACAAGAGTCCATTGAGTTGTACCTAAAACCCTACTGTGTTGATGCAGAGGAAGGCAAAAAAAAAACTAAGGCTGATTCCAATTGCCCAATGACAGAGGAAAAATGATTTCCCAACCCCAATACAGCGATCAGAATAAATCCCTGGATCAACCTTCTATCCACATAAATCTACTATCCATAACCTCTAATGTTATTATTCTCTAGAAAAACATCCAGGCCCCCTTGAACTTGTTTATTGAGTCAGACATCACAACATCATATGTTCTCCCGATGTTTACAGAAGGCCTAGACATGGTGTGAATGGAAAAAATCTGCAAGGAAAACAATCGTGGCATGCTGTATTATGAGGGTGAATGGAGACACCACACCTTAACACTGTAATATGGTAATTAGCGTACATTGCTTGTCACTGTGCATAAGTCTAAATCCCATAGAGAATAATGAGATCTATTGTTGGCTTATTGATTTTTTTTGATTGTTAACAAAAACATTCCTAAAAAAAACAAAAAACAAAGGCTACCAAATGCAATTTGACATCTTAGAAAAAAGTAAGAACAGTTTCTTAAAAAAAGCTGTGAACATAGCATACAGGTATACTTTAGCAGGAAGGGAACAATGATGATCCCATTGATTGCGAACAAACATCAGGGTCCAGGTAAAACTCCTATCTTTTAGACCCTGGCTTAGCAATTATGTCAATTGTTTATTAGTTTATTGAACAATTTTGGACTTCTCTTATGCTAACTGAAACTCTAATAGTACAAAGTCTACTACATTTCTCTGCTTCTTCATAGTATTCTCAAGGGCTTCTGTCGCTAAACTTCTATTAGAATTAAACTTCTATTAGTTTACCTTTGTGACTTTAGCTGAATATAGATAATAGAATCATTAGAAAGTATCCTACATCAGTTTTAAAGCACTTGACCTCCAATAGGAAGTACAGGGTATTGTTTATGCATGTACTGAACCTCAGGTCACTCAGTGGGTTTCCCAAATAAGTCTAACTTGTTTCAAACAATCCACTAATCCCACTCATGTATGGTAGCTTTTTGTACATCATACGATCTTAACGAAGAAATACTCTAGGTGATTCCTCTAAAGAGTTTTATCCATATAAAAGTACTGTCTCACTTTTATAAGAAAATCAATAAAAAAAGAACAAAGCCCATAGATGCATTTAAGTTCTGTAGAAAGACGTGATTTTTTTTATATTCCGTCATATGTTCACAGTAAAAAAAACATCCTTAAAAATATTGGTAGTTATGTAAAACACAAACAAAAAAATATTGTCTATTGCATTTGTGATTTTCATGAATATTTTTCACACAATGCCCAAGCACTACAGAGAGATGGGATATGCTTCAGATTTCACTGCAATTCCCTAGAGGAAATACCAGTAAAATACAAGTAACAGCCTGGGATTGTGCTGGAAATGAATAAATGCTTCATATAAGATGCTGTCTTACTGTTGCAACTTTATTCAACATCAACTTCCAGATGGGAACTATTTTCCATGCTTCATAAAGCTAAATCCAGCTGTTACATTTGGACCTACATAAGGAATCCACATTTTATTGCTTTAACAGTGCATACACGACAATTGCTATTGTTTGACTTGGTTGCTCACCTCAAAACACTCGACGCATTCTGAAATGAGGGCTGATTCTGAGAGTCGATTAATAAGCTCTGTTCTGTAACCGGACTCTAGTTTTTACAACATTTACAAGATATCTCACATAACTGGCAGATAAACTCTCCACAAACAAAGACGCTCTATGCCTTCAGCTCATAGCTGCTAATTCGACTAGAGCCAGAACAATGTTCTATGTTCGAACCATAATGGAAAGTTTCAGAATTAGGCAATAACTGGAATAATAATATAAAAAATATTCATCTTCAGGCTCCGATTTTTATTTACATTGCAATTGCTTTGGCCAAACAAGGGTTATGTAACAATTGTCTTGTATATATCTATTGTGTTGAAACCCAAACAAGTGGGAGTATTGGACAATACCATGTGAAGGCTGCTTGCTGTGTCTTAGGCTAGGTTCAGACTACAGAATTTCCGCCTGCAATTCCGCTTTGAAATTGCCGGCGGAAATTCCGCTTGCTAAAATGTATAGTGTAGTCAATGGGTTTCCGTTCACAAATTCACACTTCGGAATTTGTGAAGCGGAATTTGTGAATGGAAAATCCGCTTGGAAATTTCCACCTGAAGAATGGCGTTGCTCTTTCTTCAGGCGGAAATCCTTGCGGAACACATTGCAGTCTATTGGAGACTGCAGTGTCCGCGCGGTCCTAGCGCCGACTGATTCAGTCAGCGCTGGCCAGACTCGGAATCTCCGTGCGGAAATTTTCTGCCCGGAGATTCCGTAGTCCGAACCTAGCCTTAGTGGTTTCCTTCTCAACTTGTCAGGCATAAGTTTTATTGTTCCTTTAACAGAGGCACAAATTTCTTAAAATAGTATATAATAATCTACTGAAGCCCTATGAGCAGGGACGTAGCTATAGAGGGTAGTAATGGAACCCTGGCCCTATGCTCTGGGAACCTTACCTATCCCGAAACAGAAACAGGTCCCCTCCTATCTGCTTGTGGTAATCGGAATAGGTTAGGAAGCTACATAAACAGCAGCAGTAGTATGCTGTTTACACAGCTCCCAATAAAGTCAATGGGAGTTACACAAAATGCATAAAACAGCCCACTCAGCTGCTTTCCCAACCTTCTCTGGCTACTGCAATCCCCAACTATTAGGCATTCATGGCATATCCTGTGGATATATCATGAAAATCTAATTGTGAATACCTCTTTTAGGAGTCCAATGACCCCTTGTGAAAATATCAGTATTAAAATGGCATATGGTAAGTGGAAGGTCCTGGGCCCCATTGGGCTCCAAAAGCGTCTAGTTTTATCTCTGTATTTATGAGTGTTATTTGATCTTTGCTTTTTTCAAAGAGAAAAACTCTGATAAAAAGTAAAAACAAGGCAATATAGGACATGAAGTAATAGCCTCCAACTTATTGATCTTATGCATCTAGACAAAATTGGGTAATATTGCCAACTGCTTGAATGTTCAGATCTGCTTTGCAAAAGTAGAAGTTAAAATTTGACTGGTTGCCATGGGCACTACAAGCATCTGTATGCAGAACAAAATCACACAATAATGTAATAAGAATCTAAACCATTAAAGGGGTATTCCAGATGCTCAAGAGAAAACAAGAGCAATTTAAAAGGGATTTTCCTTGGTAAAATTATTGATGGTCTATCCACAAAAGCCAACACCCTGCAACCCTGCCGATCAGCCACTCAGCTTAGAATAAAGTGAATGGGAGCTGTGCTACAGTAACCCAGCCCCACCACTACACCAATGTATGGAACAGAAGCTTATGGCTCCCAAACATTGCTTATTGGCACCTCAGCTTGTCTTAAAGGGTCACTCTCATTAAAACAAATTTTTACCTTATGGTAAATGAAAAATATTTCTAATATACTTTGTTTAAAAAAATTAAGTTTTCGAAGTTTTATTTGTGCTTAAAAAGCTCAAGAGCACATTTTCCCCCAATTCATACACAGACTTTGGACCAAAGTCCAAACACAGGAAGTGCCGCCTGGAGTGCTGAGGGGGGGGGTGTCCAGCCTCATCCAATCATAGCTCCTCTCACACATAACTGCCATATGCTGTTGGTTGGACACACACCCTCAGCACTCCAGGCTGCACTTCCTGTGTTTTTAAGCACAAATAAAACATAGAAAACTTCATTTAAAAAAAAAAAAAAAAGTATATTAGAAATATTTTTCATTTACCATAATGAGTGCAATAGCAAAAAGTAGTTTTAATGAGAGTGCCCATTTAACAACTGATTGGGGGGGGGGGGGTGCTGGGTGTCCAAAATATAAGCCATAAATTATATTCCCCTGAAATACCCCTTTAAATGAAAATCTTCTTGTGAGCAGCTCAATAAAATAAAAAAAATTCATACCAAGTATCAGTATTCTAGTCCATAGAATCAAAATCACATGATCGAAAATGCGCATTGTCAAAAACAAGGGTTTAGCCTAAAATTCAATTGAAGGTTTATTTTATTTTAACTAACATGAAGAATACTACATAAATACTACATGAAAAATACTAGTTTATCATAGACTACTGTCTAATAATACAGTATAATCCCAATAAATGTATTCTTGGCTGTTGTAAAGTTAGCGATGGGCATGGGGTTAGCGATGGGCAAGCTATATGATAGCAGTTCATGTACTGATTGGAATTATTTTATCATTAGTGCCATTTATAGATTCATTTAAGTCACTTAATTTATAATAAATCTTTATCTAAAATCTCAGAATTTTGGGGCATACTTTTCCTCCAAATATGCCACATATTTCCATTCCCTTTGGAGCACTTCTTCACAAACTGCGAGGTGCCCCAACATGATAGTGAGATGCATCTGGGGAGGCAGTTTTGACAGACGTGACCAGATGCTACACAAGCTCTAGCTGAAGCAATCTCTGGTTTAGTCACATAATTGACTGCTTTGGGTTTATTTTAATATTGTACTGGTAAAGGAGACAAATGACAAGATTATGATACAGTTTTAATTTTAGTAGAAATAAAAGAAGTAAAGCTCACAACTGAAGAAATTGAGGTTAACTGAATGTGACATAAATACCCAACATATCTAGTTATTGTACAAGTTAAAAATGAGGGGTATCAAACCTAAAACTCCTGGAAATTGGGGTTTTAATCCCAATCTCTATCTTGGTTTGGTACGATAAGTACATGTATTGGCTACAATAGGTTGTATGAATAAAAATAGAAGTGTGAAGAGATTAAGAGTTAAATATTATATACAACACAAATAGAGAAACATAGCCATACATCCACCATTTGTATTTTGATCTACTTGTTTCTCAGCATAATTTAAAAAACTAAACAGGTTGTTAGTATACATTTTGATCAAAAAGTACAAGCCCACTCGCAACGTCAAGGCCCCCTAGTCACAGTGGGTCCCTAACCTGACACTGGCGTAGTGCCGGGCGGTAACCACTGCCTCCGAGACACCATGTCCACAGGGGGAACGACCCAGTGGCCAGGCAGCCCCACTGCTGCCTGACCAAGCCCCTGGCTTTGGGCTACACCACCCCACAGACAAAGCATCACAGAAACAATGGTCGCCACAGAAAACCACACCAGTATGAACACCTACCAGAGGGCTGGGAGAATGTAAGGAGTCTCCTGCTAATATAAAACGCCTAGGCTGAATAGGTGGAGTGGAGTGCTGGCCATGGAAGAAGGGAGAGACTACAAATGAATAACATAAATAGAGAAACTTAATTAGCAGGAAAACTTAAAGGGGTACTCCAGTGGAAAACAGATTTGTAAATTACTTCTATTTAAAAATCTCAATTGCTTCAGTACTTATTATCAGCTGTATGCTGCAGGGGAAATTATTTTCTTTTTTAATTTCTTTTTTGTCTTGTCTTGTGCTCTCTGCTGACACGTCTGTCCATGTCAGGAACTGTCCAGAGCAGCATAGGTTTGCTATGGGGATTTTCTCCTGCTCTTGACAGTTCCAGATACTGGCATCAGGTGTCAACAGAGAGCACTGTGGACAAGACAAAATAGAAATTCAAAAATAAATGAATTTCCTCTGTAGTATACAGCTGCTAATAAGTACTGAAAGGAAGGGGTATAACAATTTAAAACTTAACATTTAATGTGCAGTTTAAAACCACAAGACCCCACTGACAACACAACAGAAATTTGTCACAAAAAATGACCCAGAGACCAAGAAAGCTGGTATAGCAGTGCGAGCCCGTGTCAAACATTGGCCAGAGTACAGTGGTCAGGGGATGGTAGGGGTAGATGTAGAAACGTCCAGGGAGGGTAGGGATGGAAACCCTAAAAAACCCTGACGGGGAGATTTTGTGCCGCTACCCCTGCTCGCTCAGGGAACTGTCGGGGCACTCGTCCTTGAAAGGACGACCCCTGCCCCGGTCTACCCCTTTGTCAGCCCCTACACTTATGAAAACAAGTAAACCTGCCCAACGTGTTTCCCCCAAGTCAATGGGTTCGTCAGGGGCTATAAGGCACAGTGTAGTCAATCTTATACAGAAGAATTCAAATCAGGGCAAAAAACCATATAATACAATTAGAAGCCACGGCCAATAAAGTGCATCAAGTTCAATAAAGTGCACAAACCATAATCAATGCATCACCATTACATCCACCGTTCATATACAACCCATAATTACACAATATACTGTATGGGAAAGTGATGTGCTATTAACCCAGGGCAGAGCCCTGCTCCTGGGTATGGACTCACGGATACCACAATGGTGGTCAGCGAGAGGCTGGCATCTGCAGTGGCGGTATGCCCAGCTATGGTGTCTGTTATCCGCTGCTGGAGGCAGTGACAACGGGGCATATTTAAAGCACTTACCTAGGTCAGACGCTACCATGCTCAATTTGCGCGCGCCGCTTCCGGATGCCGACGTCACTGAGTGACTCCACGTCACTTCCGGGGGCGCGTCATCGCTGCCGAGCGGAGCGTCTATTGTTGCTATGCGACGCCCGCGATACAATGCGCAGGCGCTGCCGCAACTGATTCATACATCAAAAAGCAAGAAAAAGTATTATGTGGCTGGAATCCATCAGAGGAACTGAAAAATAACCTGAGAGATAATATGATACTACAGTAAGGGTGACATAACAGTAGATTACAACATCATTATGGATGAACAGGTTAATCAATTAAATAAAAAGTGCAATGTAAGGATGTAATTAGGACCAGGATTAACCCCACATAGTAAAGGGCCATGAGTAAATTGAAGATGGTATGTAAAATGAGTGAGTGTACGAGGAAAAGGTGGGGGAGAAGAACACCGGCATAAGAATAGAGGGGGAGATTTATCAAAACCTGTGGAGAGGCAAAATTGACCAGTTGCCCATAGCAACCAATCAGATCGCTTCTTTCAGTTTGCAGAGGCCTTGTTAAGAATGAAAGAAGCGATCTGATTGGTTGCTATGGGCAACTGGTCAACTTTGAATCTCCACAGGTTTTGATAAATCTCCCCCAGATTGTTTAGAGAAAACATGCATAGCTCAATTTTTCATTAAGGCCCTGTGGGGACTGTGTCTGGAGACGGAATATCCACTGGGCTTCTTTTTGCAAAAAGAAGCCCAGTGGATATTCTGTCTCCAGACACAGTCCCCACAGGGCCTTAATGAAAAATTGAGCTATGCATGTTTTCTCTATACACTCTATTCTTATGCCGGTGTTCTTCTCCCCCACTTTTTCCTCGTACACTCACTCATTTTACATACCATCTTCAATTTACTAATGGCCCTTTACTATGTAGGGTTAATCCTGGTCGTAATTACATCCCTACATTGTACTTTTTATTTAATTGATTAACGTGTTCATCCATAATGATTTTGTAATCTACTGTTAGGTCACCCTTACTGTAGTATCATATTATCTCTCAGTTTATTTTTCAGTTCCTCTGATGGATTCCAGCCACATAATACTCTTTCTTGCTTTTTGATGTATGAATCAGTTGCGGCAGCGCCTGCGCATTGTATCGCGGGCGTCGCATAGCAAAGATAGACGCTCCGCTCGCACATGCAACAAGGAGGGGGCGTGTACTCAAAGAACAATCACAATAATAATAAACAGATCAGAGACCACAATCGGTCATACATATCAATATGAACAGTGAAGGGTGGTGAACCCATATACAATATTAAGTCCACAAACGTGCGATCATGTGTAATACAATCAAATTGTGTGCATAATATCTTATAATTGATGTCTTGGTCCGGCATCAAGGGCGGCACTCACCTGTTGACATGAACATCTTCAGCCAATGGAAACTCCGCTGTTCCTCTCGTAGGTCTCGCTTGTAAACAAAGCTTGTGCGCATGTATCGGATCGTCACATCCGCTTTCAACTGGAAGTTGTGGGTGATCACATGTTCGCTTAGCTGGAAAACGCCCCCAGCGCATGCGTGTAGCTCCGACTTGACTGGATTTCCGCCATCTTTGACATTGGTATATATACCGCTAATCACCATCATCTCTTATGGCAAAATGTGTGAATAAGGTAAGCATGTTGCACTGGATGACCATCCTAACTAATCGGACTAAAAGGCAGATCAGAATCACTATACATAATAAAAATATGTTATACTATATTAGTAATATTATTAAAGATTGTGTATGGTATGCTTATTGGTAGGTCCCATATCTGTGAGGCTATAATCATTGCATTGTCCTGACAGTTTGGGTGCTGTGGCATATGTCTATTGTGGCAGGCGCCTTGCAAGCCTATGGGGGTCACCTACGCCCTACTGTCAACATCCCTATCCAGGGGTTATGTGACACTATTGGGCCTCTTGTGGTGTTCCCCAATTATACCTATTTACACTGTCAATCAAGGACATACATCACCCCCTAGGGACAAGAAACTTGCTCCCACACACAATCAGTTTTTAAATAATGGATACTGCCTATCAAAATCATAACCTAATCTAGGTCATCCAGTGCAACATATGATACCTGGAACATAAAAGTAGGGACACGGGGCCAACAGAAAAATGAAAAAGAGACCTTTAAATAAGTATCCTCAAGTATATCCATGGCTTGATATGTGTCAATATATCCATGGCTTGACACATATCAACACATATTTTTATTATGTATAGTGATTCTGATCTGCCTTTTAGTCCGATTAGTTAGGATGGTCATCCAGTGCAACATGCTTACCTTATTCACACATTTTGCCATAAGAGATGATGGTGATTAGCGGTATATATACCAATGTCAAAGATGGCGGAAATCCAGTCAAGTCGGAGCTACACGCATGCGCTGGGGGCGTTTTCCATTACGTCTCTAAGCGAACATGTGATCACCCACAACTTCCAGTTGAAAGCGGATGTGACGATCCGATACATGCGCACAAGCTTTGTTTACAAGCGAGACCTACGAGAGGAACAGCGGAGTTTCCATTGGCTGAAGATGTTCATGTCAACAGGTGAGTGCCGCCCTTGATGCCGGACCAAGACATCAATTATAAGATATTATGCACACAATTTGATTGTATTACACATGATCGCACGTTTGTGGACTTAATATTGTATATAGGTTCACCACTCTTCACTGTTCATATTGATATGTATGACCGATTGTGGTCTCTGATCTGTTTATTATTATTGTGATTGTTCTTTGAGTACACCCCCCCTCCTTGTTGCATGTGCAATTGGGGGGTGGGTATATATACACCATTTTGCACTGTTGATTTATGCTTGAGAAAGGCTTTATTGATAAGCCGAAACGTCGCTTGCACAGATGAGTGAATAAACCACTATTTGATGTGACTTTGGAGTGCCGCTTCTACTTCTTTGAGGATATTACGTTGGGGGTCGGTCTGCCCCTGAAGCTGAGCACCCAGACGGATCTAGAATCCTGCATCACGGTGCTTCTTCTTTGTTTTCCCTTTATATATATATATATATATATATATATATATATATATATATCAGTTTTAGTTTATTAAAATATAAAGAAAGTTAATAGACCACACCACAGGGCCCTTGTGATTGGCTATATAACACAAACAGTATATTACTTAATAAAAGTTAATAAAAAGTAAATACTAAAATAGTTTAGAACAAATTATGATCACCTCTTAAAAGAAATAAATTTAAATTTTTGCTTAGCCGCTTTGCTTGTATGCTCACATGTACGCTTGGCCTGCCTAACCAACAGTGGCCCCGCATGTCGCAGGAGTGAGAATGGAGACAGGCAGGATCGTTCTACACAAACTGGTGAGCGGTACAGAGTACTAATCCTTTCTCTTCACAGTTTGCCATGTATATAGGTGATCAACAGTGCATAGCGCCATCTCCTTTTCTTTACAGACTGTCGTACAAAGAGAGGATTAGCGGGCATTGCATATATGATGGCACTATTGCCAAGTGCCCTACACAGAATGAAATCTTGCTTAAAGGGTTACTCTGGCCCTAAAACACCTTATCCCCTATCCAAAGGATAGGGGATAAGATGTCTGATTGTCGGGGTCCCGCCGCTGGGGACCTCCACAATCTCTCTTGCAGCACCCACCTGTCATCACACCTCTCCCATAGACTTACATTGAGGGGGCGGGGTGTGACATCACAAGGGGGCAGAGTTGTGATGTCACGATACTCCGGCCCCATGGTCATGAGGCTTCAGACACGGAGCCTCCGGCGCTGTGTGCAGCTGAGACAGGGGGGTGCTGCATAACAGATTGCTGGGGTTTGCCCGCGATCAGACATCTGATCTCCTATATTTTGGATATGGGATAAGATGTCTTAGGGCCGGAGTACCCCTTTAATAACTATGGCTTACTTATTCAAATGAATACCCTTCTCTATTACAGTGCTTTATATAACCAACATCTAACATCTATGGGTTCTCTTCTCTTTTCTGTCTACACGGTTCCTATTCAATAAACTACCGGCCGATTTAGCCTTCAGTACCATATTACAATGGTGACGCAAAATGATAGACTTCTTCCTGTGATATCACCCCAGCACTACTACAAAATCACAGAGATTGCCTGTCCACTGTCTGTAACCTCATGCCCCCTCTTTATATGAATTGAGTCCATATCTTCCAATAACTCAGCTTCTTGTGTGGACAACATCTAAACCAACCTACCATAACCTGATACCTGATATTTCCCTTTCACAGTGTGGCACTACCATGTCTCCTAGGCAGCAGTCCTGCTGTTGTGGGGTTATGTTCTATGCGCCATCTTTTCTTTACCCCTTATATTAAATTACTTTCATAATCATGTCACCTCTGTTCCTTTGGCTATGGTAAAACTTTTATTTTTTTTTATTTCTCTACGAAAACACTTCTTTTCCAATTAAGCATGAACACAAGATCCACATTAATCTTTCTGTGCAACTGCTCCCCTTGATCCTGATCGCGCTCACTCCCGATCCAGCAATGCCAGGGCTTTGGAGTTTCTTCTGGAAGTTCTGAGATTACTTCACTGCACATTTATCACAGGGCACTAGATCAGACCACTGGCCTCCGCAGTCATGTGGACTTGCATGTAAGTTTTTTGTTTTTGTTCTTTTACTTTTCCTCCTGCTCCCTGCTTCTGAGTCATTTTGTAAAGGGCAGTGAAAACTCATTAAGCATGCCCTAAGAACACATCACTTTAAAAAAAAAAGGCCTATTTCATTTCATAAATTGACCTATGTCCTTTTATCAATATTACTTCCTAGAACCACATCCCTTCATTCAATGCCACCTTATCTGTACCTTAATCTACTTAATTTCTGTGTATACACAGATACTGGCTTGGTGGCTTCCTCATGCAACGTTATGTGTATTATCCTATGCTAAACCATTTTATGAAACATGCACTTTTTAACTATATGTTTAAAGGGGTAGTCTGCCCCTAGATATCTTATCCCCTATCCAAGGCTAGGGGATAAGATGTCTGATCGCGGGGGTCCTGCCACTGGGGATCCCATCGATCTCAGCTGCGGCACCCATGTCGGATGACTGGGCGATGCAGGGTGGAGGCTCGTGATGTCACGGACACGCCTCGCCCGTGATGTCACGACCACGCTCCCTCAATGCAAGTCTATTGGAGGGGGCATAATGGCCGTAATACCCCCCCCCCCCTCCCATAGACTTGCATTGAGGGCGCATAGCTGTGAGGTCATGAGCGGGGCATGACGTCAAGAGCATCCAGTGCTTCACCCGATGCTCTAAACGAACGCTGGGTGCAGCAGAAAGATCGCAGGGATTCCCAGCAGCAGGACCCCCTGCGATCAGACATCTTATCCCCTATCCTTTGGATAGGGGATAAGATGTCTAGGGGCGGAGCACCCCTTTAACTCAATTTCACACCTTTTTGGTGGTACTTGTGCCCGCTAAATTACAAAGTGCTGTAAAATATGTTGGTGTTTTACAATATAAATATAATAATATTAATAGATGCCCCAGTAAAAAGGACATCATGTTTTGCATAATGTTGTATATTGAAAAAGTTATGATATACCTAATGTAGGTCATGTGTGCCATAATAATAATAATAATAAAGATAAAAACTGTTTAGGAGGTTTTAAAGAAACAGCCTAGTAGTTTTCTGCAGTACATTGGGGGAGATTTATCAAAACCCGTGCAGAGTAAAAGTTGCCCATTTTCCCATAGAAACCAATCAGATTGCTTCTTTCATTTTACAGAAGCCTTGTTAAGAAAGAAAAAAAGGGAGCTGATTGGCTGCTATGGGCAACTGGGCAACTTTTCCCCTGGACAGGTTTTTTGATAAATCTCATTGTCTTGTGCACTATTCATTTGTCTTTTTAACTCTTAGCTGGGATAAAGTGTTGAAAAACCACTTAGTCAAGTGGGTGACTGGTTACTTTCTATGCGCATTACAAACACTGCTACACTTTTCCAATTAGAGTAGCAACATAATCAGGTTGTGTGGTGGAGATGTGTCCAGATTTCCAGGTGAAAACAGGCCTGAAACACAGCCTCTTTTAGGATTTAGTCAACGAAATTGCAATTCATTGATCTTCCTACTAAAAAGAACCTGAGGCAAGTGAACGGATGATTAAGAAATGGTGCACTAGGTGCACCTCGTACAGTTGTTACATGACTACAGGGCAGTGGGGATCTTTTGAAGGTGAGTATTAAGTGCAATAGTAGGAAATCTGTTCAAGCATACTATAGACAAAACGTTGTGGTAGTAGCAGATCTGATAAAGGATGTGAAAAAAATGAAACATTATGTATGCATAAACATCTTCTCTAATGTTTTATATATATTAATATATTAAACTTAATACCAATAAGTATAAGCAGGCTGTTAATGGAACTCATCTTCATACCATATTTTACAGAAATACCTGGTCTGGATTGTGCAGTAGATTAAACTTCAGAAAGTGAAGTGCCAAGTACTTAGAAAAAGGGTTCAAGACTAATCATCACATGGAGAAACATTGTCTCCAACTAATGATTAGTCTTGAACCCTTTACTAAATACTTGGCACTTCACTTTATGAAGTTTAATCTACTGCACAATCAAGACCATGTATTTCTGTAAAATATGGTATGAAGATGAGTTCCATTAACAGTCTGCTTATACTTATTGGTATGAAGTTTAATATATGTGACTGAATTGCGTTACATTGCTAAAATAAAACATACTGGCCCTCATTTATTATAGCAAACCCGACATGTTTTGCCGGGTTGTGCACCAGATTCTGGCGCATTGCTCCAGAAATTCTGTCTGTGCCAGAATTTGCACCAGAAATTGTGCCAGAATTGAAAAAAACAGACTAATTCTCCATTTTACTAAGAAAACCTGGAAAAGGGGTGTGACCATTGGAGAAAGAGGGTGTGGTCACCAAAAAAGGGGCGTGTCCCCAACATTTTCACAAAAACCCAACATATTTACAAAGGTTTCCACAGAAAATGTGGTGGATTTCAGCTGAGGAAAACCCGACAGATCAGAGCATGTGTAAAAAAAACAAAATGTAGGGAAAAGTAGAAAATGTAGGGAAACCTTAGTAAATACAATTGAAAAAATTTTGTAGGGAATTAAAACCCACAAAGAAACCTACACTCCACTCTTAGTAAATAAGGGCCAATGTGTGGAAAAGATTGAAAAGATCTACTGTACTTATTTACAAACAGGTTGAGCCCAAGAATCCAATGCCATTCTGTTATCTTTATAATGTAACTCATTATTGCACAAGACCAAAAAATATATGTAAAGGTACAGTCCAGCCTGGTTACTTTTTTTTTATCCCATCCATTATTTACCACTGGTTGGTTCTCTAATAGCTGTTCAGCCAATAAAGAAAGATAATGGAAAATTGAGCACAGGCCGTATCATGATGATAGGGGAATGGCTTCCATCTGGAAGCTCTCATACATGAATGGAACCATTGCCCAAAGACAGCAGTCTTTCATGGGCAAATAACAATCTGCTTTGTTTCTAGCAGTATTTACCCAACAACTGGTTGTATGAATGACAACTGTCTAAATTGTAATGTTTATGGCCAGCTTTAGTCTTTCTTGGAAGAGCTCTTTGTTGCTCTATCCAGTATTCTTGTTCAATTAGCATACCAAAGGGGCCCATGCTTTTAACATTTGCTACTGCTGGAAGACAGGATATATTTGAGCTTGATACTGATGGTCGGGTATTAGAATTTCTTTGCTATGCAAATGGTTTAATTTTAAAACCACTTCAAAGATTGTATTATCTGATGGTTTCAGAGAACCTTTTAGCTTAACTTGGACCTACCAAATCTACCTAGCCTACTGATATCATAATACATTTAAAATTATATGCCCCAGATTTTTGACACCACTAACAAGTCTGCAATATACTTACCTAGTCGAGCTCCTGCGCTGAGCACCATGTCTCTGCTTCTTTTGATGCTGTTAACATCAACTTATTGCCAGAGCCACCAGCCTTGCAGTTGGAAGGGTTGGTTAGAGATCATACAGTCTTTGCCGTCATTTTTTCCAGAAAATGAAGTATTTCTTTCAGAAAAGTATTGCAGTAACACATGTTTTGCTATGCACATGTTTATTCCCTTTGTGTGTATTGGACCTAAACCAAAAAAGGGAGGAAAAAAAGCTAATTGGACATAATGTCCCACCAAACTCACAGAAAAGTATTTGTGTCCAAGATCTTGGGTCTTTCAGCAGTACAATAACCCAAAACATACATCAAAAAGCACCCAGAAATCAACTGGCTCCAGAAAGTTAAACAGATTTGTAAATTACTTCTATTAAAAAATCTTAATCCTTCCAATAATTATCAGCTGCTGAAGTTGAGTTGTTCTTTTCTGTCTGACAACAGTGCTCTCTGCTGACACCTCTGTCTGTCGCGGGAACTGCACAGAGTAGGAGAGGTTTGCTAAGCCCACCACGCTCTACTGGCATCATATGCCCTCAAAGCCAGGCTATTTAACATAAACATCTGCCTGTGAATGTTTCTGCTATAACTTCACTAGCATTTGGACTAGATACTTGGTCTCTTGTGTTTCTGACCCTATACTTGGATTTCAGGTTTACCTTTTGCCAGCTGATTTTGCATTGTCATAACCCCTTGATTATCTGGTACTTGAATTGTGCCCTGACTACCTAATGCCTGCTATTTCTGTTAATACTTGACCTCTTGGCTATTTAACCCATGAACTGTACCCGGTTTGGCTTCTTTCACACTGCCATTAGGACACAGCTGTGTGACGGCCGTCAGGGGAGCCCGGGGGAATAGCAGGGAAAAAAAATACTGAATCTTTTGCTCCAATTGACCTAAATGACCCTAGGGCAGTAAGGGGCCCTTATTTGTTCCAATTACCTAACCCCAGGGCAAAAGCACGGGGTAAAAAAAAAAACTTATGTGCAACCCCTAAAAAATAACCTTTATTGTATTTGGTTAAAACAATGTTATAAGCCCTCAATATGAAGATAACATTATATCAGGATGGACCCTATAACCAGTCAAAGTATGCAGAGTTAACACTCCATTTCACTATGTCATATGGCTCTGCAGTGCCATTAATGTTAAGGTCCGTGCTGATGTACTAAAAGAACATTCAATTGCCCGCCTCTACATGTTTCGCCGTCTTCACTGCATTTTCAAGAAGCAAGAGTGGCAATCAGGCAGCTAAATGTCGGAGGAGGTATTTATAATAACTGTTGTCCACATCAATAACCTGCGCCCGATCTAAGAGCCATTCACAATAATTGTTACAACATATTGTATGACTTATCCAATCGGATCCCATCAGCACTAATCGCTACCTGGGTCATCTATCAAAACTCACCTTTCATGACAAGAGCCGGTCATGTCATTGTTGATATCCGTGCGCTCTCCTATCAGCATCATCTCCGTGCGCGCCGCATGTCTTTTCATGCGCACGGAGAACTTCAGCTCCTGCTGGCGCTGTGTCGCTTATTGCGCATGCGTTAGCACATAGTCTCGAAGGCTGTAATAACGTGGCTGTAAAAGCCTGTTATATCTATTATCATGATATATTGTGCATAATAACTATCATGATACTATGTTATTTAATGCCATCTCATGATTCCTAATATGCAATGTAATAGGTGACACTAAACATTAGAGACTCTTATGAGGCTGCATTAATGGCTAGAACATTAATGTGTAAATAGGCGCTACAATAAATTAACAATTTAATAATAATAAAGAATAATTAAAGTAATAATAATGATATAGTGATTTTATCCTTTATTTGTAGTGACCTATATCCGCATAGGCTAGCACATGTGTTTAGAGTTATTGATTAGAGACAATTGTAAAACAATAACCAATAAATAATGAATAAAAATATAGGGATATTTATGAATAAAATATATATGTCTTCATTGTACACTGTCTGACCATGAATCAGGGTGGTCCTTATATACACTACTGTTAGGATTCGGCTAGCTGGATGTGGATCCTCTGTGTCAGCGAGGGATTGGCGTGGACCGTGTCGGGGGACCGGTTCTAGGTTGCTACCGGTTTTCACCAGAGCCCGCCGCAAAGCGGGATGGTCTTGCTGCGGCGGTAGCAACCAGGTCGTATCCACCGGCAACGGCTCAACCTCGCTGACTGCTGAGAAGGCGTGGGACAGAAGGACTAGGTAGAGGCAAGGTCAGACGTAGCAGAAGGTCGGGGCAGGCGGCAAGGTTCGTAGTCAATGGATATAGCAAGAGGTCAGGAACACAGTAATGGCAAACACAATAACGCTTTCTCCAGGCACAAAGGCAACAAGATCCGGCAGGGAAGTGAAGGGGAAGTCAGGTTAAATAGACAGGGAGCAGGTAGAGGCTAATTTACTGATTGGGCCAGGCACCAATCATTGGTGCACTGGCCCTTTAAACCTTAGAGAGCTGGCGCGCGCGCGCCCTAAGCAGCGGAGCCGCGCGCGCCAGGATGAGATAGCTGGGGAACGGGACAGGTGAGTGACTTGGGATGCGATTCGCGAGCGGGCGCGTCCCACTATGCGAATCGCATCCCCGCCGGCAATGTCAGTGCAGCGCTCCCGGTCAGCGGGTCTGACCGGGGCGCTGCAGAGAGAGAAACGCCGCGAGCACTCCGGGGAGGAGCAGGGACCCGGAGCGCTCAACGTAACAACTACCTCAGCATCCCTGAGTTGATACTGGGATATAGGTAAAGTCCACATTCCAATAGTTGTACTATAATAATCATACTCCTATACATCCTCTTTATTGACATTAGTGATGTGGACTTCTCCTATATATAAACATATCATAAATTTGGATTAAAATTGCCATGATGAGCTCATTTATAAACAGGGTGCTATATAGTATATTGTCTTAAGTAAATCGATACAATAGTAAAGATAACCTAAGAGCTGAAGCTATAGATAAATGAAATCCGTATACACCTACTCACAAAAATGCTGAAAAATTAAAGCCTTCATTAACCCCTTAAGGACTCAATTTTATTTCTTTGTTTTCTTTTTTTGCCTCCTCACCTTCAAAAAAAATCATAACTCTTTTATATTTTCATCCACAGACTAGTATGAGGGCTTGTTTTTTGCGCGACCAGTTGTCTGTTGTAATGCCATCACTCATTTTACCATAAAATGTATGGCGCAACCAACAAAATACTATTTGTGTGGGGAAATTAAAAAGAAAACCGCAATTTTGCTCATTTTGGAAGGTTTCGTTTTCACGCCGTACAATTTACGGTAACAAATGACATGTGTTCTTTATTCTTTGGGTCAATATGATTAAAATGATACCCATGATAACGTACTTTTCTATTACTGTTGAGCTTAAAAAAAAATCACAAACTTTTTAACCAAATTAGTATGTTGAAAATCCCCCTATTTTGAAGACCTATAACCTTTTCCGTATAAGTGGTGGTATGAGGGCAAATTTTTTGCAACGTGATCTGTACTTTTTATTGATACCATATTTGTTTATATAAAACTTTTAATCCATTTTTATAAATTTTTTTTTGAATAAAATGTTATTAAAAAAGCAGCTATTTTGGACTTTTTATTTTACGTTCACGCCGTTCACCGTACGGTATCATTAACATTTTATTTTAATAGTTCAGATATTTACGCACGTGGCGATACCAAATAAATATATAAAATATTTTTATTAACACTTTTTGGGGGTGAAATAGGGAAAATGGAAAATTTACGTTTTTATTGGGGGAGGGTGTTTTTCACTTTTATTTTTACTTTTTTTTTTAACTTTTTTTTTACACTTTAATAGTCCCCATAGGGGATTATTTATAGCAATCATTCGATTGCTAATACTGTTCAGTGCTATGTATAGGACATAGCAATGATCAGTGTTATCGGTCATCTTCTGCTCTGGTCTGCGGGAAGGCAGAGCGGAAGATGCTGGGAAGGCAGCGGAGGCAGGTGAGGGGACCTCCGTCTGCCATGCTGGATGATCGATCATCCATTTTAGTGACCGCAATGCTAGAGATGCCGTGATCTGTATTGATCACGGCATCTGAGGGGTTTATGGCGGACATCCGCGGGATCGCGGATGTCCGCCATTACCTGCGGGTCCCTGGCTGCAATCAGCAGCCGGGAGCTGCCGTGCATGATCCAGGCATCGCTCCGATGCTCACGGTTATGCTTAGGGCGTAAATGTACGTCCTGGTGCGTTAAGTACCAGCTCACCAGGATGCACATTTACGTTCTGCCTTGTTAAGGGGTTAATCCCCACAGGTGCTTGGCTATGCAATCGCCAAATCCCTTTGGCCTCCTCTTGTAATAGCCATACATCAATGTTCCCTTTTCTAGGGTCCAACTTCAACTGTTATTAACCTGGCGAATTTTAATTTAAACGGATTTAATTTATCTATAGCTTCAGCTCTTAGGTTATCTTTACTATTGTATCGATTTACTTAAGACAATATACTATATAGCACCCTGTTTACAAATGAGCTCATCATGGCAACTAGGCAGTAATTTTAATCCAAATTTATGATATCTTTATATATAGGAGAAGTCCACATCACTAAAGGCAATAAAGAGGATGTATAAGAGTATGATTATTATAGTACAACTATTACCTATATCCCAGTATCAACTCAGGGATGCTGAGGTAGTGTATATAAGGACCACCCTGATTCATGGTCAGACAGTGTACAATGAAGACATATATATTTTATTCATAAATATCTCTATATTTTTATTCATTATTTATTGTTTCACAATTGTCTCTATTCAGTAACTCTAAACACATGTGCTAGCCTATGCGGATATAGGTCACTATAAATAAAGGATAACATCACTATATCATTATTATTATTATTACTTTAATTATTCTTTATTATTATTCATTTGTTAATTTATTATAGCACCTATTTACACATTAATGTTCTAGACATTAATACAGCCTCATGGGAGTCTCCAATTTTTAGTGTCACCTATTACATTGCATATTAGGAATCAGGAGATGGCATTAAATAACATAGTATCATGATAGTTATTATGCACAATATATCATGATAATAGATATAACAGGAGCGCGCGCGCACACTACGTCGTTATTACAGCCTCCGAGACTATGCAGAAGTTGAAGTTCTCCGTGTGCATGAAAAGACATGCGCCACGCACGGAGATGATGCTGATAGGAGAGCGCACGGATATCAACAATGACAAGACCGGCTCTTGTCATGAAAGGTGAGTTTTGATATATGACCCAGGTAGCGATTAGTGCTAATGGGATCCGATTGGATAAGTCATACAATATGTTGTAACAATTATTGTGAATGGCTCTTAGATCGGGCGCAGGTTAATAATGTGGACAACAGTTATTATAAATACCTCCTCCGACATTTTGCTTCCATGATTGCCACTCTTGCTTCTTGAAAATGCTGTGACGACGGCGAAACATGTAGAGGCGGGCAATTGAGTGTTCTTTTAGTACATCAGCATGGACCTTAACATTAATGGCACTGCATAGCCATGCAGAGCCATATGACATGGTGAAATGGAGTGTCTGCATACTTTGACTGGTTATAGGGTTCATCCTGATATAATTTTATCTTCATATTGAGTTCTTATAACATTGCTTTAACCAAATCTTTTGCTCCAGCTACAAAATAATGACGCCCCCTAAGGACCCCATTATAGTAAATTGCCCGTTGTGCCCTGTCCTGATAATAGCCGTTAAAGGCTGGAAAAAAAAGAGAAAAAGAGCCAGTTTAAAGGCGAACTCCGGAATATAAAAATTGTCACCCATAGTGCCGGCAGTAAAAAAAATAAAGATGTACATACCCTCCTCCGCTCCCCCGGGGCCTTCGGTAACCGGCTCCGGCCACCACCGTGATCCTCTTCCTGGTTGACGGTGGTCGAAGAGTCTTACTGCTCTCAGC
The DNA here is from genome assembly GCF_029499605.1 of Hyla sarda. Classification (NCBI taxonomy): domain Eukaryota; kingdom Metazoa; phylum Chordata; class Amphibia; order Anura; family Hylidae; genus Hyla; species Hyla sarda. The sequence goes on along the minus strand of NC_079191.1, from coordinate 109,088,549 downwards.
CAATCACCGGCCGCAGTGAAGTCCCAACTCGGCCGGCGATAGGCTCAGCAGCAGTGTGATGTTTTCGGCCGGTGTAGTGAAGAATTTTGTGTCCTGAAGCGTTTTCACACTGCCGCTCAGCCTATCGCCGGCTGAGTCTTACTTTGCTGCGGCTGGTGATTGGCTGAGCGCAGTTTGATTCATCCGACCACCAGCAACCAGGAAGTGGATCACAGCGGAGACCGGAGACGGTTACCGGAGGCCCCGGGGGAGCAGAGAAAGGTATGTACATCTTTTTTTTTTTTTTACTGCCGGCACTATGGGTGACAATTTTTATATTTCGGAGTTCTCCTTTAAGGACGGGGCACAGCAGTTGTGTGAAAGTAGCCTTATCCTCTGTCTGATGATTCTGATACTATGTGACCTCCAGATACTGACCCGGCAAGCCAACTGTGCATATCCTTTTCTTTTTTTCCCAGTCACCCCTGTCATTTAGCATAGGAAGGGAAAGTCTTCATGGTAGGGGTAGCGCTTATCATGATGGGTGCTCCAAGAGACAGGAACAGGGGTTCAAGAACAGATTCCCACCCCTTGTTGTTACAAAGGCATAGCGGATATATCAAGATTCAAAAAAGAAAAAATGCAACAGTGCAATTTAGTGGTTACATGCCATAAGGGCAAAAACTGTAAGGAAGTAAAAAGCCTTTATTCAACCACTGAATGCCTGACCTCACCTTCAATGAGCTGTCCGTGAGCACAACGTGACTTCACTTAATCACCCTACTGTTGTGGCACTGTTGATTTGTGAGATACCACCTTTTGTGACAGACTGCCCCACCTATATGAAACTCACAAGGTGGTACCAGTCATTAAGAACAGGTATTATTACAAAAAAAAAACTTCTCTCAGCTGCAAGCATGCAGTGTGGACATATCAATATATATGCTGTACAACACAAATCTATGGCTACAGTGTGGCTAACATCATCCAGGTCCAATCATTTTATATTATTTATCATACTGTATGTAATAGGTTAAATTGTTTTGGTCCTTATCTTACAAATCAAAGTTAACCTCTACTAGATACTCAGGAGGAGGAATAGTTTACTAACACTTGAACATGTCTTCTAATAATAGATTTGGCTTTTTCCTGTCCCCATAAGCCCCACTAGTCCACTCACTCCAGTAAACTTGGATGGGTAAGTCCCGGTAAAAGAAGAAAATCTGTAATTATGGCCATCACAAGCCGAGTTGTATACTCCAGCTTTTTTTTAACCTCAGTATAATGCTTTTCTAAGAGTATATTACCCATTCATCAGACTTAAATGGATCGACCCCCTCATAAGGCCTCATGGCACCAACATCTCCCCATCCCCTGGACTCTCCAACTCAGGGCAGGTGCACCAACAGCCGACACCTACAGTCATGGCCACAAATGTTGGCACCCCTGAATTTTGCACATAATGTCACACCAAACTCCAAAAATGGGCAGGACCAAAGTATTGGCTCCCTTTAAAATTGTGGAAAAATAAGATTGTTTCAAGCATGCGATGCTCCTTTAAACTCACCTGAGGCAAGTAACAGGTGTGGGCAACATAAAAATCAGATAAAAAGGAGAGAAGTTCACGTAGTATTTGCATTGTGTGTCTGTGTGTGCCACACTAAGCATGAACAACAGAAAGAGGAGAAGAGAACTGTCTTAGGACTTGAGAACCAAAATTTTGGAAAAATGTCAACAATCTCCAGGTTACAAGTCCATCTCCAGAGATCTAGATTTGCCTTTGTCCACAGTACGCAACATTATCAAGAAGTTTGCAACCCATGGCACGGTAGCTAATCTCCCTGGGTGCGGACGGAAGAATTTTTTTTATGAAAGGTGTCAATGCAGGATAGTCTGGATGGTGGATAAGCAGCCCCAAACAAGTTCCAAAGATATTCAAGCTGTCCTGCAGTCTCAGGGAGCATCAGTGTCAGCGCAAACTATCCATCGACATTTCAATTAAATGAAACGCTATGGCAGGAGACCCAGGGGGATCCCACTGCTGACACAGAGGCATAAAAAAGAAAGACTACATTTTACCAAAATTAACTTGAATAAGCCAAAATACTTCTGGGAAAATGTCTTGTGGACAGATGATACCAAGATAGATCTTTTTGGTATAGCATATCATTCTACTGTGTACCAAAAACGGAATGAGGCCTACAAAGAAAAGAACACAGTACCTACAGTGAAATATGGTGGAGGTTCAATGATGCTTTGGGGTTGTTTTGCTGCCTCTTGCACTGGGTGCCTTGAATGTGTGCAAGGAATCATGAAATCTGAGGATTACCAAAGGATTTTGGGTCGCACTATACAGCCCAGTGTCAGAAAGCTGGGTTTGGGAGATCTTGGGTCTTCCAGCAGGACAATGATCCCAAACATACCTCAAAAAGCACCCAGAAATGGATGCCAACAAAGTGCTGGAGAGTTCTGAAGAGTCCAGATCTAAATCCCATTGAACACCTGTGGAGAGATCTTAAAATTGCTAATGGGAAAAGGCGCCCTTCTAACAAGAGAGACCTGGAGCAGTTTGCAAAGGAAGAGTGGTCCAACATTCCGGCTGAGAGGTGTAAGAAGCTTATTGATGATTTTTGGAAGCGACTGATTTCAGTTATTTTTTCCAAAGGGTGTGCATCCAAATATTAAGTTAAGGGTGCCAATAATTTTGTCCAGACCATTTTTGGAGTTTAGTGTGACATTATGTCCAATTTGCATTTTCTCCTCCCTTTTTTTGGTTTAGTTCCAATACACACAAAGGGAATAAACATGTGTATAGCAAAGCATGTGTTACTTCAATCCTCTTCTGTGAGAAATACTTCATTTTCTAGAAAAATTTCAGGACTGCCAACATTTACGGCCATGACTGTACCTAGCAATGGGTCTCATTGTCTTTCAGTCCTTCCACTGACCTATAGTTCGGTAGCTCCAGTTGTTCAACAACATTGATGCTTTCAATATCTTCTATTCTGTCTGCAGTCATTTGGCTTAGCTCCTGTTTGCTGTAGCAAAACTACAACTTTAAGCATGCCCAGACAGCCTTTGAATGTTCAGGTATGCTGGGAGTTGCAGTATTGCGACAGCTGGAAGCTCCCTCTTTGGGAAACACTGGTTTAACTCATGGCAGCTGCACTTTGGCTTTATTGCACAGCACCACTTAGGCTCTCTCGTTCTTTTAGCCTTTAGATCGCTGGTTTATCTCAAGGGGGCAATACTCAGGCATGCTTGCTCTGAGCACTTCCAGCAGGCTTCTGAGGCACTACACACACAGTAATTGCCACACTCCTCCTTATTGGCACCAATTCTCCTATTTAACGTTGAGCACCATAGCGCTTGCCAGCACTTTAGCGTCAGGTCTTCTTCACCATCTGTGTGGGCCTGTGTTAACACTTGGGCCTACTCCCTCCTACAAGCTGGCAGTGCCCAGATACAGTGTTGTGGTGCAGGTGCCTCCACATACAGCAGCTTCATAGCTCTTAGCACAAATGTGATGCAACTTTGAAGGCACAACAAGGCATAAAATAGACTTGAAAAGAACACACATATTGTCTATGAAAGGTGACAAAAGGGTTACTCTTCTTACAAAACTATAAGAGTTGTGCAGCATTGCCAGTCATAGTATAAATCCCAAAGGCACTTTTCCTTGCAGAACATTACCTATAAGACAGTAGGAAGAAACCACCGGCTTAATAGTATCTCCAGTGCTCACTGAACAGCTACATCCAGAATTGTGCTGTAAAGTGATAGATCAAGTGCCAGCAATTCCGAACTTCATTTGTTTTGTTGTTTAACCTCTTGCTTGCCACAAACTGACAGTAACAGCCCATAACAGCTGAAGCACAAGCCACACAATCTCAGTTTTGTATTGCATAATCTTGTAGCACTTGAACAAAGCTCAGAGAGCTTAAGTACTTTGGCTTCACATATAGAATAAATGTACAGTATATTAAAAATCTAGGTTTTCTCTTGTTGGAAAAATAAAACTGTACAAGTGTAACACAATAAATGTAATATAAAGCACTGTTAATGCATGACTCGGCAGTGGAGTTTCTAAAGAACTGGGAGGCACTTGCTGAAGTGAACCACTGGATAATCCCCATCCTGCTGAGGGATTCCCTAGAGGTCTGATACAGTGCCAAAGCTGCTTACGCATATTGAGACAAAGCTTATTTTAAACCGAATTCAGTCCTAGCATCCACCATACTGCTTCCTGACAGCCTCCAATTGCTGTGCCTCTGTATTTGTGTTTCCTGCTGTTTGTATTTACTTGTTCCCAAAGCCACAACAGCTACAAAAACAAACAGTTGTTATTGCATTTCTTTTGTATCAATTCAGGTAAAACATTTCATTTCCCTGGTTGGTTTGCGTACACAGTACTAACAGACTGCTTATGCCTCGGAGAGACTAAGACGATGAGAAGAACTCTTCAGAGTCACATGTTTTACAACTGGTCACATAATGCCTTGGATTTATCTCTGTACAGAAGCCATAGTCAATAAAACCCTGTGACAATACAGTATATCTTAAAGCAGCCGCCACTCGCCAAGCATTGTCATTGGAGGAGTGAGAGCACCTGACCAACTGCCTCTGTAAAATCTATGCTGCTTTCTTTTGATACTTTTGTTCCCCATTATTTTTAAGGGGAGTTTCCCTTGTATCACAATACTAAGAAATTGCTATATATATATATCACTTTGCAGGTAAAAGCAGTATAATAAAAACAACAATGCACAGCTACAGAAGACTCTGGATATACACTCCCTTTATGGCAGCCAGTATGATTTCAGGGCTGACGGAGTCAATTGCGAAATCTGTCAACAGGTCAAAACAGCCTCTATCAACACTACATTAACCTCTTCAGAACGCCGGGCGTATGCATACGCCCTGCATCCCGAGTCCTTAAGGACGTGGGATGTATGCATATGCCCGTGGGAATTCCGTTCCCCGCCGCTAGCCGGTTGGGGACCAGACCGGGATGCCTGCTGAAATCATTCAGCAGGCATCCCGGCACATCGCCCAGGGGGGTCCTGTCGGTGATCGCAGAAAATCGCATGTCAATTCAGACATGCGATTTTCTGCTATTCCGGGCTGATCGGGTCTCTGGTGACCCGATCACCCAGAAAATAGGGATGATCGGAGCTGTCAGTGACAGCCCCGATCATCCTGAGGGCTAGGAGCGAGGTCGCAGTGCTGCGATCTCCTCCTATTCCCGGCCATTGGTCAGAACTGATTCTGACCAATGGCAGCGCAAGACAGTGGGTTGCCGTGGCAACCCCCCGTTCTGCCCACCCCTGGATGTCGTGGGGAACGTGGGGAGAAGATGGAGGCTGGTACCTGGAGGACCTGGAGGTACCTGGAGGACCCCCGATCATTGCTGGAGACAGGCACAGGTAGGGAAATCAAGTGGAGGGGGGGAATGAAAGTGAAAGTAAAGTGATCTTTACTGTGGCAACCACTAGGAAGGCCAAACTGCAACTCCTAGCATGCCCAGACAGCCAAAGGAGTTGGGAGTTGTAGTTTTGCAACATCTGGAGGGTCACAGTTTGGAGACCACTATTACAGTGGTGCCCAAACGGTAGCCCTCCAGATGTTGCCAAACTACAACTCTCAGCATGCCTAGATTGCCCAGGCATGCTGGGAATTGTAGTTCTGTAACATCTGTCCCTTCAGATTTTGCAATTTTCATAAAATTTTTGAAAATTGCTGCTCTACTTTGAAGCCCTCTAATTTTTTCAAAAAGCAAAAATATGTCCATTTTATGATGCCAACATAAAGTGGACATATTGTATTTGTGAATAAAAATAAAAAATTTTGGGAATATCCATTTTCCTTACAAGTAGAGACCTTCAAAGTTAGAAAAATGCTAAATTTCAAAATTTTCATGAAATTTTGGGATCTTACACAAAAAAGGATGCAAGTAACGCAGAAAATGTACCAACCAAGTTCACGAAAAAACATTCTCAGAATCAGAATATTCGGTAAAAGCGTTTTCGAGTTATTAATTCGTAAAGCGACGGTGGTCAGAATTGCGAAAAAGGGCTCAGTCCTTAAGGTGAAAAATGGCTGCGTCCTTAAGGGGTTAAAGGGGTACTCCGGTGGAAAACTTTTTTTTTTTTATCAACTGGTGCCAGAAAGTTAAACAGATTTGTAAATTACTTCTATTAAAAAAAAATCTTGATCCTTCCAGTACTTATTAGCTGCCGAATAGTACAGAAATTTTTTTCTTTTTGGAAAACAGAGCTCTCTGCTGAATCACGAGCACAGTGCTCTCTGCTGACATCTCTGTCCATTTTAGGAACTGTAAAGAGCAGCATATGTGTTACGCCTAGCGCTCCGGCTCCCCGCTCCTCCCCGGAGCGCTCACGGCGTCTCTCTCCCTGCAGCGCCCCGGTCAGTCCCGCTGACCGGGAGCGCTGTACTGACATGGCCGTCGGGGATGCGATTCGCACAGCGGGACGCGCCCGCTCGCGAATCGCATCCCATGTCACTTACCCGTCCCGGGCCCCTCCTGTCATGTGCTGGCGCGCGCGGCTCCGCTCTCTAGGGCGCGCGCGCGCCAGCTCTCTGAGTCTTAAAGGGCCAGTGCACCAATGATAGGTGCCTGGCCCAATTAGCTTAATTGGCTTCCACCTGCTCCCTGGCTATATCTGATCACTTCCCCTGCACTCCCTTGCCGGATCTTGTTGCCTTGTGCCAGTGAAAGCGTTTAGTGTTGTCCAAGCCTGTGTTTCCTGATCTTCTGCTATCCATATTGACTATGAACCTTGCCGCCTGCCCCGACCTTCTGCTACGTCTGACCTTGCCTCTGCCTATTCCTTCTGTCCCACGCCTTCTCAGCAGTCGGCGAGGTTGAGCCGTTGCTAGTGGATACGACCTGGTTGCTACTGCCGCAGCAAGACCATCCCGCTTTGCGGCGGGCTCTGGTGAACACCAGTAGCCTCTTAGAACCGGTCCACCAGCACGGTCCACGCCAATCCCTCGCTGACACAGAGGATCCACTACCTGTAGCCGAATCGTGACAGTAGATCCGGCCATGGATCCCGCTGAGGTGCCGCTGCCAAGTCTCGCTGACCTTACCACGGTGGTCGCTCAGCAATCGCAGCAAATTGCCCAACAAGGACAGCAGCTGTCGCAGTTGACCGCCACGTTACAGCAACTTCTGCCTCTGCTACAGCAGCAACCATCTCCTCCGCCAGCTCCTGCACCTCCTCCGCAGCGAGTGGCCGCTCTTAGCCTCCGCTTGTCCCTGCCGGACAAATTTGATGGGGACTCTAGACTCTGCCGTGGATTTTTGTCTCAATGTTCCCTGCATATGGAGATGTTGTCGGACTTGTTTCCTACAGAACGGTCTAAGGTGGCGTCCGTAGTGAGCCTTCTTTCAGGAAAGGCCTTGTCTTGGGCCACACCGCTCTGGGACCGCAATGATCCTGCCACAGCCACAGTCCAGTCCTTCTTCGCTGAAGTCCGGAGTGTCTTCGAGGAACCAGCCCGAGCTTCTTCTGCCGAGACTGCCCTGCTGAACCTGGTCCAGGGTAATTCTTCAGTGGGCGAGTACGCCATCTAATTTCGTACTCTTGCTTCTGAATTATCATGGAATAATGAGGCTCTCTGCGCGACCTTTAAAAAAGGCCTATCCAGTCGCATCAAGGATGTGCTGGCCGCACGAGAGATTCCTGCCAACCTGCAAGAACTTATCCATTTGGCCACCCGCATTGACATGCGTTTTTCTGAGAGACATCAGGAGCTCCGCCAGGAAAAAGACTTAGATCTCTGGGCACCTCTCCTACAGCATCCTTTGCAGTCTTCGCCTGGGCCTCCCGCCGAGGAGGCCATGCAAGTGGATCGGTCTCGTCTGACCCAGGAAGAGAGGAATCGCCATAGGGAAGAAAATCTTTGTCTGTACTGTGCCAGTACCGAGCATTTCTTGGTGGATTGCCCTATTCGTCCTCCACGTCTGGGAAACGCACGCACGCACCCAGCTCACGTGGGTGTGGCGTCCCTTGGTTCTAAGTCTGCTTCTCCACGTCTCACGGTGCCCGTGCGGATTTCTCCTTCAGCCAACTCCTCCCTCTCAGCCGTGGCCTGCTTGGACTCTGGTGCCTCTGGGAATTTTATTTTGGAGTCTTTGGTGAATAAATTCTGCATCCCGGTGACCCGTCTCGTCAAGCCGCTCTACATTTCCGCGGTCAACGGAGTCAGATTGGATTGCACCGTGCGTTACCGCACAAAACCCCTCTTAATGTGCATTGGACCCCACCACGAAAGGATTGAGTTATTCGTCCTTCCCAACTGTACCTCTGAGGTCCTCCTCGGTCTGCCATGGCTCCGGCTTCATTCTCCCACCCTTGACTGGACCACCGGGGAGATCAAGAACTGGGACTCTGCTTGCCACAAGAGATGCCTCTCCCCCCCTCCCAGTCCCGTCAGGCAAGCCTCAGTGCCTCCTCATGGCCCCCGTCCTTGTGTCACCCTGCCCCGTGCCAAGCTTCACCCTCTGCCCTCCCTCCCCATTCCCACTCCTGCTGTACTGCCTGCCTTTGAGGAAACCCTCCATTCACTCCCGGTGTCCTCGTCCCAGGTGAAGCAGTTGTCGGACAAAAAAAGGGGGAGACCTAAGGGGGGGTACTGTTACGCCTAGCGCTCCGGGTCCCCGCTCCTCCCCGGAGCGCTCACGGCGTCTCTCTCCCTGCAGCGCCCCGGTCAGTCCCGCTGACCGGGAGCGCTGCACTGACATGGCCGTCGGGGATGCGATTCGCACAGCGGGACGCGCCCGCTCGCGAATCGCATCCCATGTCACTTACCCGTCCCGGGCCCCTCCTGTCATGTGCTGGCGCGCGCGGCTCCGCTCTCTAGGGCGCGCGCGCGCCAGCTCTCTGAGACTTAAAGGGCCAGTGCACCAATGATAGGTGCCTGGCCCAATTAGCTTAATTGGCTTCCACCTGCTCCCTGGCTATATCTGATCACTTCCCCTGCACTCCCTTGCCGGATCTTGTTGCCTTGTGCCAGTGAAAGCGTTTAGTGTTGTCCAAGCCTGTGTTTCCTGATCTTCTGCTATCCATATTGACTATGAACCTTGCCGCCTGCCCCGACCTTCTGCTACGTCTGACCTTGCCTCTGCCTAGTCCTTCTGTCCCACGCCTTCTCAGCAGTCGGCGAGGTTGAGCCGTTGCTAGTGGATACGACCTGGTTGCTACTGCCGCAGCAAGACCATCCCGCTTTGCGGCGGGCTCTGGTGAACACCAGTAGCCTCTTAGAACCGGTCCACCAGCACGGTCCACGCCAATCCCTCGCTGACACAGAGGATCCACTACCTGTAGCCGAATCGTGACAATATGTTTGCTATGGAGATTTTCTCCTACTCTGGACAGTTCTTAAAATGGACAGAGATGTCAGCAGAGAGCACTGTGCTGTGATTCAGAAGAGAGCACTGTGTTCCAAAAAGAAAATAATTTCCTCTGTAGTATTCAGCAGCTAATAAGCACTGGAAGGATTAATATTTTTTTAATAACTTACAATTAATTACAATTAATTTACAAATTTTACTAATTTACAAATCTGTTTAACTTTCTGGCACCAGTTGATTTAAAAAAAGACTGATTTAATTAGCACGGGCGGGGCTTCTGCAGGTTAACTGGCACTGACATCAGCGCCGCTTATGAATATTCATCCCCCCCTCTAGTTAAGAGTGGCGAAGAGAGGGAGAGCTGGAGGGAGGGGGGGTGAATATTCATAAGCGGCGCTGACGTCAGTGCCAGTTAGCTGCAGAAGCCCCGCCCGTGCCAGTCATAGCAAGATATACACATAGAATAAAACTACATTTACGGGCGAATGGCCGGGCGGATCCGGGCAAGGTAGGGCTCATTTTAATCAGTGTCTCCTGCACTATCCACCAGTACTGTGGATAGTGTGGGGAAAAATATCTGACAGTTTTCCTTTAAAAATAAAACAAGTAATGTGATTGGTTGCTATGGGCAACTGCTCAATTTTTCCTCTACACAAGTTTTGATAAATCTCCCCTATATCTTTTTTGTGCAAAGCCAGTGAGCTGTAAAGATCACTTTTACATGGAAGCAGATATCTAGGCAGCACAAGAGCTGGATATTTTTCTGGGATGCACTGAGCAGCTTGTGTTCCCGGCATTACTAAATAGGTATGCGACCTGTTGGGAAATACAATGCACAGTATACTTGTCAAAAAGGTCAGAAGTAGATGGCACTGCCCAAATCCACCAGCCACTATCACAAGGTGAGGAGGGAACAGGTGGATACTAGATAGTCATCTGGTTCATCAAAATTGAGTCGGCGGTGGTGCTAGGACATATAGGGAAACAGGTTCAGTAATAATTAAAGAATCCAGAAAACGGAAAACTCCTGTACTCACCTTTTGAGGCCAGAAGAAGCACTATCTTGCACGAAAACTGACGGTTGTTCACCTCTGAGCGCCCACGTTCTGCGACCCCGGTCTTTCCTATGACAGGAGTTTCGAGTCATTAGCTGAGCGGTGAGTGCAGGAGTTTTCCGTTTTCTGGATTCTTTAATTATTAGTGACAATGCACAGTATATTGCTTCCTCAGGCTCTTGTATAGGTCAGCTGATACACCTATCCTCCTATATGTGCTGCAGTGGGCTCTGATTTTTGTTTTACAATATTAATGTGTGTATATATATATATATATATATATATATATATATATATATATATATATTGATATTAGTGCCATACAATTCCAACATAATGTCCTCACATACAAGTGGCATAGTGCAGGCAGCGGCAGCTTGAGGGAAGGAGAGGAACACAAGTAAAGCCAATCCAGCTTTTATTCTGCATGGCACAGAAACACAAAGCAGGAATTTACTAAGATCAACGTTTCACGCACCAGTCTTTAGTAATATCCTGCTGCTTTAGGATTCAACAGAATCAATAAGAGACGCATCTCAATAAACCTGCTATTGCAGCTGCCGCGCACGTGCTGCATATAGAAATCTATGCTAACTCTGTAGACACCTCACCCCTTTTTATGATAAGCCCTGTCCACCCTTCCACTCAGTAGGTGGTATACAAACCACATGTCACAAAAAAGTATTGAAAAAGTGTGCATATCTATCATTCATCACATGACAGTTGATCACAAACAGCATAAAGTGGAAAGTGAAAGTGTGGAAAATACCTCCCTATGCGAGGGAGACTTGGCTACTATATGGCCAGTGTGACGGATCCTAGAGTCACCCTACCTACTTGGTTGGACTTTAGGACATCCCTATTTGTACCCCTCAGTTGATATTGTCCAGTGACATAAAGCTCAAAGTTAAAATACTTTTATTCACTGTTTTCATACACTTTCTGCACACGGTCCACTTTCTGTGCACAATACACCTTTTTGCACATGGTCTACCTTTTGCACACTGTCGACCTTTTGCACACTGTCCACCTCCTTTACACAATACACCTTTTGCACATGGTTCACATTTGCACACGGTCCACTTTTTGCACACGGTTCACCTTTTGTACAATACACTAATTCAACACATGCTTCTCCTTTTTGCACACAGTCCAACTTCTGCACACCTCCACCTTTTGCACTCAAGGCACTGTATAGGGAGAGCTAATCAACTTTATTGGATTATCTCCCAGACTGACTGTCACCTGTATTGTCTTTCCTGACCCTTCCCCCTGTGATGTCCTTCCTATAAAAGAAGATACTTGTTCCACAATAAAGAGTTCTGATTTTATACCTGAAGACTGGTGTTGCCTGGTTCTTTGTGTACAAGGATGCAATAATCTCTAGTTCTGCCTGGGAATATTGCCTGTGATATGCTGGGGCTTGTCATCCGGAAGGAGAAGTCACTTTTGGCGGAGCCCGTCCATCACAATTGGTGGCAACGGTGGGATCTGACTTCTCCAGGATCGCCACTGAGACCAGCCCAGCTGGGGGAGATACAGCGGTTGGCTTGACCCCGGTCTCAGCAACTTACCCTGGCGAGGAAGAGCCTGTAAGGATGGAGGATTTCCGAAGAGAGGTGCAATGGTTCCTGGGTCTCTTCAAAGATCCTCCACGAGAGAGTGTGAACAGGGTCCTTACACAGCTGACACAACTCTGTATAGCGAAGCTGCAGTATGCCATGGAAGAGATGTCCATGCAAGAGAGAGCCTTAATTCGCTTGCAGATTTGGGAAGTTGTTCTTGAGGAGTCGGTAAGAAGCCAAGCACAAGCCCTGCCAACCCCCAGAACAGCGCTTCAGGGAACAGGTCCACTTGCGGCTTCACTACCTCAGAGAGCAACCCACGGGCAGCGAAATGGTTGAGTTGCACAGATTGGTGCAGAAAGAAATGGAGCTCGAGGCTCATTACCGTGCCCTGTACTGTTGGGCAAGCTGCAAGCAGTCGGAGGCAAACACAGCCTGTTCTCCGGAAGGGACAGACTTCGGCTGGCCTGGTCTATTGTGGGATGCATTCGAGGAGCGGTACGACTTTGGCCGTACCGAGGCATACAGACTCTGGGACATCCAGGACAAGCGGAGAGAGAGGTGCCAGACCTGGAACCGGATCTTTCTTGACTGACGTATCAGGAATGGTACTTCGAGGAAGACTACCTGTTCTTGTTTGAGGGGGATTGCTACGGTCACGAGCCATGTACAGCTGAGGAAACCAGCACAGATGAGATGGCTTTTCTCTGTCTTCCCCTTCCCCTGGATTGCACACCGGACCGCGACGCTCTAGCAGTATCCGGTCAGGACACCAGGGTGGAAGCGCCGGCAATAGGGCTGAGTTCTGCTACACTCTGTCCAGCAACAGACACCAGTGCCAGCTCTACAGCTAGAGAGGGGTCAGTGAACCCTGTACCAGTCCACCCTGGATCGCAGGCAGTTGGCCTGGATCCCCAGAGACTGTTTAACAGCACAGGAGCAAACACAGACGGTGCGGCTCCCCAAATGGAGAATTTTATGCCGGGAGATGGAGCGGTCGGCTCATCTCCCCAGCGCAAGAAGTTGCAACCAGATTAGGAGGCAGTTGACCTCCCTCTCCACCTACTGAGCACAGCCCTGGCTGAAGCGCCGGCTTCAGGGCAGAGTCCTACTATGCTCTGCTCAACAACGAATACTGCAGCTACAGAGGGAACCGTGATCCCTACACTGGTACAGCCAGGATCGCAGGCAGTCGGCCTGGATCCCCAACGGCTGTTTAACGGTACTGGTGAAAGCTCAGTTGGTGCAGCTCCCCCACTGCAGAATTCCATATTAGGAGATGGAGTGGTCGGTTTATATCCCCAGCGCCAGACATTGCAAACAGGTGAGAAGGTAGTCGACCTTCCTCTCCACCTAGTGATCACTTCTCCGGCTGAAGTGCCGGCATCAGGGCAGAGTTTTGTTACAATCTGCTTAGCACTGAAGACTGCCGGCAGGTCTGCAGTTACAGATGGAACTGTGGTCCCTGCATCGGTCCAGTCAGGATCCCAGACGGTTGACCCGGATCCCCAGCAGCTGTGGAACAGTACAGGGGCTGGCACAGTCGGTGCGGCTCCTCAGTGGCAGATATTGCAACCGAGTGAGGAAGCAGTCGGCCCCCTGCCCCTTCAACTGGTGACAGATGGAGTTTTCCTTTGGGAAATGTTGCTTGGGAGAGGCTCGGAAGCTAGCCTCCTTCCCACAGACTACGGGCCAGGCCAGGCCTTCCCCCTCCACTGGCTGGGGAGGGGGGGGGGAAGCAGAATTTTTTTTGAGGGGAGCCCCAGTAAGCTTCATACAGGGTTTGCTGGTATTGGATTACATTGTGGCCGCACACCCCAACCAAGAGGAGGACCAGGACAACTGCGTCTGGTGGTTGAAGCCCGGACAGCCCCAAGTGGATCTGTTGGGATCGCACCGGGTCTGCTGTTTTATTAGGGGGAGCACTGTGACGGATCCTAGAGTCCCCCTACCTACTTGGTTGGACTTTAGGACATCACTATTTGTACCCCTCAGTTGATGTTGTCCAGTGACAGAAAGCTCAGAGTTAAAATACTTTTATTTACTGTTTTCATACACTTTCTGCACACGGTCCACTTTCTGTGCACAATACACCTTTCTGCACATGGTCTACCTTTTGCACACTGTCGACCTTTTGCACACTGTCCATCTCCTTTACACAATACACCTTTTGCACATGGTTCACATTTTGCACACGGTCCACTTTTTGCACACGGTTCACCTTTTGTACAATACACTAATTCTACACATGCTTCTCCTTTTTGCACACGGTCCAACTTCTGCACACCTCCACCTTTTGCACTCAAGGCACTGTATAGGGAGAGCTAATCAACTTTATTGGATTATCTCCCAGACTAACTGTCACCTGTATTGTCTTTACTGAACCTTCCCCCTATGATGTCATTCCTATAAAAGAAGGCACTTGTTCCACAATAAAGAGTTCTGATTTTATACCTGAAGACTGGTGTTGCCTGGTTCTTTGGGTACAAGGATGCAATAATCTCTAGTTCTGCCTGGGGATATTGCCTGTGATATGCTGGGGCTTGTCATCCGGAAGGAGAAGTCACTTTTGGCGGAGTCAGTCCGTCACAGCCAGCATGTAAAGTTCCCACCATCTCTGATCAGTCCCAACCCAAATAAGATATACCTATGTTCATGCTCTCCCCACCCACTGAGAATTAAAGGGAAACTGAGAGCAAAGTCCCCCACATAAACCTGAATATACAGGTAGATAGTGTGGGTGACCCTGTTTCGAACACTTCTTACCTTCTTCATCTTATTGCTAGTATGGTATTTTCTTCTACTGTATACTGCAAGGAGGCAGCTGCTGCTGTATGTTTAATGCTGTCACGATGCCGGCTGGCAGGTAGTGGATCCTCTGTGCCAGAGAGGGATTGGCGAGGACCGCGCTAGTGGACCGGTTCTAAGTCACTACTGGTTTTCACCAGAGCCCGCCGCAAAGCGGGATGGTCTTGCTGCGGCGGTAGTGACCAGGTCGTATCCACTAGCAACGGCTCACCTCTCTGACTGCTGATGATAGGCGAGGTACAAGGGAGTAGACAGAAGCAAGGTCGGACGTAGCAGAAGGTCGGGGGCAGGAGGCAAGGTTCGTAGTCAGGGTGGATAGCAGAAGTTCTGGTACACAGGCTTTAGACACACAAAACGCTTTCACTAGGCACAAGGGCAACAAGATCCGGCAAGGGAGTGCATGGGAGGAGGTTAGATATAGTCAGGGACCAGGTGGAAGCCAATTAAGCTGATTGGGCCAGGCACCAATCATTGGTGCACTGGCCCTTTAAGTCTCAGGGAGCTGGCGCGCGCGCGCCCTAGAGAGCGGAGCCGCGCGCGCCAGCACATGACAGCAGGGGACGGGAACGGGTAAGTGACCTGGGATGCGATTCGCGAGCGGGCGCGTCCCGCTGTGCGAATCGCATCCCCAACGGCCATGACAGTGCAGCGCTCCCGGTCAGCGGGACTGACCGGGGAGCTGCAGGGAGAAAGACGCCGTGAGCGCTCCGGGGAGGAGCGGGGACCCGGAGCGCTAGGCGTAACAGTACCCCCCCCCCTTAGGTCTCCCCTTTTTTTTGTCCGGTGACTGCCTCCCCTGGGATGAGGACACCGGGAAGGAATGGATGGTTTCCTCAATGACAGGCAGTACAGCAGGAGTAGGAATGGGGAGGGAGGGCAGAGGGTGAGGCTTGGCACGGGGCAGGGAGACACAAGGACGGGAGCCATGAGGGGACACAGAGGCTTGCCTGAAGGGACTGGGAGGGGGGGAGAGGCATTTTCTGTGGCAGGCAGAGTCCCTAACGACCTTAGGGGGACCGGATACAGGAGGAACCACAGGGTCACGGCAAGGGGTACTGGGAACCGGCTTTAGGCAGTCCTTGAAACAAGAGGGCCCCCAACTCTTGATCTCCCCAGTGGACCAATCCAGGGTTGGGGAATGGAGTTGAAGCCAGGGTAGTCCAAGGAGAATTTCGGAAGTGCAATTGGGAAGGACCAAAAATTCAATTCTCTCGTGATGAGGTCCGATGCACATTAGGAGGGGCTCCGTGCGGTAACGCACGGTGCAATCCAACCTGGCTCCGTTGACCGCGGAAATGTGGAGTGGCTTGACAAGACGGGTCACCGGAATGCGGAATTTATTCACCAAGGACTCCCGAATAAAATTCCCAGAAGCACCAGAGTCCAGGCAGGCCACGGCTGAGAGGGAAGAGCTGGCTGAAGTAGAAATCCGTACAGGCACCGTGAGACGTGGAGAAGCCGACTTAGCATCGAGAGACGCCACACCCACGAGAGCTGGGTGCGAGCGTGCGTTTCCCAGACGTGGAGGACGGATAGGGCAATCCACCAAAAAATGTTCGGTACTGGCACAGTACAGACAAAGATTCTCTTCCTTACGGCGATTCCTCTCTTCCAGGGTCAGGCGAGACCGATCCACTTGCATGGCTTCCTCGGCGGGAGGCCTAGGCGCAGATTGCAGTGGAGACTGTGGGAGAGGTGTCCAGAGATCTAAGTCTTTTTCCTGGCGGAGCTCTTGATGTCTCTCAGAAAAACGCATGTCAATGCGAGTGGCTAGATGAATGAGTTCATGCAGGTTAGCAGGAGTTTCTCGTGCGGCCAGAACATCTTTAATGTTGCTGGATAGGCCTTTTTTAAAGGTCGCGCAGAGGGCCTCATTATTCCAGGATAGTTCAGAAGCAAGAGTACGGAATTGTATGGCGTACTCGCCAACGGAAGAATTACCCTGGACCAGGTTCAGCAGGGCAGTTTCAGCAGAAGAGGCTCGGGCAGGTTCCTCAAAGACACTTCGAATTTCCGAGAAGAAGGAGTGTACAGAGGCAGTGACGGGGTCATTGCGGTCCCAGAGCGGTGTGGCCCATGACAGGGCTTTTCCAGACAGAAGGCTGACTACGAAAGCCACCTTAGACCTTTCAGTAGGAAACTGGTCCGACATCATCTCCATGTGCAGGGAACATTGCGAAAGGAAGCCACGGCAAAACTTAGAGTCCCCATTAAATTTGTCCGGCAAGGACAGGCGGAGGCTAGGAGTGGCCACTCGCTGCGGAAGGGGTGCAGGAGCTGGCGGAGGAGATGATTGCTGCTGAAGTTGCGACTGAAGTTGGTGCACAATGGTGGACATTTCCGACAGCTGGTGGGTTAGATGGGCGATCTGTCGGGATTGCTGGGCGACCACCGTGGTGATATCAGAGATATAAGGCAGAGGGACCTCAGCGGGATCCATGGCCGGATCTACTGTCACGATGCCGGCTGGCAGGTAGTGGATCCTCTGTGCCAGAGAGGGATTGGCGAGGACCGCGCTAGTGGACCGGTTCTAAGTCACTACTGGTTTTCACCAGAGCCCGCCGCAAAGCGGGATGGTCTTGCTGCGGCGGTAGTGACCAGGTCGTATCCACTAGCAACGGCTCACCTCTCTGACTGCTGATGATAGGCGAGGTACAAGGGAGTAGACAGAAGCAAGGTCGGACGTAGCAGAAGGTCGGGGGCAGGCGGCAAGGTTCGTAGTCAGGGTGGATAGCAGAAGTTCTGGTACACAGGCTTTAGACACACAAAACGCTTTCACTAGGCACAAGGGCAACAAGATCCGGCAAGGGAGTGCATGGGAGGAGGTTAGATATAGTCAGGGACCAGGTGGAAGCCAATTAAGCTGATTGGGCCAGGCACCAATCATTGGTGCACTGGCCCTTTAAGTCTCAGGGAGCTGGCGCGCGCGCGCCCTAGAGAGCGGAGCCGCGCGCGCCAGCACATGACAGCAGGGGACGGGAACGGGTAAGTGACCTGGGATGCGATTCGCGAGCGGGCGCGTCCCGCTGTGCGAATCGCATCCCCAACGGCCATGACAGTGCAGCGCTCCCGGTCAGCGGGACTGACCGGGGAGCTGCAGGGAGAAAGACGCCGTGAGCGCTCCGGGGAGGAGCGGGGACCCGGAGCGCTAGGCGTAACAAATGCTTCCTCCCACCCTGCCTGCTTTGGCTTATGTACGGAAAATGTCCAATACTGGTGACAGCTGATCATGAAAATACTGAAAAAGTTGCTGCAGCTCCCTAATTCCTGCCCCCTTAGACATCTACTTAGGGGTGTCCAGTGCCCAAGATGGCCCTGAGTATAATGAGTTTCAAAAGGACAGCGGTCTCATCAAGAGGCAGTGTCCTGAAAAAGAAGTGGTCGGTCTCTCAAAATGCGTTGTCTTAAAAAAGGACATTTGGAATTGATCTTTGTGCATTGCTCCTGTTATTGACTGACTTTTTTGCCTAATCAGCCACATAGTCTACCGGATGCCAAGGGAGCTGGAAATAGACTTACCAAGCTCTTTGCTAGGGATGTGCCTGGTATCTGCAAAACACGTCCAGGTAAGCGGGTCCGCCACATTCCCCTAGAGCCTTTTCTATAGATGTACCCTGTGCTGCACTGTTATATTTCTTTACTTCTAGTATATGTGGTAGGTAGAAGGAAAGTCTGTTTATTTAGTCAACTATCGGTTAATAGAGAGTTTCAGTATTTCAAGTGAGAAGTGAACAGCACAATTTATCCAAAAAGAAAAAAACTAACAAATTAAAATGATGGCTTAAGTACTTGTGTCTCAATCTTAACTGTTGCCTTAGATATTGAAATGTGACTGTGTTTTCTGTAAAGATCTTCTGTTTTTAATTTTTATTAATAAGTGAAGCAAATAACTTTCAGCTTACACAGCAGGAGACACAGTTTGTAGCGACGTGGGAAGGAAATTCACGGTTCGGGATGTAATCGATGCATTAATTATTGAGGAGGGGAATTACGTATCACTGGGTCTGAAGGCATTTTGCATTTTAAAGACAATATCAGTACATCAGGTATATAGGAGGTGGTAACAGGCCGTGCAGAATATTTACTTAAGTAGATTTTGACATTTAATAAAGTCCCAGGAATGTACATGAACACAATGGGGGGCATTTATTACATTTGGGCTGAGACAGATCATCATTTTGACCTTGGAAATTAATCAAATGATACTTATATATTTTAATTTAGTCACTATGAATATCTCTTCTATTTTTACTTACTAATGCACTCATTGACAAAACATAAACTATGCACCCAGATATAAATGTCAGATTACTCCAAAACTTTTCCTCTGTACAGGTTTTGATAAATCTCCCCCTTGGTCTTGCTACAGGATGGCATAACATTACTTCCTCCGCTGTCCTGTTAAAAATGATCTTAGATGCTACTTTTGGTAAAAGATTTTTGACAATTAAACATGTCTCTACAATCAAAGATATTTTGCCCAGTTGACAGATTTCGAGCAAGATAGTTGTTTTCTACCTAATGTCTTCCATATAGGCCATTCTGACCAAGGTATTAGAAGGTGTTGAGCCCAGTGGTTATGTGAGGGCACAAACAAATGGCGAGCAAGCTCAGGATGATCAATACAGACCAACAGCAGAGAGAATTGTTTGATCTGCCAACAAGTATGAGCAGCTCCCACAGTTTTCTTGTCCTCCATCCAAACATAGGTGACACCTACATTACACAACCCTATCTCTGCCCAGACCATTCCCAACGCAGTGCAAAAGGAAAGTTGATGTCATGGTGCCCATTTACAGCCAGCCATTTTCACCTTAATTCGCAGTGGTGACGTGAGCAAGAAACCTGAACCCAAACTGAAATTGTATTGTACTCTGTTTGGGATCTGATGACAGTTTGGTAGGAGTATGGAGGATGAAGGCCTCGCAGTGAGCACTTTAGTCCTGATTTTGCTGTGGAGCAGCACACTGGCCCAACTGCTGGTGTAATGAGCTGGGGTACCCTCCCATACAACAGTCAGTCAACCCTAGTAGTGATGTGAGGGACACTTTCAGCAGGATAATGCTCATCCACAGACAGCAAGTGTTTCTATAGAATGTCTTCACCAGATTGCATCACTTCCATTGCCTTCCCAGTCGCCAGATGTATCAACAAATCAGAGTTTATGGAACCAGGTGGGTTGCCAGCTTGGGCAACCTAAAAGTGTAAAGAATCATATACATTACATACTGTGATAATAGTGCATCATTGTATATTGTGGTTTTTTTTTATAAACTCAAGCTATGTTTTCCCTCTGTAATATCTATTGTGAAGCTTTGACTAAACACTGTTAAGGAAATTATCTTGTCACAATCAATATAAAACTGGAGGTTGAAGTTTGGAGCCTGATCGTATCCATTAATAAATTAGACCAGCATCTTGTACACTAATGAATTACAGGATTGTGTAATTACACTGGCAAAGCGTAGAGTATGAGCGCTGTATAATGTATTTATCTGCATCCCTTGTGAATGGTGCTTTAGAGCATTAATTAACAGACTCTGGATCAGCAGGAAGAACAACGGTCAGTCTTATGTTCTGAGCATCACAATGAAAACTGCTTTCCAAGCTAATTGTAACAGAATTACAATGTTGGAGAACCCTTAATGTATTAAGCATTACAATGTGAGTTATATGAGAAGTGAAAATATGTATAATACAACCTAAGGTGTGCTTTAAAGTAAAGAAAGAAAATGCATATACTAATACACACTGTTTTGATAAAAACAAATGTTAATAAATACATAACTAAATGAATAGGCCACGAATAGAACACAATAACTTATAAATGCTTTATATAGCAGCATGAGGACTTTGTACAGGTAGTGTGTGATTGCGATGACTATTTATTTATTTTCCTATTTAGATTTTTTTTTGGACACAGCATTCAAAGAGTGATTATTTTTTTTATGTTCCAATTAGTATATATAGTTTATAAAGTAAAAAAAAAAAAAAAAACAAGAGTCTATCCTAAAGTTCAACCTAAAACCCTACTGTGTTGATCTAGGGGAAGGCAAAAAAAAAAAAAAACATGAGGCTCAGGCCAATTGCCCCATAACCGAGGAAAAAATCCTTCCTGACTTCTCTATGGCAATCAGAATAAATCCCTGGATCAACGTTCTATCCCCAAAAATCTAGTATACATTATTTGTAATCATATATTTTTACAGGAAAAACATCCAGCCCCTCCCCCCTTGAACTTGTTTATTGAGTCAGAAATCACAACATCATGTGACAGAGAGTTCCATAGTCTCACTGCTTTTACAGTAAAGAATCTCTGTCTGTGATGATGGTTAAACCTTCTTTTATCTAAATGTAGAGGCTGCCCCCTTGTCATGGTTTAAAAAGATCAATTAAAAAATCTCTCTAATGTCCAATATCCTTAAATACCCTACTCCGGCTGTAATAGAACCAAAGGATGAGCATAGAGATCACAGCAGGATAACTGAAGTGTAACTTCAAAATAAAGGGCCCCAAACTAAGCCATAAAATTAATTAAAACCCCACATTGGACAAAAATCCCTCATGCACTTCTCCTTATACCCACTCTCAGATAGACTACCGCTGATGGACTAGTATAGACTGACCCTCATTGCCCATTCTTTGACATAAATCTCTCTGATGGTAGTCAAAAGACTGCAGTTCATGGACTCTACTCTCTCAGATAGATCGCTGCTCAACTCACATATACTGTGGCTCAGCCCCCCTCACACAGACTCCAAAGGATAGGGGATAAAATGTCTGATCATGGTGGGGTCGCTGCTGGGACCCTTTGTGATCTCCAGGACTGTACCCCAGTCATCCAGTGCATGGAGCGAGCTCCGCTCCATGCCAGATGACATGAGGGGTCCGGCCGCTGGGACCCCCGTGATCTCAGGGCCGGTGCCATAGCATTCTGAACACAGAAACTTGGAGCTTGTGTGTTCGTGACTTCATGCCACGCTCCAGTCCATTCATGTCTATGGGAAGAGGTGGCTATATACTAGTCATCACGCCCCTCCCATAGACATGAATGGAGGGGGCATGGCATGATGTCACAAACATGGAAGCTCCAAGCTTCCATTTCAGAATGCCACAACCCCAGCCCTGATCGTGGGGGGCCCAGTGGCTGGACCCTTTGTGATCAGACATCTTATGCCCTATTCTTTGGCTAGGGGATAAGATGTCTTGGGGTGGAGTACCCCTTTAAAAAAGATGTAGCAAGACTGCGAAGCTTCCCATGCTTTCATTATCTAAAGAGCTTCCGAAAATGTTGTTTTTTCTTGTTTTGTTTTTTACAAAGTTGCAAACATGCGTTGTTTTACTTTTTTGGTTACATTTTTTGTTATTTTAATACGACTAATAAGTGTGAAGGAGGTAATAAGCTTTAAAGTTTATATTATAAAATAAAAAGAATCATATTAAAATCTAATTATAATTTCTTTCATTTTGCACATTATAATCAGAAGAAGTAGATATGTAAAACTTAAAATTATTAAAAACTAATGAACATTAACTGAGATTACAAGAGCATGAGAGAAAATCCAGCCCATCTAAATAGAATTGTGGTCTACAAAGCAGCCGAAATGTGTTTATTCTGATGTTGTCCAATAAACTAGCCATAATGAGTGCCTAAAATTAAAACTTTTTTAAAACACATTTAAAACTGTGATGGGAGTTGGTGTCATAAGACAAATCATTCAAGAATACAAGTACAGCATAAGAGAAGTTATGGAGACGGGGTGAGAAGTCACAGTGAAGAAAGATGATAGTTGTAGGTCAGTACTAACCATAAGCCCTTTTCTAACTTTTTCTAAAACTAAATATAGTTCATTCACTTATATCTGCCGCACAATAATACAATCCAGAGATTCAAATCCCTAATAAAACATTTTCATGTGTTTTATGTCTATCCTCCACTGTCTGTTCCATTACACTCCACAGTGATCCTTTATGTTCCCAAAATCAAAAGAAAATGTGGACATTTCTTGTGATATCAGATCCCCAGTTATTGTCTTAAACTTGGTCCAGATTTCAACATTACGATTGGTAAAGAGATTAGGACAAAAATATGTTTTTAATGTAACTCATGCTATGATGGAGAAAGTGCTGAAAGGAAATGCAAGACCAGTCATGTTATTTAAGATAATAATGTTACACTGGAACAAACCTATATTATGTTATCTGCTACATGCTTAATAATTGCAACATTTAAACAGAAGATGTAAATGACATGGTCATTATTTAAATAAGCAAGACCTAAGTGAGTCCAAACTAGAGATGAGCTAATTTTTAAAAAATTTGATTCGGTTGATTTGCCAAATTTTCCGAAAAACATTTGGTTCAATCCGAATTTATCTGCGGCGAAGCGCTATTAAAAACAGCTATTTCAGGGCTACAGAGAGCCTCAATGGGATGGAGAATACTGGGTCATTGAAATATTACTGTTATTCAGTATGTCATGCAGATTACAGGAGTTGCTATTAGAACCACAGAGCGTCTGGATGTGGCGGCAGGGACGGGAGACCATGTGGTGTCTCAAATTAAGTTATTAACAAGATTTCTTAATTTCATTTTTATTTAATTAAAAAATTTTTAAATTTTGTAAAATCATTTTTGAGGACCCATTCTGGTGAGCATCGAGCTGGTGGTCAACCATGAGGTGAGCTACCACCTGTTCCAGCCCTTGCCTCTCCTTGACCCCCCCCCCCCCCCCCCGCCCTACTCCAACCTGTGTCATTGGATTCTTGTGGTAATTCCAGAGGTAATATATGACGACGACTAGAGAGGAATCAATTTTTTTAAAATTCGGTTCGTCCGATTTGATTCGCTCATCTCTACTGAGGACCCATTGAAGGGAAAGTCTGGTGCCAGCAGCCGTTGTAATTCCAGCTCCAATAATGTATAATTGCTGCAGTGTATAAGTTGCTCCAGTGAAAAATCTCGTACTTGCTTCTTAAAATCGAGCTGGCGGTGCGTAGCAAGGCCAGCTACCGTCAGTCCCAGCCCCTGCCTCTCAGTGCACCCCCATGCTTATGACTGAGTGTCCATTTCAAAAGGGAGGGACTGCAGCCCCAGTAACTTGGACAGGAGTACATTCACCTTCTGCGCTGCTGGATAAGTGGACGCATACTGCTGTAACTTGCTACAGTGAAAAACCACGTACTTGTATCTAAAAAACGAGCTGGTGGTCCTCCACCAGGTGAGCTACCACCTGTTCCAGCCCCTACCTCTCAGTGTGGAGGGGGCATAAGGAGTCCAGAAAGTGACCCGGTGACAGAGTGGGTAATTGGGTGGCAATGCCAGTACCAGGTGACGAAGGTGGGTGAAAGAAGGAGCACTTGGCCTCAGATGTGTGGCATCAGGCTGGTGGCAGGATCAGAATATAGCTGAGGCAGTAAGGGAGAAGAAAACTGTCTTTTTTGTCAAAGTGTTGGTGTGCACAAGTAAGTATTGAGGATATGCATTACGTAAAAAACTTAACTTTTAATATTCTTAGGATAAAGTTTATGGATCCAAAAGTTTTTAAAAATCTAACAAAAAGAAAGGTGTTCAAAAAACACCCAGTGCCACCTACACCACCAAGTATTGATGTGATGCAAAGACCTCTAAAAGGTGGAAGGAAACAACATATGGTCCATTGTAAATAGTGAGGGGAAAACTTCCCCTGTAAGGCCCTACTCTCATACTATTAATTCCCTTCTTGGCAAGTGTTACACACCCTAAAAAGGGCGGCCCCATAAAGGAACCTCTCCCTCTTCCACCTAAAAAACCTGGGAAATGGCAGTGCTTGTAGGGGGCAATAGGGAGAGGTTCCTGTGTGGGGCCTCCCTTTTAGAGTGAGTAACACTTGCCAAAAGGGAATTAACCCCTTAACGCAGAATGACGGGTATACCCGTCAGCTGCTGAAGTGCATTCGCGCAGAGCGACGGGTATACCCGTCATTCACATAATTGCAGCTGCTGCTGCATCCCGGGGGCTGAATTTTTCATCTCCGGTTGTCTCCGGCAGGTGAAAAGTTCAGCTTAACCCCCGTCGCGCTGGACGCCGCATTTATACGGCGGATAACGTGATACCTTTGCGCATTCCGTCGTATAAAGGCGGCGTTCATTGTGCGCGCTCCCGCGGCACTGATCGGGTTAATTAGGAGACCACTCCCGCCCGACACCCCGGGACCCCATTTGATTAACCCGATCAGCGTGTGTGGCGGATGCGCGGCGATCCGGGTGTCCGGCAGCGGCGATCCGGTGGTCTGGTGGTCTGGCACTTACCCCCGCCATCGCCACGCACCCGTCATCGGCGCTGCCAGACCTCCGCCCACATGTGTTAGTCCTGGGAGAGCGGGGCACAGAGGGAATAAGTCCTTGCTTACCCAGTGGCAGGCTGCGGAGGGATCTGGCTGGCCGGTGAGTGATGCTTCAGATGTTGCAAAACTATAACTCCCGACATGCCCAGACAGGCATTGGCTGTCTGGGCATGCTGGGAGTTGTAGTTTAGCAACATCTGGAGGACCACTGTTTGGAGACCACTGTGTAGAGGTCGCCAAACTGTGATCCTCCAGATGTTGCAAAACTACAACTCCCAGCATGCCCAGACTGTCTGGACATGCTGGGAGTTGTAGTTTTGCAACATCTGGAGAACCACTGTTTGGAGAGCATTGTGTAGTGGTCGCCAAACTGTGATCCTTCAGATGTTGTAAAACTACAACTCCCAGCATGCTCAGACAGCCGATGCCTGTCTGGGCATGCCGGGAGTTGTAGTTTTGCAAGATCTGGGGAATAACAGTTTGGAGACCACTACCCAGTGGTCTCCAAACAGTGGTTCTCCAGATGTTGCAAAACTACAACTCCCAGCATGCCCGGCTGAAAATGGCTGTCTGGGCATACTAGGAGTTGTAGATGTGTGCCTCCAGCTGTTGCAAAACTATATTTCCCAGCATGCCCAGACAGCCAATTGTTGTCTGTGCATTCTGGGATTTGTAGTTCTGAAACATCTGGAGGGCCACAGTTTGGAGATCAGTGTGCAGTAGTCTCTAAACTGTAGCCCTCCATATGTTGTAAAACTGCAAATCCCAGCATGCCCAAACAGCTGTCTCGGCATGCTGGGAGTTGTAATTGCGTACCTCCAGCTGTTGCATAACTACATCTCCCAGTATGCCCTTCGGCGATCAGTACATGCTGGGAGTTGTAGTTTTGCAACAGCTGGAGGCACCCTGGTTGGAAAATACTGAATTAGGTAACAGAACCTAACTGAAGGTTTTCCAACCAGTGTGCCTCCAGCTGTTGCAAAAATAGTTTTGAAAAAGGTGGAGGTTTGCCCCCCCCCCATGTGAATGTACAGGGTACATTCAGACGGGTAGGTTTACAGTAAGTTTCCTGCTTTAAGTTTGAGCTGCGGCAAATTGTCTGCCGCGGCGCAAACTCCAAGCGGGAAACTCACTGTAAACCCGTCAGTGCAAATGTACCCTAAAAACACTACACTACACTAACACATAATAAAGGGTAAAACACAACATATACACCCCCTTACACTGTCCTCCCAATAAAAATAAAAAACATATTGTACGGCAGTGTTTCCAAAACAGAGCCTCCAGCTGTTGCAAAACAACAGCTCCCAGCATTTCTGGACAGCCACTGACTGTCCAGGCATGCTGGGAGTTTAGCAACAGTTGGAGGCACCAGGTTTGGGAATCACTGGCATAGAATACCCCTATGTCCACCCCTATGCAATCCCTAATTTAGTCCTCAAATGCGCACGGCACTCTCTCACTTCGGAGCCCTGTCGAATTTCAAGGAAACAGTTTAGGGACACATATGGGATATTTCCGTACTCGGAAGAAATTGCACTACAAATTGTGGGGGGCTTTTCTCCTTTTACCCCTTATGAAAAGGAAAAGTTGGGGGCTATACCAGCTTGTTAGTGTAAAAAAATAAATAAATTTACACTAACATACTGGTGTTGCCCCATACTTTTTATTTTCACAAGGGTTAAAAGGAAAAAAAGACCCCCAAAATTTGTAACGCAATTTCTCCTGAGTACGGAACTACCCCATATGTGGGCGTAAAATGCTCTGCGGGTGCACAACATGACTCAGAAGTGAGAGCGCACTATGTAGATTTGAGGCCTAAATTGGTGATTTGCACAGGGGTGGCTGATTTTACAGCGGTTCTGACATAAACACAAAAAAATAAATACCCACATGTGACCCCATTTTGGAAACTACACCCCTCATGGAACATAACAAGGGGTATAGTGAGCTTTAACACCCTACAAGTGTTTTACTAATTTACGTTAAAGTTTGATGGGAAAATGAAGAAAAAACTTTTTTTCACAAAAATGCTGGTATTACCCTAAATTTTTCATTTTCACAAGGGAAAATAGGAAAAAAGCCCCCCAAAATTTGTAACCCCATTTCTTCTGAGTAAGAACATACCCCATATGTGGATGTAAAGGGCTCTGCGGGCAAACTACAATGCTCAGAAGAGAAGGAGTGCCATTGGGATTTTGGAGAGAAAATTTAACCGGAATTCAAGGCCACTTGTGTTTACAAAGCCCCCATAGTGCCAGAACAATAGACCCCCCACATGTGACCCCATTTTGGAAACTACACCCCTCACAGAATGTAATATGGGATGCAATGAGCTTTTTTGCCCCACAGGTGTCTGACAGATTTTTGGAACAGTGGTCCGTGAAAATGAAAAAATTCATTTTTCATTTGCACAGCCTACTGTTCCAAGGATCTGTCAAAAGCCAGTGGGGTGTAAATGCTCACTGCACCCCTTATTAAATTCTGTGGAAGGTGTAGTTTCCAAAATGGGGTCACATGTATCGGGGTCCACTGTTCTGGCACCACGGGGGGCTATTCCAACCAAATTCTCTCTCCATAAGCTCAATGGCGCTCCTTCTCTTCTGAGCATTGTAATGCGCCAGCAGAGCACTTTTAGTCCACACATGGGGTATTTCCATACTCAGAAGAAATGGGGTTGCAAATTTATGGGGGGCATTTTCTCCTATTACCCCTTGTAGAAATGTAAAATTTGGGGAAAAATCTGCATTTTAGTGAGAAAAATAAATAAATTCATGTACACGTCCAATTTTAACAAAAAGTCGTCAAACACCTGTGGGGTGTTAAGGCTCACTGGACCCCTTGTTATATTCCTTGAGGGGTGTAGTTTCCAAAATAGTATGCCATATGGGGGTTTACTTGCTGTTCTGGCACCATAGGGCCTTCCTAAATGTGACATGCCCCCCATAAACCATTTCAGAAAAATTCACTCTCCAAAATCCTATTGTCGCTCCTTCCCTTCTGAGCCCTCTAGTGCACCCACAGAACACTTGACATACACATATGAGTTATTTCCTTACTCGAGAGAAATTGAGTTACAAATTTTAGGAAGATTTTTCTCCCTTTACCCCTTGTAAAAATTCAAAAACTGGGTCTACAAGAACATGCGAGTGGAAAAAAGGAAGATTTTGAATTTTCTCCTTCACTTTGCTGCTATTCCTGTGAAACACCTAAAGGGTTAACACACTTACTGAATGTTATTTTGAATACTTTGATGGGTGCAGTTTTTATAATGGGGTCATTTGTGGGGTATTTCTAATATGAAGACCCCTCAAATCCACTTCAAAACTGAACTGGTCCCTTAAAGGGGTACTCCGGTGAAAACCTTTTTTCTTTTAAATCAACTGGTGGCAGAAAGTTAAACATATTTGTAAATTACTTCTATTAAGAAATCTTAATCCTTCCTGCACTTATTAGCTGCTGAATACTACAGAGGAAATTCTTTTGAGGAATTTTTGAGAAAATTTTTGAGGAAATTCTTTTGAAAAATTCTTTTGAGGAATCACGGCGATATTCGGATTCACTACGGATCAAATTTTTCATGAAATTCGTAACTAATTTGGATTCGTCAGATTCAATTCACTCATCCCTAGTCCAAAACACAAATACAGCTTGGTGAAAAAAAATATGTCTGGAGACCTAGGCTGCCTCTCCTGACTGTGATGTGCAACACTTTGATAGAGTGTAACATACGTGGCCATCTCTGGCTTTCACTCCCACCACAGGCAGCACTGAGCGAGGCACCCGGTCAAGCCTATCTGGAGGTTAAATCACATGGCCAATCAGCTGTGTCCCCATCGCTTACACTTCCTGGCTTTGGGAGTTTTAAAATGCCAGCTCACTAGCTAAGTTGCCTGTGATTTTGGTTTTCTCCCATCACCAGTGTTCCTTATCTTTTTTTCTGTATTGCCCTAGCATGACCTGACCTTTTGCCTATTTCCTGACTATTCTCCTGCTTTCTGATATTGCACTGTGCTGCCTCCATGATTTGACCCTTGTTTTCTTGACTCTGATTCTGATTCTGCATTTTGTACTCTGCTGCTTTCCAGTTTTGACTTTCTAGCTTGTCTCTGGGGTGTGGCCTGTCTTGGGAGCTTGGTTGGACAGCAGTGGGGCTGCCTGGCCACTGGATCATTCCTCCTCTGGGCTTGGTGCTTCAGTGGTGGTAGTCGCCACCCGGCACTATGCCCGTGATAGTTAAGGGACCCACTCTTATCAGGTGGCCTCTACAGGTCGAGTGGGCTTGCACGTTTATAATCAAAAAGGTCCACTTATAACCTGTTCATTTTCAAAATGATGCTGAGAAGCAATTAGATCAGTGTGGATGTGCGGCCATGTTCTGTTTTTCTACATGTAAGTTACTAGTTAAATTCTTATATTCTATCATATCATGACTGTCTTGGAAATAATGATCTATGGGAAAACTTTAAGTAAAGGTAATACACTTCCTGTATTACATGCAGCACAGTAAGGTTATGTTCACAGTACAGAAATTCTGCATAGAATATCCAAAAGAAAATTCTGTGTGGAATTCACATTTAGTAGCCTCCCATTGATTTCAATGGGTGTTCTGCTGCTAAGTTCCCAAGTCAGAAGTTCCGTAGCGGAATGTCGAATGGGGAATCGGATTCTGGTGGAAGATTGAACATGTTCTTCAGTCCTCCAGGAAAGCCTTATGTTCGCATAAGACTGTAAGTGGCTGTACCAGATTAGTTCTGCTTCATGCAGAAGATTGCGGATACACTAAGGAAATTTAGCAAGGAACTTCTTCACTCAATTTCCTCAGTGTGAACATACCCTAAAAGTTAAAATGACATAAAAAAGACAACAAAAAATATGGCTTCTTGAACCCTTGTTTCACAAATGAAACCTACTAGCAGTAATCAAACACATTTGTACAGGTGGTTGTTGAAGGGTTAACATACATGGAAACGTGGATGTGGAAGATAAAAAGGACTCGCGGTGGCGCTGCCTTGGAAGTCGAGGAATCAGATTCGGATGCAGTAGGTATTCTTAAGTACCTGATTCCTCGACTTCCAAGGCAGCGCCACCGCGAGTCCTTTTTATCTTCCACATTCACGTTTGCATTTACCGACTCGGTAGAAGAGCCCGGTCGACTCTGCAGGCTGCAGCCTAGGAACTCCTGTTCGCTACCCTTGTGCCAAGGGCTTACATGCACAAAACCAAGACTTGCCTAAGGTGTGCTTATTACTGAGGGCACCTGGGACTCTCATAATCCACGGAATTATGCGAGGCGCTGCCCTCCATTTTTTTCCTCTTATTTCCTTAACATACATGGAAGGGAGAGACTAGCAGTTGCCAGGCACCTTTGACAATGCTTAAAGTATCAGCAGGAAAAATCAAGCCTGTGCCATTTATTCTTCTTCAGAGGCCAGTGTTTGGCAGCCCCAATAGAAATTACATTGTACGAGGATCTTATTCAAAGGTAGGAGGAACCTCTGGCAAAACTGTAATATCTCTGTGTATTGTAACACTAGAAATTCTATGCCATATGTCTGAAATAAAATTGTCTTTGGGAGCGTCAGGTGCTAAGCATCTATAGTCACCATCTAAAATAAACTGTTATATGTTACAGTGACAGAAGCTTGCAATGTGATATATTGGAATCTGACCTAGCGATATCTCATGTCACTACTCCTGTATTAACACATTCTGAAGCTATCTCTGACGTTCTGGTGTATCACAAAGCATTTAACACCTTTCTCTCTATCAGAGAAATAATCTAACACAGGACATTCTCCCAGAGAATAGAATTTATCTAGGTGAGGGCTCGCTTAGTAAACATAGCTCAACACTGCATTCTATTGTCTCTCAGTCATACACATTGCTATTTGGTCTACTACAATATGAGAGATAGATAGATGATAGATAGATAGATAGATAGATAGATGATAGATAATAGAAAGATAGATAGAGATAGTTAAATACTGTATATACTCGACTATAAGCCGACCCGAATATAAGCCGAGGCCCCTAATTTCACCCCAAAAACCCAGGAAAAGTTATTGACTCGACTATAAGCCTAGGGTGGGAAATATATCATCCCCCCATGTCATCATCCCCCCCCTGTCATCATCCAGACCCCCGTCATTAACACCCCCGTCATCGTCACCCCGTCATCATCACCCTATTGTTATCACCCTGTCATCATCACCCTCGTCATCATCCCCCCCCCCCCTTCATCATCACCTCCTTTCAATCCCTTCATCAGTGGTCTTCAACCTGCGGACCTCCAGATGTTGCAAAACTACAACTCCCAGCATGCCCGGACAGCCATTGGCTGTTCGGGCATGCTGGGAGTTGTAGTTTTTAAACATCTGGAGGTCCGCAGGTTGAAAACAACTGCAGCCTTTGTCATCATCCAGACCCCCCTTTAGTTTTCTACTCACCTCCCCTCAGTGGGAAGGAAGGGTGAGCTGGTCCGGGCCATCTATTCTGCAGGGACCGTCCGGTGGGGAGGGTTAGTCTTTCCGGGCTGTCCATCTTCACCGGGAGGCCCTCTTCTCTGCTTCGGGCCTGCCCTGGACTAGTGACGTTGCCTTGACGACGACCCAAGGCAGCCGATGGCTGTCCGGGCATGCTGGGAGTTGTAGTTTTGAAACATCTGGAGGTCCGCAGGTTGAAGACCACTGAGAAGGAATTGACAGGCAGCCATGTAAATAAGTGACATGTCACATTTTTATGCAGCTGTAAAATAAAATGTGCCCACATTTTTACATACAGTGACCCCCCCGACCTACGATGGCCCCAACATACGATAATTTCAACATACGATTGCCTCTCAGAGGCCATCGCATGTTGAAGGCAGCATCAACGTACAATGCTTTTGTATGTCAGGGCCATCGCATAAACAGCTATCCGGCAGCGCAGACTGCTTCAGCTGCCGCCAGATAGCCGTTTACGGTGCCCCGTGTGGTCCGGTGATGATCACTCACCTGTCCCCGGCGCTCCGGACCACCCTCTTCAGGATCCCCTACATCGCCATCGCTCTCCTTCGTCATCATCACGTCGCCGCACACGCCCTCCCATCATCCAATAGGAGCGGCGTGCGTAGCGACATGATGACGGCGATGAAGAGCGACGATCCCAGGCAGCAGAGACGGTCCGGAGCGGCAGGGACACCCTGGGGACATGGCGACATCGATGGAGGGCGACATCCAGGGCAGCGGTGACTGTCCGGAGCGGCGGGGACAGGTGAATATAACATCCTATACTTTACATTGCACGGATCCCTCAACATACGATGGTTTCAACTAACGATGGTTCATTTGGAACAAATTACCATCTTATGTTGAGGAACCAATGTATTGTGTGCACAGAAAACCACTTTCCCATAGACTTGTATATGGCACGTTAACTTAAAAAATTGTGGATGCAACTTTGAAGATGCCTTTTTTTTTTTTACAAATAAAATACGCCTGAAAAGAATTGTGTGAACCTAGCCTTAGAAGCAACAGTGGTCGCACATGAAAATGGCAAAAATTTGACTTGACTTAGGAGACATAATAAGAAAAATGAATCTCTTGCACTATTCCCTTTAGTTAAAATAAACACTAAATTATGGTTTCCGATATCTGCAGTAACAAGCAGATGGTTGTCTATTTGTAGCAATGAATTAAGCTAATGGCAGGGCAATGATAGGACATTTCGTTCTGCAAACTAAGCATTTCATGCAAGAATTCACTGGTAGGAAAACATGCAATAAAAGAAAGCCTAGAGTCACCCAGTACTAGTAACTGTGAGTAGAAGGTAACATATGGCATATGTGTAAGAAGCAATGGCTGCTTCAGGGTTTTATTTCATTTGGTTAGGTAACTTTACTTCTAATTGTTTCCCATGTAGCATACAGTGAATCTAGAGGCTACTGCAAGCTATTATTTGGTGGTCTCTGATAAATACATTTTGGTTTTGGCAACAATAAAGTTCTTCTACAATATACCATGATAGCCGTGCAGTGGTTTACAGGGTGATTTTGGGTAAGAAGTTTGCTAGTATTTATTTTATTAGCATTATATTAAAACATTAAATATTATAAATGTAGGGGTTTTTATTTGATTTAGATTTTTTTGCATTTTATTCTTTATTTTTATCATTAGAAATTACATTATATAATCCAGTTTTCTGCTCTGGACATAAATTCTCCTAAAATAATTTTGTTTTCACATCGGTCACTGGAACATACACAATACGTTGACAGTTGTTTTTTTTTTTTTATTAATTTATTTGCAGCTTACTTACAGTTTTACCATGTGACCTGGGGAAAAATCAGCAAAGTCATTTCATTACTATTATAAGGCTGGGGATGTTATGATGGATAATAGATCTGCTGTACTGCTGGGTGTCTAAATAAGGCAGGATGGTAGCAGTACAGATTATACACATAGATAAAGCTCAGTGGGGCACATTTATGATTGACTTTACACCACTTCAATGTTCTAAATGTCCCTGCAAATTTTGCGCAATTGCATTTTTTTGCCCATTTTTTGCAAAATTTTCGGTAGAACATATTTTAAAGTTGTCTACTGTTTGGTGCTGTATTTATTATTTGCGCAAATTAAATTTAGAAGTGTTTTTTTCGCAAAGCCTACTTTTTTTTATGCAAACCTACACCATCTAATAGGACATATACAAAAGTGTCAGATGCTAGAGCACAAAAGCTTAAACCAATCTTGACAGCTCACTGGTTTCTATAGTTGAGCAAAATTTATCAAGTCCTGTGCACCTTTTTAATAAATTTTGAGCAACTGTGCAAATAATATACCAAGCAAATGGGTAAAATCTATTCTAGTCTACACCAACATTGATAAATGTCCCCCGGTGCGTGCATATTCCTTACCATTTCTTGGTTTGGGTGGGGGAGTCATACTCCGTCCCTTCTTGGATACTGTACTACTGTACAAGATAAAGAATTATATATAGTGATCTAAAGTGAAAAATCTAATATAATACATATACTCAGTTGTAAGAATCAAAAAGAAAGATTCATAAACATAAAATTGCCACTTATTAACAGTAAAGCTGTGGTATAGGGTGTGGCCAAACTGCCCTGTTGTGCACCCAGCACTGGGTACTTTTGTTGCAAGAGAATGTTTTTTATTTATATCAACATTTTAATGATAAATAAATCAACATTTTACCATTTGCATATAAATATTCACCCAAGTTGCACAAGTCCATAACCTTGTACCTAAGAGGCTCTCCAAAGCGTCAGGAAAACAGGCTCCAGTGGAGACTCCACGCGGGCATTTCTGGTTTCCTGTGACATTTCCAGGGACCATCCCTTTTCTCAAGCTCAGAAATCATGATAAAAATAAGACATTTTCTATTGCAACAAAGTAACTCCATAATATGTTTAATTTATTGTTATACAGTGGAAATAGTGATCTCTGTAGTTGTCTCCTTATGAATGTCCCATCACTTTTACATTATTTCTTTACCAGTATACTAAACCTAGAGGAGGTTAAAAGAAATAAACAGAAGACGTGTTTTAGCATTTCTCCTATGCATAATTTAAATTGCTACTTCCCTATGAATACACTTGTTCCACACAGTTCACACCTTTTAATATAATTCTTTACAGATTTGCTTATTTACAACGTCCTTTTGTCTTCATTAGTGATACTAAACCGTAACCTTTATTCACATATACATAAAATATAAATTGTCCATATATATAACAGTGTAGCAGGAGCAACAAAATGGGGGAATGGAAACAGATAAAACTTGGTTCACACATTTCAGTAATTTGATCAGTATTCCTAGACAAAACCAAGAGAGGAACCGACACAGAGAAAAATAATGTTTAAAAGATTTGCAGCTTTTTCTATGTATTGGACCCACTCCTGATTTTAGTTAAAAGCAATGACCAAAATAATGACCAAATACTGACCAGTATACAATGTGGTAAAGGGGTTATCCACCATAAGTTAATTTTAGTACTTACCTGCCAGACAGTAATAGAAATGCTTAGGAAGGATCTGTGCTTTTCTTGGTGCTAAATGGCTGTGTTGCTTGCGAGTCCAACATAATGCTGCTGCTATCTTTTTGTGAAATGGCTATTTCCTGTTGGAGTTTCCTCCCTCCAACTACAAGTCACATGAAGCATTGTTTGTAATTGTGAGGTCACTTATCTCCCTCCCACACATCAGCCACCCTACCCATTGAAGCATACCTAGGACTATTCCTTGCAGCCCTGTGGAGAATGACCCCCCCTCCCTCATCCAGCAACTGCTCCACCCATTGAGGGAGACAGGCTAATTTCTAACACCTGAATAGTGATGTAATGTCTTGGGCCGCACTTCAACCTGGGAAAACTTGAAATGACACTTATTTTGTATGCTGTTAAAAATAAACGTCAGGTAAAAGATCATACAACAATTGTGAAAACAGCCATCTAACACAGGTACAGTCACTATATTATGAACTACACTAACTTTACAGCCCCAGTAGCATAGTCAAATGGAAATAAAATCCTGGAATTCCCCTTTAACCTCTTAAGGACCCAGGACGTATGGGTACGTCCTGGGTCCCGGTCCTGCGATATAACGCGGGGTCACACGGTGACCCTGCATCATATCGCGGCGGGCCCGGCGTCATAGTGAAGCCAGGACCCGCATCTAATAGCGCGTGGCACTGATCGCGGTGCCGCACGCTATTAACCCTTTTACGAAAGTAAAAGTGCCCGGCTAGTTCAGGGAGCTGTTCGGGATCGCCGCGGCATTCCGAACAGCTGTAGCACAGGAGGAGGTCTTCTTACCTTCTCCTGTGCTGTCCGATCGCCGAATGAATGCTTCAATCATGAGATCCAAGCTTGAGCATTCAATCAACGAAAACACTGATTGATCCATTCCTATGGAGATGCATCAATCAGTGTAAAAGATCAGTAAATGCAATGTTATAGCCCCCTATAGGAGCTATAATATTGCATAAGAAAAGTGTAAAAAAAAATCATTAACCCTTTCAATTATCCCTTCCCCTAATAAAAGTTTGAATCACCCGGCATTTCCAAGAATAAAAAAAACACAGTGTAAATAAAAATAAACATATGTGGTGAGTTATTCACACCCTGCAAGCATTTCAGTGTAGTAGAGAACAAGTCGAAATATTTTGGGCAAGGCCCATTTTGTGCACACTTGTGGTTGGCATGTAAAGTTTTTTTTTTTTTAACCTCTTCATGATGCTGGACGTATGCATACGCCCTGCATCCTGAATCCTTAAAGGGGTATTCCAGGAAAAAACTTTTATATATAAATATATATATATATATATATATATATATATATATATATCTCAACTGGCTCCAGAAAGTTAAACAGATTTGTAAATTACTTCTATTAAAAAATCTTAATCCTTCCTGCTGAAGTTGAGTTGTTGTTTTCTGTCTGGCAACAGTGCTCTCGGCTGACATCTCTGCTTGTCTCGGGAACTGCACAGAGTGGAAGAGGTTTGCTATGGGCATTTGCTTCTACTCTGGACAGTTCCTGAGACAGGTGTCATCAGAGAGCACTTAGACTGAATAGAACAACTCAAATTCAGCAGCTCATAAGTACTAAAAGGGTTAAGATTATTTAGTAGAAGTAATTTACAAATCTGTTTAACTTTCTGGATCCAGTTGATATCTGAAAAAAAAGTTTTTTCCTGGATAAACCCTTTAAAGTTAGATATACGCCCGTGGGAATTCCGGTCCCCGTCGCTAGCTGGTCAGGGACTGGACTGGGATACCTGCTGAAATCATTCAGCAGACATCCTGGCCTATCGCCGAGGGGGATCCTGAGACCCCCCATGTTGGCGATCACCGCAAATCGCCGGTCAATCCAGACCGGCAATCTGTGGCGATTCCATGTCATACGAGTCTCCGTGATCCGTAAAATAAGGGGGATCGGGGGTGTCCAAGACACCCCCAATCCCGCGGAAGAGATAGGAGTGAGGTGGCAGGGGTGCCACTCCTCCTATCCCTGCTATTGGGTTAAAGTTCAGTACCGCCCTTCTGCCCACCCATGGTAGTCAGGGCAGAACAGGAGAACTGTGAAGTGACTGGCGGCGGTGAAGGTCCCTTACCCGCGGCGATCTGCGGGCAGTGATCCTACTGACTATGGAAGCAGGTGAGTTGTTGCCTAGCAACATCTGGATGGCTACAGTTTGGAGACCACTATACAGTGGTCTCTAAAATGTAGCCCTCCAGATGTTGCAAAACTACAACTCCCAGCATGCTCAGACAGCTGTTTGCTGTGTGGGCATGCTGGGATTTGTAGTTTTGCAACAGTTGGAGGATTGCATAGGGGTAGAACTTTACATACACATATGAGATACACATGTGAGATGTTTCCCTACTCGAGAGAAATTGGGTTACAAATTTTAGGGTGATTTTTCTCCTTTTACCCCTTGTAAAAATTCAAAAACTGGGTCTACAAGAACATGCCAGTGTAAAAATGAAGATTTTGAATTTTCTCCTTCACTTTGCTGCTATTCCTGTGAAACACCTAAATGGTTAACACACTTAATGATTGTCATTTTTAATACTTTGATGGGTGCAGTTTTTATAATGGGGTCATTTATGAGGTATTTCTAATATGAAGGCCCTCAAATCCATTTCAAAACTGAAAAATTCAGATTTTTTAAAATTTTGTGAAAAATTGGAAAATTGCTGCTGAACTTTGAAGCCCTCTGATGTCTTCCAAAAGTAAAAACATGTCAACTTTATGATGCAAACATAAAGTAGACATATTGTATATGTGAATCAATATATAATTTATTTGGAACGTCTATTTTCCTTATAAGCAGAGAGTTTCAAAGTTAAAAAAATTCAAAATTTTCATGAAGTTTGGAATTTTTCACCAAGAAATGATGCAAGTATTGATGAAAATTTACCACTAACATAAAGTAGAATATGTCACAAAAAACATTCTTGGAATCAGAATGAAAAGTAAAAGCATCCCAGAGTTATTAATGCTTAAAGTGACAGTGGTCAGATTTGCAAAAAACACTCTGGTCCTTAAGGTGAAAATGAGCTGGGTCCTTAAGGGGTTAAATTCAAATATAATGGCTGTAGCCTGGTAGAGTTTGATCACCTATATCTGGGTATATAAGCCACCCCAGATGAAAATCTGGGGTCTAATGTAACAACCTGGGTACACTAGGTATGCTATAGGCAGTAATGGAGAACAGCATCAGACCTGTGGACACCTTCAAATCACCATATTAAAAAACACTGCATGCAATGATATTAGATCAGGCGCAATCACACTATTGGGAAGCTATGCCAAAAAGCTGGATGAACTGGATACTCATATTGTACTATAATTGAATAAGTCAATGTAACTTCAATCAACACGATGACGAAGATTTACTGTTCCTCATATACTTTGCACTTACCTTTATTAGTGTCATTTTTAGAGAAGAGCAAATTTTTGTTTAAAAAAATTAAATTCAGCCAATTCGCCGAATACAAATAAAATTAGTTTCAGTCCGAGATTATTTGCGGCGAAAATGGCTATTTTTGGCCTACAGGTGAGCCTCAATAGGGGTGTAGAACCCCTTGCCTTGCTGTAACATGCATAGAGAGCATGCTGGGTTAGTGAAATAATACTATTATTCAGTATGACAAGCAGATCAGAGGCATCACTCTTAGAATCATGGTCGCAGAGCGGCACAATGACAGAGGCTGAAGGTGGCCATGTATTGGCTGAATGACGCAGCGTGGAGGTGGCGGCAGCAAGAGGAGACTATATAGTGGCTGAATGACACAGCCTGGAGTTGGCGGCAGCATGAGAAGACAATATAGTGCCTGAATGACACAGCCTGGAGTTTGGGACAGCATGAGGAGAACATATAGTGGCTGAATGACACAGCCTGGAGGTGACAGAAGCATGAGGAGAACATATAGTGGCTGAATGACACAGCGTGGAGGTGGCAGAAGCATGAGGAGAACATATAGTGGCTGAATGGGACAGCATGGAGGTGGCGGCAGCATGAGGAGACCATATAGTGGCTGAATGACACAGCCTGGAGTTGGCGGCAAAATGAGGAGACCACATAGTGGCTGAATGACATAGCCTGGAGTTTGTGGCAGCATGAGGAGAACATATAGAGGCTGAATGGCACAGCGTGGAGGTGTTGGCAGCATGAGGAGACCATATAGTGGCTGAATGACACAGCGTGGAGGTGTTGGCAGCATGAGGAGACCATATAGTGGCTGAATGACACTGCCTGGAGATGGCGGAATCATGAGGAGACCATATAGTGGCTGAATGACACAGTGGGGAGGTGACGGTAGCATGAGGAGAACATATTGTGGGTTAATGACACAGACTGGAGATGGCGGCAGCATGAGGAGACCATATGGTGGCTGAAGGACAAAGCCTGGAGTTTGGAACAGCGTGAGGAGAACATATAGTGGCTGAATGGCACAGCCTGGAGGTGGTGGAAGCATGACGAGAACATATAGTGGCTGAATGACACAGCGTGGAGGAGGCAGAAGCATGAGAAGAACATAGAGTGGCTGAATGACAGAGTGGAGGTGATGGCAGCATGAAGTGACCATATAGTGGCTGAAGGACACAGCCAGGAGTCGGCGGCAGCATGAGGAGACCACATAGTGGCTGAATGACACAGCCTGGAGTTGGCGGCAGCATGAGGAGACCATATAGTGGCTGAAGGACACAGCCTGGAGTTTGGGACAGCGTGAGGAGAACATATAGTGGCTGAATGGCACAGCCTGGAGGTGGCGGAAGCATGATGAGAACATATAGTGGCTGAATGACACACCTTGGAGGTGGCAGAAGCATGAGAGGAACATATACTGGCTGAATGACACAGAGTGGAGGTGATGGCAGCATGAAGTGACCATATAGTGGCTGAAGGACACAGCATGGAGTTGGTGGCAGCATGAGGAGACCATATAGTGGCTGAATGACACAGCCTGGAGTTTGCGGCAGCATGAGGAGAACATATAGTGGCTGAATGTCACAGTGTGGAGGTGACAGCAGAATGAGGAGAACATATAATGGATGAATGACACAGCCTGTAGTTGGCGGCAGCATGAGGAGGCCACATAGTGGCTGAATGACACAGCCTGGAGTTTATCGGCAGCATAAAGTGGCTGAATGACACAGCCTGGAGTTTGCAGCAGCATGAAGAGCACATATACTGGCTGAATGTCACAGTGTGGAGGTGGCGGCAGCATGAGGAGAACATATAATGGGTGAATGACACAGCCTGCAGTTGGCGGCAGCATGAGGAGGCCACATAGTGGCTGAATGACACAGCATGGAGGTGGTGAAAGCATTAGGAGAACATATAGTGGCAGAAGGACACAGCCTGGAGTTTGCGGCAGCATGAGGAGACCACATAGTGGCTGAATGACACAGCCTGGAGTTGGCGGCAGCATATAGTGGCTGAATCACACAGCCTGGAGTTTGCAGCAGCATGAGGAGAGCATATAGTGGCTGAATGACACAGGCTTGAGTTGGTGGCAGCATACAGTGGCTGAATGACACAGCCTGGAGTTTGCAGCAGCATGAGGAGACCATATAGTGGCTGAAGGACACAGCCTGGAGTTTGGGAGAGCGTGAGGAGAACATATAGTGGCTGAATGGCACAGCCTGAAGGTGGCGGAAGCATGATGAGAACATATAGTGGCTGAAGGAAACAGCCTGGAGTTTGGGACAGCATGAGGAGAACGTATAGTGGCTGAATGGCACAGCCTGGAAGTGGCGGAAGCATAGAGAGAACATATAGTGGCTGAATGACACAGCATGGAGGTGATGGCAGCATGAAGTGACCATATAGTGGCTGAAGAACACAGCCTGGAGTTGGTGGCAGCATGAGGAGACCACATAGTGGCTGAATGACACAGCCTGGAGTTTGCGGCAGCATGAGAAGAACATATAGTGGCTGAATGACACAGAGTGGAGTTTGCGGCAGCATGAAGTGACCACATAGTCGCTGAATGACACAGCCTGGAGTTAGTGGCAGCATATAGTGGCTGAATGACAGAGCCTGGAGTAAGCAGCAGCATGAGGAGAACATATACTGGCTGAATGTCACAGTGTGGAGGTGGCGGCAGCATGAGGAGAACATATAATGGGTGAATGACAGCCTGTAGTTGGCGGCAGCATGAGGAGGCCACATAGTGGCTGAATGACACAGCCTGGAGTTTGGGACAGCATGAGGAGAACAAATGGTGGCTGAATGGCATAGCCTGAAGGTTGCAGAAGCATGAGGAGAACATATAGTGGCTGAATGACACAGCACGGAGGTGGCGAAAGGATGAGGAGAACATATAGTGGCTGAAGGACACAGCCTGGAGTTTGCGGCAGCATGAGGAGACCACATAGTGGCTGAATGACACAGCCTGGAGTTTGCGGCAGCATGAGGAGACCACATAGTGGCTGAATGACACAGCCAGGAGTTTGCGGCAGCATGAGGAGAACATATAGTGGCTGAATGACACAGCCTCGAGTTGGCGGCAGCATATAGTGGCTGAATGAAACAGCCTGGAGTTTGCAGCAGCATGAGGAGAACATATAGTGGCTGAATGACACAGCCTGGAGTTTGCGACAGTATGAGAAGAATATATGGTTGCTGAATGACACAGCTTGGAGTTGGCAGAAGCATGAGGAGACCATATAGTGGCTAAATGACACAGCCTGGAGTGGCAATACCATTACCCGGTGACGAAGGTGGGTGAAAAAAGGAGAACTTGGCATCAGATGTGTGGCATCAGGCGGGTGGCAGGATCAGAATAGTAGCTGAGGCAGGTAGGCAGAAGAAAACGGTCATTTTTGTAAAAGTGTTAGTGTGCACAAAGTATTGGGGACATGCATTACGTAAAACGTAACTTTTAATAATATGCTTAGAATAAAATATATGGACCCACATTTTTTTTTTTATCAAACAAAAGGAAAGGTGTGCAAAAATCACCATGTGCAACCTACACCACCAAGTATTGATGTGATGCTAAGACCTATAAAACGTGGAAGGGAACAACTTATGGTCCATTGTAACCGGTGGGTGTAAAAACTTCCCCTGCAACGCCCTACTCTCGCATTATTAATTCCCTTCTTGGTAAGTGTTACTTACCCCTAAAAAGGGTGGCCCCACACAGGAAACTCTCCCTATTTCCAACAACAAATACTAACATTTCCTAGGGTTTTTAGGTGGAAATAGGGATTGGTTCCTGTGCGGGGCTGCCCTTTTTAAGACAAGTAGCATTTTCCTCGAAAAGGTGGAAGGGAACAACGTATTGTCCATTGTAGCAGATAGGGGTAAAAACTTCCTCTATAAGGCCCTACTCTCGCCCTAATAATTCCCTTCTTGTCAAGTGTTACTCACCCTAAAAAGGGTGGCCCCACACAGGAAACTTTCTCTATTTCCACCAAA
The DNA here is from genome assembly GCF_029499605.1 of Hyla sarda. Taxonomy (NCBI): domain Eukaryota; kingdom Metazoa; phylum Chordata; class Amphibia; order Anura; family Hylidae; genus Hyla; species Hyla sarda. The sequence goes on along the minus strand of NC_079191.1, from coordinate 109,046,000 downwards.
AAACCCTGGGAAATGGCAGTGGTGGAGGGGAAAATAGGGAGAGGTTCCTGTTTGGGGCCGCCCTTTTTAGGGTGAGTAACACTAGCCAAGAAGGGAATTAATAATGCAAGAGTGGGAACTTACAGGGGAAGTTTTTACCCTCACTGGATACAATGGACCATACGTTGTTCCCTTCCACCTTTTAGAGTTCTTTGCATCACATCAATACTTGGTGGTGTAGGTGGCACATGGTGTTTTTTGCACAACTTCCCTTTTGTTTGATTTAAAAAAAATTTGGGTAGATATATTTTATCCTAAGAAAAGTTAAGTTTTAGCTAATGCATATCCTCAATACTTACTTGTGGTCTGATGCGGAGGAATGTCTGTAAATGGGGAGCAGCACCTTATATATGTTTTGCACTATCCATATTTGGGAAGTGTTGGTGTGGCACCATGGTCAATCTACTCTGATGCATCAGGCATTGGTGGGTGGAAATCCTGGCTGATCCATGCCTGATTCCTCTTCACAAAGGTCAGTCTCTCCACATTTTGGACAGACAAGTTCTCCTTGGGGTTACTATGGCCCCCGCCACACTAAACACCCACACTAAACACACTACTGGCTGGGCAGGACAGCTTTTCCAGGGAAAACTCTGCTAGTTGCGGCCACAAATCAAGATTGGTAGCCCAGAAGTCCAGCGGATCTTCAAGGTGTGTTGGCATGGTCATGTCAAGGTATGCCACCACCTGCTGGTTCAGGTCCTGCTCCAGGCCTACCTTCTGCTGATGAGTTCCTTAACTATGTGGGTGAAGAAAGCTACTCATCAGCGACTGTAGACTCAGGCTGCTGCTGATGGAGCTGGTACTGCTCCTGCCAAACCACCACTCCCCAGCAGCCATGGCAGTGAAAGGTGAGTGCAGAGGGCCCACCTGAGTCAGACCTGCGAGTGGATGGACGATGGCACAGATAGGCATCGGCCAACTGACTACGTAGGATGTCTCTGTAGTAGGTCAGTTTGTTCTCCCTCTCAGTGGGTGTAAAAAAAGGCCCCCATTTTGTGCCAATAGCAAGGGTCCAATAAGGTGGAGTGCCAGAAGTCATGCATCGTGTCATTTATGCAAGTGACTCGGAGGAACTCCCTGCATCCATCTCCACTGCATGCTGCCACGGTGTGTCTGGGTCCACTGTCTTGCCTTCCTCTTAACCCTCTAGCTCCACTGGCTGCTCCATCTTCTCCTCTCCTGTCAGATGACTAGAAAAACCACCCATCTTGCAAAACCTAAACTGTGCTCCACTGTGCCCCTCCCCCTCCTTCAGTTCAGCTCCCACAGGGCTCATGTGGCCATGAGATGTAGGCGCCATGTCTCCAGTGCCCTGACCAGCCATTGTTTCCAACGTGTGTTGTAGTAGATGAAGCAGTGGAATGATTTTGTTCATCCCCTTATCCTGGCGACTTACTAATAATGTGGCTTCTTCAAAGGGCCTGAGCAAACAGCAGGTGTCATGTATGAGCTGCCACTGGTTGACATTGAAGTTACACAGGGGAGTCCCCCTATCCACTTGGATCATCTAGAAATCAGTGATGGCTTTTCTCTGTTTGTATAATCGGTCCAACATACGGAGGGTGGAGTTCCAACATGTGGAAACGTCGTAAATCAGACTATATTGGGGGATGCTGTTCTGATGCTGCAGCACAAGGAGGGTGTGGTTTGCAGTGTAGAAGTGGCTGAAGTGCATGCAAAGTTTCCTTCCCATTGTTAGGATGTTTTGCAGATGAGGGCAACACTTCAGGAACCGCTTGACAACCAGATTGAACAAGTGTGCCATTCAGGGCGCATGTCTCAGGCTTCCTTGTCACAGCACAGACAAGATGTTCTTCCTGTTGTCGGTCACCATGGTTCCCATTTCCAGTTTTCGTGGAGTAAGCCATGATTTAATTTCTCGGTGAATTACTTTTAGCAGTTCCTCCACTGTGTGACTCAGTTCACCAAGGCAAACCATGTGAAGAACAGCGTGACACTGCTTTGCCCTGCACACATGGTATGCTGGAGGGGCACTGAGACTTGTCTGCAGTAGAGGCTGAGGACATCGTGGAGGATGAGGAGGCAGAGTCGTACACTGTCACAGGACCAATGGCCAGAGAGCGTGGAGGTGGAAGCGGCGTGACCTGTCCATGTTGCTGTTGTGGTTTTGCAGGAACCAAATTTACCCAGTAGGCCATAAAGGACATGTATTGTCCCTGACTGTAGTTACAGCTTCACATGTCGGCGCTGCAGTGCACTTTGGTACACACCGACAGGCTCAAGGGCTGGCCCACATTCTGTTCCACAAAATTGTGCAGGGCTGGTACTGCCTTCTTCGCAAATAAATGACGGCTTGGGACTCTCCCCCTATGCTCGGCACAAGCCATCAGTTCTCCTAAAGGTGCAGAGTCCACCACTTGAAAAGGGAGGCACTGCAGCACCAGCAACTTGGAAAGGAACACATTCAGCTTTTGCACCGTTGGATGAGCGGGTGCATACTGCTGTCTCTTGGACATGGCTTCGCTGATGGATTGCTGGCGGAATGACTGACTCGAAATAGGAGGAACAGGAGCATCTGGAGCGACAGAAGGGGGGTAAGACATACAGTTCCCTTCGGCTGAAGTGGTGGAGTTTTGGCTGGCTGAAACAGCGAGTGGCATGCCACTGGGTGATACAGCAGGCTGCATTACCACATCAGAGCCACGGTTCTCCAAGGCCATTTTATGGTGATGCAGCATATGTTGACGCAGGGCCGTAGTGCCAAAATTGTGACCCTGGTCACGCTTCACCTTCTGCCGACACATCTTGCATGTGGCCAGGTTCATATCGTCCGGATGCTTGATGGAAAAAATGCGACACCGCCAAGTAGCTGATTTTCCCACCAACAGTCTGCACTGATTGACTGCTACTACCGTCGATTCCAGGAACCCCTGTTCCACTACCTCCAGGGAAGGTAGGCTGCTGCGAAGCAGGTGGTCTACCCCAGGCACGTTTGGCTACAGACTTTCCCCTTCTGCCACCATGCTGATTGCCAACCATGCTAACACCTTGATGGCTGAGCTGCTGCCTCCCAGGCAACCTGCAACCCTCTTCTCCTGATGATGATGAAGCCCCTTCTGCACCCGGCTCCCAAGTGCGATCGGCTTCATCATCATCGAGTTGTTTCTGCACGTCACTGATGTCGTCCTCAGGTTCCTCAACAGTGTCTGCTTCAGAAGCCTGAATGCTGGCACCTCCACCTCCCATGCCACTCTCCTCATCACTACTTGCCCACCTAGCAGAGGAAGCAGCAGATGTCTCCTCCACTTCTTGGTTGGGAACTAGCTGCTTACTATCCTCTAGTAGATTATCCTCACTAAATAGTTGAGCTGAACCCACAGCATAAGATACTTCTGTGGGGGAGGGAACAGCATAGGACAGAGGCAATGGGAGGACAGGGACTGCTCCCGGGCTATGCCAACTGAGGGTTGTGTCTGGGGAACCCACTGATTGTTGACTGGGGGTGTCAGATGTCACCTGTGATGAAGTGGATGACCGTGTTAACCAATAGATGATGGCAGATGGGTTGCTGGTCGAGACACGACCGCTAGCTGATACCAGGAGCCCTGGACTCTCGCTGCGATCCCTGCTGCTACTCGCCCCTAGTCTGCTGCGACCTCTGCCTGATGAATTTAGGCCTCTGCCACTCTTCTGTGCATGTCCTGGCACTTCCCTGCCTGACATACTGTTACGCCGAGAGCTCCGGGTCCCCGCTCCTCCCCGGAGCGCTCGCTACACTCTCCCCACTGCAGCGCTCCGGTCAGTTCCACTGACCCGGGGCGCTGCGATTCCGCTTCCAGCCGGGATGCGATTCGCGATGCGGGTAGCGCCCGCTCGCGATGCGCACCCCGGCTCCCGTACCTGACTCGCTCTCCCTCGGTCCTGTCCCGGCGCGCGCGGCCCCGCTCCCTAGGGCGCGCGCGCGCCGGGTCTTTGCGATTTAAAGGGCCACTGCGCCGCTGATTGGCGCAGTGATTCCAATTAGTGTGTTCACCTGTGCACTTCCCTATATCACCTCACTTCCCCTGCACTCCCTTGCCGGATCTTGTTGCCATTGTGCCAGTGAAAGCGTTTCCTTGTGTGTTCCTAGCCTGTGTTCCAGACCTCCTGCCGTTGCCCCTGACTACGATCCTTGCTGCCTGCCCCGACCTTCTGCTACGTCCGACCTTGCTTCTGTCTACTCCCTTGTACCGCGCCTATCTTCAGCAGCCAGAGAGGTGAGCCGTTGCTAGTGGATACGACCTGGTCACTACCGCCGCAGCAAGACCATCCCGCTTTGCGGCGGGCTCTGGTGAAAACCAGTAGTGACTTAGAACCGGTCCACTAGCACGGTCCACGCCAATCCCTCTCTGGCACAGAGGATCCACCTCCTGCCAGCCGGCATCGTGACAGTAGATCCGGCCATGGATCCCGCTGAAGTTCCTCTGCCAGTTGTCGCTGACCTCACCACGGTGGTCGCCCAGCAGTCACAACAGATAGCGCAACAAGGCCAACAGCTGTCTCAACTGACCGTTATGCTACAGCATACAATTCCGTACTCTTGCTTCAGAATTATCCTGGAATAATGAGGCCCTCTGCGCGACCTTTAAAAAAGGCCTATCCAGCAACATTAAAGATGTTCTGGCCGCACGAGAAATCCCTGCTAATCTACATGAACTCATTCACCTTGCTACTCGCATTGACATGCGTTTTTCCGAAAGGCGTCAGGAGCTCCGCCAGGATATGGACTCTGTTCGCACGAGGCGTTTCTTCTCCTCGGCTCCTCTCTCCTCTGGTCCTCTGCAATCCGTTTCTGTGCCTCCCGCCGTGGAGGCTATGCAGGTCGACCGGTCTCGCCTGACACCTCAAGAGAGGACACGACGCCGCATGGAGAACCTCTGCCTGTACTGTGCTAGTACCGAACACTTCCTGAGGGATTGTCCTATCCGTCCTCCCCGCCTGGAAAGACGTACGCTGACTCCGCACAAAGGTGAGACAGTCCTTGATGTCTACTCTGCTTCTCCACGTCTTACTGTGCCTGTGCGGATGTCTGCCTCTGCCTTCTCCTTCTCTACTATGGCCTTCTTGGACTCTGGATCTGCAGGAAATTTTATTTTGGCCTCTCTCGTCAACAGGTTCAACATCCCAGTGACCAGTCTCGCCAGACCCCTTTACATCAATTGTGTAAACAATGAAAGATTGGACTGTACCATACGTTTCCGCACGGAGCCCCTTCTAATGAGCATCGGATCTCATCACGAGAGGATTGAACTTTTGGTCCTCCCCAATTGCACTTCTGAAATTCTCCTTGGACTTCCCTGGCTTCAACTTCATTCCCCAACCCTGGATTGGTCCACTGGGGAGATCAAGAGTTGGGGGCCCTCTTGTTCCAAGGACTGTTTAAAACCGGTTCCCAGTAACCCTTGCCGTGACTCTGTGGTTCCTCCAGTAACCGGTCTCCCTAAGGCCTATATGGACTTTGCGGATGTTTTCTGCAAAAAACAAGCTGAGACTCTACCTCCTCACAGGCCTTATGATTGTCCTATCGACCTCCTCCCGGGCACTACTCCACCCCGGGGCAGAATTTATCCTCTCTCTGCCCCAGAGACTCTTGCCATGTCTGAATACGTCCAGGAAAATTTAAAAAAGGGCTTTATCCGTAAATCCTCCTCTCCTGCCGGAGCCGGATTTTTCTTTGTGTCCAAAAAAGATGGCTCCCTACGTCCGTGCATTGACTACCGCGGTCTTAATAAAATCACGGTTAAGAACCGCTACCCCCTACCCCTCATCTCTGAACTCTTTGATCGCCTCCAAGGTGCTCACATCTTTACTAAACTGGACTTAAGAGGTGCCTATAACCTCATCCGCATCAGAGAGGGGGATGAGTGGAAAACGGCATTTAACACCAGAGATGGACACTTTGAGTATCTGGTCATGCCCTTTGGCCTGTGCAACGCCCCTGCTGTCTTCCAAGACTTTGTTAATGAAATTTTTCGTGATCTTTTATACTCCTGTGTTGTTGTATATCTGGACGATATCCTAATTTTTTCTGCCAATCTAGAAGAACACCGCCAGCATGTCCGTATGGTTCTTCAGAGACTTCGTGACAATCAACTCTATGCCAAAATTGAGAAATGTCTGTTTGAATGCCAATCTCTTCCTTTTCTAGGATACTTGGTTTCTGGCCAGGGACTACAAATGGATCCAGACAAACTCTCTGCCGTCTTAGATTGGCCACGCCCCTCCGGACTCCGTGCTATCCAACGTTTTTTGGGGTTCGCCAATTATTACAGGCAATTTATTCCACATTTTTCTACCGTTGTGGCTCCTATCGTGGCTTTAACAAAAAAAAATGCCGATCCCAAGTCTTGGCCCCCTCAAGCGGAAGACGCCTTTAAACGACTCAAGTCTGCCTTTTCTTCGGCTCCCGTGCTCTCCAGACCTGACCCTTCCAAACCCTTCCTATTGGAGGTTGATGCCTCCTCAGTGGGAGCTGGAGCTGTTCTTCTACAAAAAAATTCTTCCGGGCATGCTGTCACTTGTGGTTTTTTTTCTAGGACCTTCTCTCCGGCGGAGAGGAACTACTCCATCGGGGATCGAGAGCTTCTAGCCATCAAATTAGCACTTGAGGAATGGAGGCATCTGCTGGAGGGATCAAGATTTCCAGTTATTATTTACACCGATCACAAGAACCTCTCCTACCTCCAGTCTGCCCAACGGCTGAATCCTCGCCAGGCCCGGTGGTCTCTGTTCTTTGCCCGATTTAATTTTGAAATTCACTTTCGGCCTGCCGATAAGAACATTAGGGCCGATGCTCTCTCTCGTTCCTCGGATGCCTCAGAAGTTGAACTCTCTCCGCAACACATCATTCCTCCTGACTGCCTGATCTCCACTTCTCCAGCCTCCATCAGGCAAACTCCTCCAGGAAAGACCTTTGTTTCTCCACGCCAACGCCTCGGAATCCTCAAATGGGGTCACTCCTCCCATCTCGCAGGTCATGTGGGCATCAAGAAATCTGTGCAACTCATCTCCCGCTTCTATTGGTGGCCGACTCTGGAGACGGATGTTGTGGACTTTGTGCGAGCCTGCACTATCTGTGCCCGGGATAAGACTCCTCGCCAGAAGCCCGCTGGCTTTCTTCATCCCCTGCCTGTCCCCGAACAGCCTTGGTCTCTGATTGGTATGGATTTTATTACTGATTTACCCTCTTCCCGTGGCAACACTGTTATTTGGGTGGTCGTTGATCGATTCTCCAAAATGGCACATTTCATCCCTCTTCCTGGTCTTCCTTCAGCGCCTCAGTTGGCTAAACAATTTTTTGGTCTTCCTTCAGCGCCTCAGTTGGCTAAACAATTTTTTGTACACATTTTTCGTCTTCACGGGTTGCCTACGCAGATCGTCTCGGATAGAGGCGTCCAATTCGTGTCTAAATTCTGGAGGGCTCTTTGTAAACAACTCAAGATTAAATTAAATTTTTCTTCTGCATATCATCCCCAATCCAATGGACAAGTAGAAAGAATTAACCAGGTCTTGGGTGATTATTTACGACATTTTGTTTCCTCCCGCCAGGATGACTGGGCAGATCTCCTGCCATGGGCCGAATTCTCGTATAACTTCAGAGTCTCTGAATCTTCCTCCAAATCCCCATTTTTCGTGGTGTACGGCCGTCACCCTCTTCCCCCCCTCCCTACCCCCTTGCCCTCTGGTCTGCCCGCTGTGGATGAAATTTCTCGTGACCTTTCCATCATATGGAGAGAGACCCAAAATTCTCTCTTACAGGCTTCATCACGCATGAAGAAGTTCGCGGATAAGAAAAGAAGAGCTCCTCCCATTTTTTCCCCTGGAGACAAGGTATGGCTCTCCGCTAAATATGTCCGCTTCCGTGTCCCTAGCTACAAGTTGGGACCACGCTATCTTGGTCCTTTCAAAATTTTGTGTCAGATTAATCCTGTCTCTTACAAACTTCTTCTTCCTCCTTCTCTTCGTATCCCTAATGCCTTTCACGTTTCTCTTCTTAAACCACTCATCATTAACCGTTTCTCTCCCAAATCTGTTCCTCCCACTCCTGTTTCCGGCTCCTCGGACATCTTCTCCGTCAAAGAGATCCTAGCTTCTAAAAAGGTCAGAGGGAAAACCTTTTTTTTAGTGGATTGGGAGGGTTGTGGTCCAGAAGAGAGATCCTGGGAACCTGAGGACAACATCCTAGACAAAAGTCTGCTCCTCAGGTTCTCAGGCTCTAAGAAGAGGGGGAGACCCAAGGGGGGGGGTACTGTTACGCCGAGCGCTCCGGGTCCCCGCTCCTCCCCGGAGCGCTCGCTACACTCTCCCCACTGCAGCGCTCCGGTCAGTTCCACTGACCCGGGGCGCTGCGATTCCGCTTCCAGCCGGGATGCGATTCGCGATGCGGGTATCGCCCGCTCGCGATGCGCACCCCGGCTCCCGTACCTGACTCGCTCTCCCTCGGTCCTGTCCCGGCACGCGCGGCCCCGCTCCCTAGGGCGCGCGCGCGCCGGGTCTTTGCAATTTAAAGGGCCACTGCGCCGCTGATTGGCGCAGTGATTCCAATTAGTGTGTTCACCTGTGCACTTCCCTATATCACCTCACTTCCCCTGCACTCCCTTGCCGGATCTTGTTGCCATTGTGCCAGTGAAAGCGTTTCCTTGTGTGTTCCTAGCCTGTGTTCCAGACCTCCTGCCGTTGCCCCTGACTACGATCCTTGCTGCCTGCCCCGACCTTCTGCTACGTCCGACCTTGCTTCTGTCTACTCCCTTGTACCGCGCCTATCTTCAGCAGCCAGAGAGGTGAGCCGTTGCTAGTGGATACGACCTGGTCACTACCGCCGCAGCAAGACCATCCCGCTTTGCGGCGGGCTCTGGTGAAAACCAGTAGTGACTTAGAACCGGTCCACTAGCACAGTCCACGCCAATCCCTCTCTGGCACAGAGGATCCACCTCCTGCCAGCCGGCATCGTGACACATACTTATTGCGTATATGAGGGGAGTACTTCACTACGCTGAAAACAGTATTTATGTAGAACACCAGCAGGTGTGTGCTTTTGGCTGGTGCCTTTCACAGTATCTAGGCCCTTAAGACTTTAACAAGAACAAATAGTACACCACTTAGATGTACGTATGTGGTATGCCCTTATGAGAGGAAGACAATGCATTCTACTACGCTTAAAACAGTATTTGTCCACAACACTAGCAGGTTTGTACTTTTGCCTGGCCTTTTACAGTATCTAGGCCCTTATGACTTCAACAGGAAGGAAAAAATACACCTCTTCGATGTACGTATGTGGTATGCACTTATGAGGGAGGATAATGTGCTCCACTATGCTTAAAACAGTATTTGTCTACAACACCAGCAGTTGTGTACTTTTGGCTGGCCTTTTACAGTATCTAGGACCTTAAGACTTTAACAGAAACAAAATAGTACACCACTTAGATGTAGGTACAGGGGTGTGGAAATCTAATTTAAAAAATGTAAAAAACTAAAATGGAGCTAAATCTATTTTCCCTCATGACGATCCACTTGTCCGGGCCAATTTTCACTTTTACACTCTCGTTTTTTCCTCCTCGCACTATAACAGCCATAACTAACTACTATAATCGTGATGTCACAACTCCGTCCCTGTGTGACATCACCCCCTGCCCCCGCTATGCAAGTCTATGGGAGGGGGTGTGATGGCCGGTACAGAATCTAGGCCCTTAAGACCTTAACAGGAACAAGATGGTACACCACTTAGATGTACGTATGTGGTATGCACTTATGAGGGGAGGACAATGCTCTCCACTACGGTTAAAACAGTATTTGTTTACAAAACCAGCAGGTGTGTACTTTTTGCTGGCCTTTCACAGCATCTAGACCTTTAAGACTTTAACAGGAACAAAATAGTACACCACTTAGATGTAGGTATGTGGTATGCATTTATAAGGGGAGGACAATGAGCTCCACTACACTTAAAACAGTATTTGTCTAAAACACCAGCAGTAAACACCAGTGCTGCAGAACACCAGCTGTGTACTACACCCAAAATTGCACTCTCTCTCTCTCTCTCTCTCTCTCTCTCTCTCTCTCTCAATCTCACACCCTTCCCTGTCAGTGCTTCTAGGCTGAATTTGGGCGTGAGGTGAATCGCTGCTGTAAAAAAGATTTTCTGTGCAACACACTGCTCTCTGTCCTTCTCTGCAATAGAACGCTGATGTGACTGGGAGGTGAATCGCTGATGTAAAAATGCTTTTCTGTGCAACACACACTGCTGTCTCTCTCTCTCTCTCTCTCTCTCTCTCTGCAATAAAAGGCTGAAGTGACTGGCCGCAAGATTGATGCCGATTATATAGGGCTGGCTGCTGATAGGCTGCATGTGATTCAGAGTCATCCCACCTGCCCTTGTTTCCACCTTCCCAATATTCCTCACACGTGGATCCACCATTTTAGATGTCCTGGAGCCTGGACTGCACTAAATGGAGTTTAATGAAGTGATTTGCATGATCGAATTGCGGCGATATTCGCATTCATTGCAAATCAAATTTTCTCCTGAAATTCATAACGAATTTGGATTCATCAGATTCTATTCGCTCATCCCTAGTCATTTTTGTATGACTTATTTGATGCCCAAGTGCATATAGTCTGTGCTGTGCTGGAACTTGTGCCATCTTGCAAGGACTTGAAGGTCTCAGTTTAGACTAATGTGTTGTCTTTAATTGTTGTGCCAGAAACTTTGACTATGTTCTTACACAGTATTTTTTATACTCACTCTACACTTTTTTTAAGACTGGGTTTGCGCACCACTTACAGAAAATCCCTATGGTTTATAGCAAGTACAAAGGAAGCCTATGGTTTTATATGTGCTTGACCTGTACCTGGAACTGCAAAGCTGCATCAAATTGCAGTCAACTCTGTGCAGTCCTGCTAGGCAGCTCTTGAGTAGTGCTGCACACTGCCACCAAACATTCGAAACGTGTTAAAAAAAAGACTAAGGCCATGTTAGCACAATGTTTCCAGCTGTTTTTTTCTTTTTGTCAGCCATAAGACAATCAGCTGAAAATTTACCACATTTCAGCCAGTTTTGAAAGAAAAATAGCAGTTTTTAACGGCTTTAAATTTAACTTGTGTGCACCAACAACCATTTTACTTAATAGTAAAATAAAAGCCAATTTTCTGTCCATTGTAAGCTGTGAAAAACTGTTTTATGATAGTTTTACAGCCCCCAAAAACATGAGGTAAAAGTGGTGAGATGTTCTACTCTGCATAAGTACACTCACCTTCTATAAAAGAGTGTTGAGTGTGTCACAATTTATGTTCTTTATGGCACTAACGTATACTAAATGGCTAGCGAAGATGCAACAAGAACACGCAAAAAAAAAACTGGCACAAACAAGATAATAAATGTGCTCCTTTGTTTGTGTTTTTCACAATAGATAATTATCAGTGTAATCATTATTGGTCATTGGCCATTAATCTGTTTCGGTGTATATACCTCAGTGGGCAGTAATTACTTCACAGCCTTTGATAAGATATCATTAACAAAATGAGAAGACCATAGAAAATATGTTAATTACTCTAAGTGCTCTATTGGTTTCTCTATGGAATAAACAAGTTGAACAATTAAGATTTCACATACTTTGTGCCAGGCTAACTGCACAGCTAAATAGAAAAAAAAAATCACCATAATGACATTCATAAAGCAAATAAATACACATCAGAATCTTAAACAGATGTGCAATGGATCATTCCCCAAAAAAGAAATGAATTAGATATGTCTAGTCCAATATCTATGAACAGAATACATCTATTTGAATATTTTAAGTATAAATACACATGTACATGGTCGATGGTTGATGGTAAAATTGTAACATCTAACATAAAGAGTTAGTGGTATACATATTATCCAAAGAATATTTTGATGCAAATTTTTGAATATTCCAATCTAATATATCATGTCTAATTGATAAATTGATATTAAGTAATAATCAGCTCAGCACATTCTTTCTCAACTTTTGCGACCTCTAGATGTGGTGGTTCACTTATACCTGATGCCTCAAATTTGAAATACAATTTATTTAGTTGCTTCACCAGCTATGCATTAAATGACATAAGGGATTTCCCATTTCTCCTCCCCTCTGCTAGTTGTCTCAGCACTTTCCACATACCTTTAGAGTTACTACTCCACATTCACAGTGTAACACACATCTTTTTCGAGAGCCATAATAGGCTACAGAGAGCCATAATAGGGGTGTAGAACACTTTGCTTTGTTCTAACACGCATATGGAGTGTGCTGGGGTAGTGAAATAATACGGTTATGTTATTTTATGATTTGCAGATTACAGGCATCACTTTTAGAATCACTGCCACAGAATGGCACAATGACAGAGCCTGGAGGTGGCATCAGTATAAGGAGACCATATAGTGGCTGAATGAAACAGCATGGAGGTGTTGGCAGCATGAGGAGACCATATAGTGGCTGAATGACACAGCTTGGATGTGGCTGAAGCATGAGGAGACCATATAGTGGCTGAATGACACAGCTTGGAGCTGGCAGCAGCATGAGTAGACACTAGGGCATCACAATCCCTAAGATTAAAAGATGAATTTTGAAATTTAAATTTAAGATTTATGGTAGCTAGTGCTACCATAAAAAAAATTAGACCCAGGCCCAGCAGCATCAGTAAACCATATTGTCACGATGCCGGCTGGCAGGTAGTGGATCCTCTGTGCCAGAGAGGGATAGCGAGGACCGTGCTAGTGGACCGGTTCTAAGACACTACTGGTTTTCACCAGAGCCCGCCGCAAAGCGGGATGGTCTTGCTGCGGCGGTAGTGACCAGGTCGTATCCACTAGCAACGGCTCACCTCTCTGGCTGCTGAAGATACTGAAGATAGGCGAGGTACAAGGGAGTAGGCAGAAGCAAAGTCGGACGTAGCAGAAGGTCGGGGGCAGGCGGCAAGGTTCGTAGTCAGGGGAGATAGCAAAGTTCTGGTACACAGGGTATAAACACACAAAAACGCTTTCACTAGGCTCTAGGGCAACAAGATCCGGCAAGGGAGTGCAAGGGAGGAGACTAGATATAAGGAGGGAACAGGTGGGAACCAATTAAGCTAATTGGGCCAGGCACCAATCATTGGTGCACTGGCCCTTTAAGTCTCAGGGAGCTGGCGCGCGCGCGCCCTAGAGAGCGGAGCCGCGCGCGCCAGCACATGACCGCAGGAGACGGGAACGGGTAAGTGACCTGGGATGCGATTCGCGAGCGGGCGCGTCCCGCTGTGCGAATCGCATCCCCAACGGCCATGAGAGAGCAGCGCTCCCGGTCAGCGGGACTGACCGGGGAGCTGCAGGGAAAGAGACGCCGTGAGCGCTCCGGGGAGGAGCGGGGACCCGGAGCGCTAGGCGTAACAGTACCCCCCCCCTTAGGTCTCCCCTTCTCTTTATCGGGTAACTGCCTCCCCTGGGATGAGGACACCGGGAAAGGATGGAGGGATTCCTCAACGGCAGGCAGAACCGCAGGAGTAGGAATGGGGAGAGAGGGCAGAGGGCGGGACCTGGCACGGGGCAGTGTGACACCAGGAGGAGGGCCATGAGGGGACACAGAAGCTTGCCTGATGGAACTGGGAGGGGGGGAGGGGCATTTCCTGTGGCAGGCAGAGTCCTTAATGACCTTAGGGGGACCAGATACAGGAGGAACCACAGAGTTACGGCAAGGGTTACTGGGAACCGGTTTTAGACAGTTCTTGGAACAAGAGGACCCCCAACTCTTGATCTCCCCAGTGGACCAATCCAGGGTTGGGGAATGAAGTTGAAGCCAGGGAAGTCCAAGGAGAATTTCCGAGGTGCAATTGGGGAGGACCAAAAGTTCAATCCTCTCGTGGTGAGATCCGATGCTCATAAGAAGGGGCTCCGTGCGGAAACGTATGGTACAGTCCAACCTGGCTCCGTTGACCGCGGAGATGCGGAGTGGCTTGACAAGACGGGTCACCGGAATATGGAATTTATTCACAAAGGACTCCCGAATAAAATTTCCAGAAGCTCCAGAGTCCAGACAGGCCACGGCTGAGAGGGGAGAGCTGGCTGAAGTGGAAATCCGAACAGGTACCGTGAGACGTGGAGAAGCCGACTTGGCATCAAGAGACGCCACACCCACGAGAGCTGAGTGTGAGCGTGCGTTTCCCAGACGTGGAGGACGGATTGGGCAATCCACCAGAAAATGTTCAGTACTGGCACAGTACAAACAAAGATTCTCTTCCTTACGGCGATTCCTCTCTTCCAGGGTCAGGCGAGACCGATCCACTTGCATGGCCTCCTCGGCGGGAGGCCTAGGCGCAGATTGCAGTGGAGACTGTGGGAGAGGTGGCCAGAGATCTAAGTCTTTTTCCTGGCGGAGCTCTTGATGCCTCTCAGAAAAACGCATGTCAATGCGAGTGGCTAGATGAATGAGTTCATGCAGGCTAGCAGGAGTCTCTCGTGCGGCCAGAACATCTTTAATGTTGCTGGATAGGCCTTTTTTAAAGGTCGCGCAGAGAGCCTCATTATTCCAGGAAAGTTCAGAAGCAAGAGTACGGAATTGTATGGCGTACTCGCCAACGGAGGAATTACCCTGGACCAGGTTCAGCAGGGCAGTCTCAGCAGAAGAGGCTCGGGCAGGTTCCTCAAAGACACTTCGAATTTCCGAGAAGAAGGAGTGTACAGAGGCAGTGACGGGGTCATCACGGTCCCAGAGCGGTGTGGCCCATGACAGGGCTTTTCCAGACAGAAGGCTGACTACGAAAGCCACCTTAGACCTTTCAGTAGGAAACTGATCCGACATCATCTCCAGATGCAGGGAACATTGGGAAAGAAAGCCACGGCAAAACTTAGAGTCCCCATTAAATTTGTCCGGCAAAGACAGGCGGAGGCTAGGAGTGGCCACTCGCTGCGGAAGAGGTGCAGGAGCTGGCGGAGGAGATGGTTGCTGCTGCTGTAGCTGAGACTGAATCTGCTGTAGCTGCGACTGGAGTTGCTGAGTCATGGTGGTCAAGTACGACAGCTGGTGATCTTGTTGGGCAATCTGTCGGGCTTGCTGGGCGACCAGTGTGGGGAGGTCGGCGACAACAGGCAGAGGAACTTCAGCGGGATCCATGGCCGGATCTACTGTCACGATGCCGGCTGGCAGGTAGTGGATCCTCTGTGCCAGAGAGGGATAGCGAGGACCGTGCTAGTGGACCGGTTCTAAGACACTACTGGTTTTCACCAGAGCCCGCCGCAAAGCGGGATGGTCTTGCTGCGGCGGTAGTGACCAGGTCGTATCCACTAGCAACGGCTCACCTCTCTGGCTGCTGAAGATACTGAAGATAGGCGAGGTACAAGGGAGTAGGCAGAAGCAAAGTCGGACGTAGCAGAAGGTCGGGGGCAGGCGGCAAGGTTCGTAGTCAGGGGAGATAGCAAAGTTCTGGTACACAGGGTATAAACACACAAAAACGCTTTCACTAGGCTCTAGGGCAACAAGATCCGGCAAGGGAGTGCAAGGGAGGAGACTAGATATAAGGAGGGAACAGGTGGGAACCAATTAAGCTAATTGGGCCAGGCACCAATCATTGGTGCACTGGCCCTTTAAGTCTCAGGGAGCTGGCGCGCGCGCGCCCTAGAGAGCGGAGCCGCGCGCGCCAGCACATGACCGCAGGAGACGGGAACGGGTAAGTGACCTGGGATGCGATTCGCGAGCGGGCGCGTCCCGCTGTGCGAATCGCATCCCCAACGGCCATGAGAGAGCAGCGCTCCCGGTCAGCGGGACTGACCGGGGAGCTGCAGGGAAAGAGACGCCGTGAGCGCTCCGGGGAGGAGCGGGGACCCGGAGCGCTAGGCGTAACACATATATTGGCAGAATGACACAGCGTGGAGGTGGCTGAAGCATGAGTAGACCATACAGTGTCTGAATGGCACAGCCTGGAGTTCGCTGAAGCATGAGGAGACCATTGAAATTTAAGATTTGTTAATAGAAATTGAAAATTTTGAAATTTAAATTGAGGATTTTGAAATTTAAATTTTAACTACTAAGTTTTAGTGTCCCGGACCCCAGCATGTGGGTACAAAGGACCAAATTTAACAAGGAGTCACATGTCACATGGCAGCACAATGACAGAACCTGGAGGTGGCATCATTATGAGGAGACCATATAGTGGCTGAATGGCACAGCCTGGAGTTGGCTAAAGCATAAGGAGACCATATAGTGGCTGAATGGCACAGCCTGGAGGTGACTGAAGCATGAGGATACCATATAGTGGCTGAATGAGACAGCCTGGAGGTGGCAGCAGCAGCACCTGAAATTTCTGAAACTGGGGACCAACGCCTTAATTATGTTTTGCAGTATCCATGGCAGCACAATGAGAGAGCCTGGAGTTGGAATCATCAGCATGATGACACCATAGAGCAGCACAATTAGAGAGCCTGGAGGTGGCAGCATCAGCATGAAGAGACCACAGAGCAGCACAATTAGAGAGCCTGGAGGTGGCAGCGTCAGCATGAGGAGACCCTATGGTGACACAATGACAGAGCGTGGAGGCGGTAGCATCAGCATGAGGAGACTATATGGTGGAACAATGACAGAGGTTGGAGGAGGTAGCATTAGCATGAGACCATAGAGCAGCAAAATGAGAGAGCCTGGAGGTGGCAGCATCAGCATGAGGAGGCCATATGGCAGCACAATAACAGAGCCTGGAGGTGGTTGAATCAGCATGAGGAGACCATATGGTGACACAATGACAGAGCCTGGAGGTGGTTGCATCAGCATGAGGAGACTATATGGTGGCACAATGACAGAGCGTGGAGGAGGCAGCATTAGCATGAGACCATAGAGCAGCAAAATGAGAGAGCCTGGAGGTGGCACCATCAGCATGAGGAGACCATATGGCGGCAAAAAGACAGAGCCCGGAGGGGAGGTGGTAGCATTAACATTAGGAGACCATAGAGCAGCACAATTACAGAGCCTTGAGGTGGCACCAGCAGCATGAGGGCCATGCCAAGTGAGGATCGAGTCCGGGGAACCCACTGACTGTTGACTGGGGGTGTCGGATGTCACTTGGGATGAAGTGGATGACCGAGTGAACTGATCAATCATGCCTGCTGGGTTGCTGGTCGAGACATAACTGCTAGCTGACACCGGGAGTTCAGACCTCTTGCTGCAACCCACGGCTGCCACACGCCCCTACTCTGCTGCGACCTCTGCCTGATGAATTTAGGCCTCTGCCACTCCACTGTGCACGTCCTGGCACTACTCTGCCTGACATACCTATTGCGTATATCAGGGGAGTACAATACGCTTCACTACGCTTATAATAGTATTTTTCTAGAACAGCAGCAGGTGTGTACTATTAGCTGTCCTTTCACAGTATATAGGCCTTGACAGATTAAAAGGTACAAAATAGTACACTACTTAGATGAAGGTATATGGTATGCAATTATGAGGGCAGAAAAATGCACTACAGTACACTTAAAAAAGTACCTGAGTACAACACCAGCCGTTGAGTACTTTTTCCTGGACTATCACAGTATGTAAGCCCTTGACAGATTAACAGGTCCAAAATAGTACACTACTTAGATGTGGGCAGAAAAATGCGGTACAGTACGCTTAAAAAAAAACGTATTTTAGTAAAACACCAGCCGGTGATTACTTTTGCCTAGACTGTCACAGTATCTAGGTCCTTGACATTAACAGGTACAAAATAGTACACTACTTAGATATACGTATGTGGTATGCACTTATGAAGGCAGAAAAATGCAGTAGATTATGCTTAGCAAAACGTATTTTAGTAAAACACAAGCCGGCAATTACTTTTGCCTGGACTTGACAGATTAACAGGTACAAAATGGTACACTTCTTAGATGTACATCTGTGGTACGCACTTATGAGGGCAGAAAAATGCGGTACAGTACGCCTAAAAAAAACATATTTTTGCACAACGCCAGCAGTACACAACAGTGCTGCAGCACAAAAAAGCTGTGTACTAAACACAAAATTGTACTCTGTCACAGACTATTAGGAATGGACTGCTGGGTATTATACCATCTACAGACTAGTATAACCAGTAGATGATTTGTTGTGGAACAAAGACACAGAATTGCGCTGAAAAATTATTCCTGCCTCCTCTGCTAAGGTTTATGAAGTTGAGGCAGCTTGCTGAAATGTATGAGGCGACACACAGCTCTCTGCCCCTCTCTTTAATATAATGCTGAAGAAAGTGACTGGGAGTTTAATGCCTGCAGCTGCAGTAAAAATCATTTTCAGTGAAAAAACACACTGCTCTCTGTCCACCAGAATGCTGATGTGACTAGGATGTGAAACGCTGCTGGAAGGAGCTTTTCTGTGTAACACACGCACAGCGATGTCCGTCCTCTCTCTCTGAAGTATAATGAATGATATGACGAGACGCAAAATGGCTGCCGAATACATAGGGCTGTGACTGGCTGCTAATAGGCTGCATCCTGCATGGGATTCAGGGTCATCCCACCTACTTCCCTTCTCGCCTTCACAGGATTCCTTTTCCCATGTACTGACATGTGGATCCGCCATTTTAGATGCCCTGGAGCCTGGACCACAGTAAATGGAGTTTAATAAAGCGATAGAATCGCGGTGATATTCGCATTCATTGCGGATCGAATATTTCATGAAATTTGTGACAAATTTGGGTTCGTCAGCTTCGATTTTCTCATCTCTAATGGTGGCAGTGAGTGCAAGGAAAAGCCGTGCACTAAGGATCTCAACTGCAAGCATTATATCCTGTTACCCTACATCATTGCCCTATCAATAGATTTTTAGATTTATACAAAAAAAACAAAAAGTGCTGCATGGGACTTGTATTATCGTTCAGTGAGAATGGTGCTTACCTGCGAATAATAGTATAATTGGCAGATAACGATAAAGTGCATACGTGGCTGTTTTTTTTTCAGAGTATAAATATATCAATGTGCTAAAAAGTGACGTAAGGTTATAAGATTATAAAATATTCAGTTAAGAGGAGGTGCATACCTGACGCATAAGGTGCATAGTGAAGTGCAAGACAGCAATAAGGTGCATAGGAGGATGTAGTATATTGAGGAATCTAGGTTAATAGAACAGATAAATGAATAGACAGTATGATGTATTGCTCTAAGGGGGGGATTCACCAATCTATATAGAGCATTTTTAAGTGTATTTTCTCACGCAAAATCTTGCACAATGATATTTTCTGTGTTCTTTTTGTGCGTTTCTTTTGGCGGAACTTTTTCTAACGATATCACCCTTCGGGTGTAATCGAAATACAGCGTCTATACCAGTGAATATAGACTACAACTTTTCCCCACTGTATTAATTACGAAAGAAAAACTGGGGTACCATTAAAATATAACCTTTATTCCGGAGTTCTAAGATAAAACACACCGACAAATCACAACACTACAGACAGTAATAAATTGAAATAAAGCAAGAAGACAAGCCTTACTGTTTTGGTAGGTGAGCAATTCACAGTTCCTCCTATCAAGATCAGCACCTATTGCACCAATTCAACCTGATACCTCACCTCCAAGCTAATATATCTCAGGGACAGATGATTAATATGACATCTGTCTACTTGAGCAGTATCTGGGAGACCAAACAATCTGTTATAGCACTATTAGGGTTTAATAATATTCCCAACATCAAATTATGGGTGGGAGCCTATGGTGACTCTTAGTAAAAAAAAAATAAACCATAGCAGGGGAGACTAGTGAGTCCTATCCCTATACTCCCTGTTTATCCCTATATGTGTATTGCACAATCCCTAGGCTCACCTATCCCTGGATGTTTGGTACGTAACTGGGGCACTCGTCCTAATAAGGACGACCCCCGTACCTCCGGAACCTGAACCTATACTGTTCAGTCCCTCACATGTATTCACACCCTATGGGAATAAAGTGCAACGTGCCTGGGCATAAAAGTCCAATGGTGCTTAAACATACACAGTCAAAGGTAAAGGTGCAAACAAGGTGCAATAAATGTGCAAAGTTAATAAGGTGCAATTAATCTGACTACATGACCTGAACTGCGTCTCCTAAGCGGCACTTCGCATCTTTTAGCTCATCAGGGAGACCCTTAGCAGGCAGTCGCATCCTTTTCAATGGCAGTGACACTCTATTATTGACTTTGCGGTCTTTTTATATCATTATACCCCTCCTCTTACCTCCGCGTCATCCCCTATGATCTCATCGCATTTCCGGTCCCGGGTGCATCTCAAAGGAGGTCCGCACCAGAACTGCGACAGGCGCGGTAGTTCCGGATAATCTCACCGGCCGCGACGTCACATCCGATTTCGGTCAACCTGCGAAAATCACGCCCCCAGCCAGCGCGTGGGTATCTATGAGTGACGTACTGAGAGGGGAGGGTAATAGTAACTATGGGGACGATCAGCACGTCCCAGAGCAAGGCTTACTATCTACTATCTCAGTACCTACTCCTATCTAAGTTTAGAATAACTGCGCCTGCGCAAATGTGCTCCTGGCAGGCTCTAGATCCTAATACACACTAATCACAGAGCGATGGGGATATTTATTGTTCCAACATTTAGTACTAGTCAGGTAAAAAGGGCAAATATCATCTGTTTCAATCAAATAGGGGTATATAATCATTTCTCTATGGATATGCGCATCATATAATATTAAATATTACTCATATATGTTGCAATTTTTTATTGAAACAATTGCAACCTTATGTCCTTTATTGTACTTAGTGACCCTCTTACACATATCCTATTAAACCCCCTGCCTAAGGGTACCCTTTTACATGTACTAGTTCCTACATGAACCACACAATACTTCTACATGTAGATTTATATGAAACATGTGAAGCTTAATGATTCATTTAGTCCTACCGGTGCCATGGAATTTAACTTGTAAATCCATTCGCACTCGGTTTGTAGTAATCTTTGATCCCAATCCCCACCTCGTGGGCTTTTTTGTATCAATCGTATGCCTCTGAATTTGACCTTTTTGGGATCCCCATTATGCATTTGATGCATGTGTCTTGCTACCGACGTATCCCTATTATTTAGTATGTAATTATAAGGTCACGTATACAGTGGCGAAATTCTCGGCGGGTTATCCCTACATAATCCATGGGACATGGACACTGTGCCAGATAAATAACCCCTACCGATTTACAGTTTATGAAGTCCTTGATTACATATTCCTTACCGTCAGCAGAGCATATAAACGTTTTGCCGGGTTTCACTGAGGAGCACGCTAAACAGGACCCGCAGGAAAATGTCCCTTTGGGTTTCCGGTCGAGCCAGGTGCCATCCTTCCTTGCTGGAGCTAGATGGCTAGGTACCACTAGATGTCTAATACTGGGACCCTTTCTGAACATGAGCTGTGGTCTCTCACCTAAGACCTGTTTGATATCATCATCATTCAGCAATATGTCCCAGTATTTTTCAAGGATGGCTCTCACCTCCTTATGTTTGTTATCAATACAATGTACCAATGACGCAAATTACCTCTTGTTCATTTTCAGTGACCTGTCTTGGAGTTAGTAGGTCCCTTCTCCTCTTCTTAATGGACCAGTCAAATGCAGATCTCAGTACATCATCGGGATAACCCCTACTCCTAAAGCGTCCCATTAGATCCTGTGCCTGTTTGATAAAGTTACCTGTGCTTCAGCAGTTCCTCCTAAGGCGGAGGTATTGGTCCCTAGGAATTCCTTTCCTCAGGGCCAAAGGATGTGCATTTTCCCACCTTAGAAGGCCATTGGTGGAAGTGGGTTTCCTGTAAACGGATGTTTCAATATTGCCATCTTGTCCCTTACTGATTAAAACATCAAGGAAGGGGAGTCTACATGGATCCCACTCACAGGTAAAATGCAGATTAAGATCATTTTTGATTAAGAACATTCACAAAGGTTAAAAACTCCTCTCCTGTACCCGACCAAAGAATAAAAAGGTCATCAATATATCTCAGCAACATGGTGAGATGATTATGCCATGGGCTGAGTTCTTCCCCAAAGACCACTCTATCCTCCCACCAGCCCAGGAACAGGTTAGCGTACGTGGGGGCACAGGGGTTCCCCATCGCTGTGCACCCTTCGGATGTACCGTAGAGCCACTTTTCCCATACACATCGATTTACTAACGGCTTTTTTTTTTTTGGACGCACAAAAAGAACGCAAGTCTAATTTTTTTCCACAAATATACACCACCTCGGAGGACACGTACCAAAGTGTCTATTTTCACACAGTAAGGACTGCAACTCCCATCATGGACAGACTCTGCCCATGATGGGAGTTGTAGTCTAGAGGTTGAGGTGCAGATCGCAGCAGGTCATTATCCAGAGACCCGCTGCGATCCGCATTTATTAACTGTAAAAAACGGCGGTACATGTGTCTACACCGCGCTGACACCGAATCTTGTATACACTGTCATAATTCATAATCCCCGCCACCGGAACACGGGAGCTCTGATTTGTCAATAGCAATCCACCAATCAGAGCTCCCATTTCCCGGCGGGGATTATGAATTATAAGAGCTGTATATAGGAGCCAGCGGCAGCGCAGTGTAGCCACATGTACTGGCGGCTTTGTAGTTAATAAATGCGGATAGCAGGAGAATGATTTGCTGCAATCTGCCCCTCTGCCCTTGGACTACTACTCCCATCATGGGACAGAGCCTGTCCCATGATGAGGGTAGTTGTAGTACCGCATCACTGGAACTTGCACATCCCCCAGCTGCGGGACTTTTAGGACTACTACTCCCATCATGAACAGACTCTGCTGACCCGCTGCGATCTGCATTTATTAAGATAACAAGCCGGCGGTACATGCGGCTACATCTCGCTGCCACTGGCTTCTATATTCACTGTCATAATTCATAATCCCCGCCGCTGGGAGAGGGGAGCTCTGATTGGTCAATAGCTATCCACCAATCAGAGCTCCCGTGTTCCGGCGGGGATTATGAATTATTACAGTGTATATAGAAGCCGACGGCAGCGCAGTGCAGACACATGTACCGCCGGTTTGTATAGTTAATAAATGCAGATCGCAACAGATCTCCAGAGAATGATCTGCTGCGATCCACATTTAAGTTAAAAAGCCGGCGGTACATGCAGCTACACTGCGCTCCTGTGCTCCTATATACACTGTAATAATTCATATTCGCTGCCGGGAGAGGGGAGCTCTGATTGGTCAATAGCAATCCACCAATCAGAGCTCCAGTGTTCCAGCGGGGATTATGAATTATGTCAGTGTATATAAGAGCGCAGGAGCGTAAGTGCATGTACCGCCGGCTTTTTAACTTAAATGCAGATCGCAACAGATCATTCTCTGGAGATCTGTTGCGATCCGCATTTATTAACTATACAAACCGTCGGTACATGCGTCTACACTGTGCTGCCCGCGGGCTCCTATATACACTGACATAATTCATAATCCCCACCGGGACACAGGAGCTCTGATTGGTGGATAGCTATTGACCAATCAGAGCTCCCCTCTCCAGGTGGCGGCGATTATGAATTATGGCAATGTATATAGAAGCTGGTGCGGTGTGCAGTGTAGACGCATGTACCGCCAGCTTGCTATCTTAATAAATGCGGATCACAGCGGGTCTCTGCAGAATGACCCGGTGCGATCTGCACCTCAGCCCCTGGACTATAACTCCTATCATGAGCAGAGTCTGTCCATGATGGGAGTAGTAGTCTTAAAAGTCCTGCAGCCAGGGGATGTGCAAGTGCCATCCCTCAGCAGCGCTGCGGTAATACAATTACTCCCATCATGGGACAGGCTCTTTCCCATGATAGGAGTAGTAGTCCAAGGGCAGAGGGACAAATCTCTGTTCACATTATGCATTTTGCATAATGGGAACAGAGCCTTTCTGCCAGTGTGTTCCCAAACAGGGAGACTCCAGCTGTTGCTTAACTACAGCCCCCATGATGTGAGTTGTAGTTTGGCAACAATTGGAGGCTCCCTGTTTAGGAACACACTGCATTATGTGCGCTCTTCCCAGGGGAGAGCAAATAAAATGTACTAACCCATATTTCTTGTTTTTCTTTTCTTCTCATTTTAGATACGTGAATGCGGAGGACTACGTCAGATTCGGCGGACTGCGACAATGACCAGCGTTTTTTTTATTTCAATAAAATGGTTAACAAGGGCTGTGGGGGAGTGTTTTTTTTTTAATAAAATGTTTTTTCAATGTGTCTTTTTTATAATTGAATTGTCAGGGTTAGTAGTGGAAGCTGTCTTATAGATGGAATCCATTACTAAGCCGGGGCTTAGCGTTAGCCCCAAAATCAGCTAACGCTAACCTCTAATTATTACCCCAGTACCCACCGCCACAGGAGCCGGTACCAACAGGCCCAGAGCATCAAAAATGGTGCTGCTGGGCCTAGGCGGTAACAGGCTGGTGTTATTTTGGCTGGGGAGGGCCAGTAACAATGGTCCTTGCCCACCCTGGTAACGTCAGGCTGTTGCTGCTTGGCTGGTATCTGGCTGATACTGAAATAGGGGGAACCCTATGCATTTTTTTTAAATATAAATAAAAAAAGTGTGTGGTTCCCTAATTCTTTCAGTATCAGCCAGATGCCAACCAAGCAGCAACAGCCTGACGTTACCAGGGTGGGTGAGGACCATTACAGCCTGACGCTACCAGGGTGGGTGAGGACCATTGTTACTGGCCCTCCCCAGCCTAAATAATGCCAGCTTGTTACCACCTAGGCCCAGGAGCGCCATTTTTGACGCTCCAGGCCTGTTGATACCAGCTCTTCCTGGAACCCCTGTGGCGATGAGTAATAATTGGGGGTTAGCGCTAGCTGTTTTGGGGGCTAACGCTAAGCCCCGGCCTAGTAATAGATTATGTCTACAAGACGCCTTCCACTACTAAGCCTGAAAATTCAGTTATAAAAAAACACAACACATTGAAAAAAAATAGATTTTTAAAAAACACTCCCCCCGCTGCCCTCGTTAACCCTTTCATTGACATAAAAAACCGCTGTTCATCGCCACAATCCCCAAAATCTGACATAGTCCTCCGCATTAACATATCTAAATTTCGAAGAAAAAAAAAAGTTTAGTACATTTTTTTGTTTCCACACACCAGCAAAAATGCAAGAAAAAAAAACGCAGGAAAAAGCTAGGACAGTTTTTCTGGCGTATTTTATGATGGACAAAAAACCTCAATGGAATCCTGGCCTCAAAGCAATAGAACAAAATCCCTACGTCCACTTTTCCTGTGAGGTAGAGAAGGAGTGTACGGTAGAGCGAGGGGGGTGTTTCTATATTTGCACAAGATTTATCAAAGGAGTGCACAGCCTTAGTAAATTTTGAGCAAGAGTGTACAATAGACAAGCAGTGAAAAGGGGTAGAACTGTGTCTACAATAGACAAATAATGATGAATCCCCCCCCAAAATGTGTACTTGCTTGTATGTATGCTATTAGCAAATTATTCTCCTAGCGTATCTATCTATTCAATGTCCAGTTTCAAAGCATACAATCTGTTCCACCTTTGTGCAGAGAAGTACTATAAAACAGAGGAGTCTTCAGTTTAAATTAGTGACGAGCAATATCTGCAGGTGCGCAGCATTATTATTTACACGAATATGCGCACAAGTCCGGTGTGTGCGCGATACCTGAAATCTGAAATGGTTCCTCCGTGTGTGTGGTTCCTGTGATCCGGACGTCTTCTCAGTGCTTGCAGGCGATTAATAAGAGACCAAAGATTTGCAAAGGAGTGTTTCTTGATCCTCACGGAAGCTTGTAGTGACATCACTGCACTGCCGGACCTATCAGGTAAACTTTAAAGACGGAGATATCACTGTTGAGACGTCACTGGCCGGGGCACACTCCCCTGACTTTGCAAATCTCTGCTCTCTTATTAATCGCATCCAGATCCAGATCGCAGGAACCACACACACGGAAGAACCACTTCAGATTTCAGGTATCGTGCACACACCAGACTTGTGCGCATGTTCTTTGAAATCATACTGCTGCGCACCTGCAGATATTGCCCGTCACTAATTTAAACTGAAGACTCCTCTGTTTTATAGTACTTCTCTGCACAAAGGTGGAACAGATTGTATGCTTTGAAACTGGACATTGAATAGATAGATACGCTAGGTGGAACAGATTTTATGCTTTAAACGGGTACTACCGTGGAAAACTTATTTTTTTAAATCAACTGGTGCCAGAAAGTTAAACAGATTTGTAAATCACTTCTATTAAACAATCTTAATCCTTCCAGTACTTTTTAGGGGCTGTATACTAAAGAGAAATCCAAAAAGAAATGCATTTCCTGTGATGTCCTGACCACAGTGCTCTCTGCTGACCTCTGCTGTCCATTTTAGGAAAATGGACAGGAGAGGTCAGCAGAGCGCACTGTGGTCAGGACATCACAGGAAATGCATTTCTTTTTGGATTTCTCTTTAGTATACAGCCCCTAAAAAGTACTGGAAGGATTACGATTTGTTAATAGAAGTGATTTACAAATCTGTTTAACTTTCTGGCACCAGTTGATTTAAAAAAAAAAAAGTTTTCCACGGTAGTACCCCTTTAAAGCTGGACATTGAATAGATTGATACGCTAGGAGAATATTTTCTTATAGCATACATACAAGCAAGTACACATTTTGTGCAATACATCATACTGTCTATTCATTTATCTGTTCTATTCATCTAGATTCCTCAATATACTACATCCTTCTATGCACCTTATTGCTGTCTTGCACGTCAGGTATGCACCTCCTCTTAACTGAATATTTTATAATCTTATAACCTTACGTCACTTTTTCACATTGATATATTGTTGTCTGCCAATTCTACTATTAATCGCAGGTATGCCCCATTCTCACTGAACGATAACACAAGTCCCATTCAGCGCTTTTTGGTCTTTTTACATAATTATTACATACTTTTTTGTATGAGATTCAGGAACTAATACGTACAATATAGCAGCAGTCTGGGCATGCATCCCCTCACCACCCGCACTAGTATTATATATATTTTCGGATCGATTTTTAGATTTCCCTAAATTATATTTAGCCATATTCAAAACATATGAACAGTTCCCACCCAAAGGTCCAAGAATACTTTCATTAGTAAGGCATATGGCAAAAATGCACACTGATAATATTATTATTACTATTTTTAATGGCATCAATGGCAGTTGTCTGTTATCCTGTGGGCATGCAGTAGCATGGGTCTGGGGTGCAGAGCTAGTGAAATGTTAGTGAAATGGTTCTGCTAAATGTAGTGTACACCAAGACTCTGCAGACATCTGAATTAAGGTATGTCAAGTTCGGGTAAGTAAAAAACATTTTTTTTTTCTTAACTGTGAAAATTATAAAATATTTTTTTATATACTAAAAGGATTTAAATAAAAAAAGACTTTCAAAGTAAATGATTTAGTCCACATGGAGGATCAATTCTACACAATTTGGTTTCTTCATTCAGGTTGCCTGGGCTGATTGAATGATGCCACAAAATTCAAAGAAGTGTTTGAGTGAATTAAGATTTTGACATTTATAGAGCATTCACCTTTTATGCTTGGTATCATTGTCCTACAGAAAGGTAAACTTCCATCCAAGGTTTTTTTTTACTACACACTCACACTGTCCAGTTACTGTCGAGCTTATCATTATAAATAGGAACACATCCTAGGAATGATTATTGCCTGGTCTAAATGTACAAAAAAAAGATCAGTTATACATGATAAAACAATTGGCTTTTGTCTGTCATTTAAAGGGGTACTCCGGTGAAAACCTTTTTTCTTTTAAATCAACTGGTGGCAGAAAGTTAAACATATTTGTAAATTACTTCTATTAAAAAATCTTATATAATCTTATTAGATGCTGAATACTACAGAGGAAATTCTTTTCTTTTTGGAATGTTCTCTGATGACATGACGATCGCAGTTCTCTCTGCTGACATTATTATAATAATAATATTAATAACAGTTTATTTATTGTTGTCCTTAGTGGGATTTGAACCCAAGTCCCCAGCACTGCTAACCACTGAGCCACCATGCTGCCCTTAGCATACATCTGCTATGCATGGGTGCTAAAATGGACAGAGATGTCAGCAGAGAGCACTGTGCTCGTGATGTCATCAGTGTTCCAAAAAGAAAGGAATTTCCTCTGTAGCATTCAGCAGCTAATAAGTACTGGAAGGATTAAGATTTTTTAATAGAAATAAGTTACAAATATGTTTAACTTTCTGCCACCAGTTGATTTAAAAGAAAAAAGGTTTTCACCGGAGTACCCCTTTAATGGAGGAAATACATACATATGCCATGACAATCACACTGTGAAGAAATGGCACTACATGTACTATGGGACACTCATGAAAAATCACCTTAAAAAATCAGGTACTTATTAAAGAACGAAAACATTTATATATTACAAACCATTGTGGTTTTAGTCATGGCTTTTAAACATGTAGGCATTATCACATTGTCATGTTTTTTTTTATTTATCCTGATGTTTTTTAAATAATTTTTTTTTTTTATGAAGCCATTTTTTTACTTACATAGATGTTGGAGCATATGTGGTTTTCCAGTTCCATGTACTTTGCTGCCCAATGGTTTTCTCGGTACTTTCTTTTCTTTCTAAATCGGATTCAGAATGCTCTCTTTATTGCAGTTAATATACTTTATCTTTTATACTTTTTCAACAATTTTGTGTAACTGCACTGCATATACGCAGCTAAAATCACAATTAAGTATAAGACAGGAAAGATATGTTCTGCCATTGTAAATCAGGAAAAGTGTTAATGTTCTGCCAAAATTTTATGATATTTTATGGTCGGTTTTTCCTATTTTGTGGTTCAGTATTCACAAGTGAAGCAGTATAATCATGTGGTCATTTGCCCTGGCGGATAACATTTAATTTGTACTGGCAACTATGCTCTTTTACTTAACCTCTTTGCAGCTGGACATATTTCATGTCACAATTACACAGTTTAGTAGATTTTGGTATACAGTGGTTAAATGCCTATAGCTATTTATTTATTTATATGTTTATTTAATTGGTGTTCTTATGAAGGTTAAAGATTTTCAGTTGTGTTTTACATCTTATCCTGACTGTAGAGAAAATGGGTGTTGCATGTCTGCTGATTTTGAGTTGCAATCCACTGATTTTGGCAATACATATGATATAGAAGGTTTTTCCCAACAAAAAAGGCGCAAAGTCCCTGAAAAGTCTCTAAAACTACACCAGCCCAGACTAAGTTTAGCTTTTTGGTGTATGTGAAGAGAGAAATTTCAGAAAATGTGACCTGTGCAAAATTTATCAAATGCTCTGTGACCATTTAATACATTTGGTGCTTCTACACAGTAAAGCACACAAAAAAGATGTAGAAAAATGCTTCACTTACACCTATAATGATAAATGCCAGCCGATGTGTATATTGGCAAAAGTGTCTCCAAGTGCTTGAGAATGAATTTTGTCCATTTGTCGTGGCTGATTTGTTCTGGGTTTTACGAGATGAGACTTATTACTTGGCCATTGTAGAACATTCGCCTCTTTGTTACGCAACTACTTCTATGCTTCTTTGGCTCTGTGCTTGAGTTGCCAAAAGACAGACTTTTTCTAAGAGAATGTTAACACAATTTCACAAGGATTATACTCTGAAAGCCATGTGAAATTCATTCTCATGGATTTTATTTGGAAATATTTCAGTTGAGCTGTGATTGGTTGCTATGGGAAAAACCAGACAATTAGGGTTTCATGCTGATTGATAAATATGGGCCATGATGTCAATTAATCAGGCTTTTCCATTTAGGTGAGAATTTGCTGACAGCATGGTGGTCTGCTACACTCGTCAGTCCTGTCAAGCGCGGTCTACCACAGTCTCACCCAAGTTTGAAGCATTTCTTAGACAAAATTTCTTCTACATCTACTTCTGTTAAGTTCCTCTCTAGGTAGTTGGGTTTGAGACTCCATACCCCATGATGATAAAGAGAAAACAGAATTTTAGAATTTAGCAAATTTATTAATAAAGAAATACAAAAGTTTCACATGGACAGAAGTATTCAGACCCTTTGTTATGACACTTGGAACTTATCTCTGGGGCCTCCCATTTCTCTTGTTCATCTCTGAGATGTTTCTACACTTTGATCCGTTTTTTACACTGCAGATGTGCTGCCAGCAGTCACAGAGATGGCAGAGCGAGCTCCCTGCTCCCTGTAGCTCTGTGTGTCCATTGGTGGCAGTGGATATCCCGCCGGCAGTCACAAGCTGACACACAGGGCTACCCGGCCGCAGTAGGGACTCGCTGTATAAACTTATCCATCAAATACACTGCGCAGGCCCTGTGTGTGACCCTACCCTTACAATGTCTGGAGAAAAACAGACACTGCTTATCACCTACCTAATTCAATCCAGAGGGAAGCATGGGGATGACAGTATATTACAGTGTACAGTGCACCATAATACAGTGTACTTTGCATTGCATTTTGGCATGCAAGGATTTTTTCGGCAACATAAAATGTAAACAGTGTCACAACTGAAAACAGCCTTTTCTGGACTACAGCTTTTTCTGTAGCCTTAAAAAAGGGGGGAAGGGGTAAAAAAATGGCCCAAAAGCAAGAAGACTTCAACATATTTAATCTTTTTGGCTGCATGACAAGGATTTTACATGCAGTCATAAATCCAGTGGTCGTACGATTTGTCCGATTGACTAAGACGCCTTACAGGTACTGCTGTAGCTGCCCCTGTGTGTTTTATAAACTACAATAGAACAGAGCTAGTGCAGATTTTAGCTACAATATATAGCATATATTGAAGTAAATTTGGTATGGTCTATGAGGCCATGCCCCATTTTATGGTTAGCCACACATACTTTTGTGCAAACCAGGGGCAAGCACAAGAATTTGTTGACTATTCTATGACAAACCATATGTATAGAAGATTCATTCATTTTCCTTTGTGTATATAATGTAAGCAGAATATAATTTGCGCATATGTCCGGCGTTCAGCTCAGTGAACCCAGCCTAATCTTGTTGCACAAAGTGCATAAGTTGGCATCAGTTGTTAAGGGAGACCTCCAGGAAAATAAAATTATGTAAAATCTACTCCATTAGGTAAAGTTATATAAGTTTGCAATACACTTACATTATCCCTCTTGCACTCTTTGTCTGTTCCCATGCTTTTTTCGCTCCGACAGGAAGTGCTATAGGTGCATACAAACTTTCCTTTTCTACCACCATTCTTTCCTATTGCGGCGGCCATCTTGTGGTCAAAGTTTCGGCTTTCCTGGCATGCTGCGGGACAGTTCTATGCCTATCTATCTATGATATCTATCAGCAGCCATCCCAGGACATAGGGGGGGACACTGGGCATGCTAGGAGTTGTAGTTCTGCAACATCTGGAGAGCCACAGTTTGGAGACCACTATACATTGGTCTCTAATCTATGCCCTTCCAGATGTTGCAAAACTACAATTCCCAGCATGCCTAGACAGTCAGATATGCTGGGCGTTGTAGTTCTGCAACATCTGGCCCTTCAGGTGTTGCCAAACTACAACTCTCAGCATGCCTGGACAGACTGGACATGCTTGGAGTTGTAGTTTTGCAACATCTGAAGAGCCACAGTATGGAGACCACTACATAGTGGTCTCCAAACTTTGCTCCTCCAGCCAGGGCCGCCATCAGGGGCGTACAACCAGTACCCCAGTAAGGGGCCCGGACCCCTAGGGGGGCCCAACTGGGCCCAAAATCTTTTTTTTTTTTTTGCGAATCAGTGAGTGACTTTCATGCACTGACAGCCGAAGGGCATGTTGGGAGTTGTAGTTATGTAACAGCTGGAGGTTTGCCCATCCCCCTCCTCCATGTGAATGTAAAGGGTATATTCACACGGTCGGGTTAGCAGTGAGTACAACACTTCAAGTTTCTGCCGCAGCTCAAACTCCCAGCGGGAAACTCACTGTGAACCCGACCGTGTGAATGTACCCTAAAAACAGTACACTACACTACAACACAATAAAAAAAGAAAAAAACAAAACACTACATATACATATACCCTTACACGGTTACCCCCCCCCCCCCCCTCCATAAAAATTAAAAACATCTCGTACAACACTGTTTCCAAAACAGAGCCTCCAGCTGTTGCAAAACAACAACTCTCAGCATTGCCGGACAGCCATTGACTGTCCAGGCATGCTGGGAGTTTTGCAACAGCTGGAGGCACCCTGTTTGGAAAACACTGCCACATGGTATTTTTGGTATCGGAGGCAATTGTAACGCTTGCATCCGGGTCTGTCCGTATGCAAATCCCTTATTTAGGCCTCAAATGGTGCTCTCTCACTTTGGAGCCCTGTCGTATTTCAAGGTAACAGTTTAGGGCCACATATGGGGTATTTCCCTATTCGGGAGATATTGTGTTACAAATTTGGGGGGGGATTTTTCTCCTTTTACCCCCTATGAAAAGGTAAAGTTGGAGTCTACACCAGCATGTTAGTGGAAAAAAAAAAATTTTACACTAACATGCTGGTGTTGCACCATAATTTTCATTTTCACTAGAGGTAAAAGGGGAAAAAAGACAAAATTTGTAACGCAATTTCTCCTGAGTACGGAAATACCCCACATGTGGACGTAAAGTGTCCCGCAGACACACAAGAGGGCTCAGGAGTGAGAGCGCACTATGTACATTTGAGACCTAAATTGGTGATTTGCACAGGGGTGGTTGCGGGTTGCAACAGTTCTGACATAAATGCAAAAGAAACTGTGACCCCATTTTGGAAACTACACCCCTCATGGAACGAAACAAGGGGTATAGTGAGCCTTAACACCCCACAGGTGTTTGCCGAATTTTCATCAAAGTTGGACGTGAAAATGAAAAATTAGATTTTTTTTCACAAGGGGTAATAGGAAAAAGCCCCCCAAAATTTGTAACACCATTTCTTCTGGAAATAGCCCATATGTGGATGTAAAGTGTTCTGCGGGTGCACTACAGGGCTCAGAAGGAAAGGAGCTAAATTAGTTTTTTGGAGAAAGAATTTAGCTGGAATTGAAGGCCATGTGCGTTTACAAAGTCCACATGGTGCCAGAACAGAGGAACCCCCCCCCCCCCCCCGACATGTGACCCCATTTTGGAAACTGCACCCCCCACGGAATGTAACAAGTGGGGCAGTGGCTTTTTCTCCTTTTACCCCTTGTAAAAATGAAAAAAAAATGAGTCTACAAGAACATGTTAGTGTGAAAATTAACATCTTGAATTTTCTCCTCCACCTTGCTGCTATTCCTGTGAAACACCTAAAGGGTTAACAAACTTTCTGAATGTCATTTTTAATATTTTGAGGGGTACAGTTTTTATAATGGGGTCCATTATGGGGTATTTCAAACATAAAGACCCTCAAATTCACTTCCAAACTGGTCCCTAAAAAATTCTGATTTTGAAATTTTTGTGAAAAATTGGAAAATTGCTGCTGAACATTGAAGCTCTCTAATGTCTTCAAAAAGTAAAAACATGTCAACTTCATGATGCAAACATAAAGTAGACATATTGGATATGTGAGTCAATATATAATTTATTTGGAAAGTCCATTTTCCTTACAAGCAGAGAGCTTCAGAGTTTGAAAAATTTTAACATTTTCACATTTTCCATGACATTTTTGAATTTTTCACCAAGAAATTATGCAATTATCACCGAAAATTTACCACTAACATAAAGTAGAATGTCACGAAAAAAAACTAACTCGGAATCAAATTCATAAGTAAAAGCATCCCATAGATATTAATGCTTAAAGTGACAGTGGTCAGATTTGTAAAAAAAAATGGTCTGGTCCTTAACCCCTTAACCTGTTAAGGACATAGGACGTTCTCTAACGTCCCCACTACCTGGGCTTTAATGCCCAAGGACGTTAGAGAACGTCCTGTTGTATTTCCGGTCTCTGCCGCTCGCCGGGCAGAGATCGGAACTGGATGCCTGCTGAAATCTTTCAGCAGGCATCCAGGGCAAACGCCGAGGGGGGCCATGTAGGCCCCCCATGTCGGCGATTGCCGCAAATCGCAAGGGAAATCGCCCTTGCGATCTGCGGCGATACCAGGCTGATCGGGTCTCTGGGACCCGACCACCCGGTAATTTCGCATGATCCCGGCTGTCACAGACAGCCAGGACCATGCTGAAGTATCGGAGCGAGGTGGCAAGCCTGCCACCTCCTCCGATCCCCTGCGATCCGTCGGTTAGTGAACCGACCAATCGCAGGAGGGGGGGCGGTTACTTCCTCCCGTCCTGCCCGGCCCCTGAAAGTCCGGAGAGGACGGGAGGAAGACCGGAGGACGAGGCGGGGGACGGGGGAGTGCAGGGGACCGGCCCCGGTACTTACCTCGTCCCTGAAGACCCGGATCCCGGCGAGGAAGATGGCGGCGGCGGCGACAGGTGAGTAGATCTTCAGCCGCGGTCGGGCCCTTTACAGCAATGCACGTCGCCGTAAAGCGACATGCATTGCTGTAATGGGACCGTGTATACTACAACTCCCAGCATGCCCAGACAGCCCTTGGCGTCTGGGCATGCTGGGAGTTGCAGTTTTGCAACATCTGGAGGTCCACAGTTTGGAGACCACTGTGCCCTTCCAGATGTTGCAAAACTACACATCCTCAGCATGCCCTTACTGTCCAGGCATGCTGGGAGTTGTAGTTCTGTAACATCTGGCCCTTCAGATGTTGCAGAACTACAACTCCCAGCATGCCTGGACAGTTTTGGCATACTGGGAGTTCTAGTTTTGCAACATCTGGAAGGGCACAGATTGGGAACCACTGTATTAGTGGTCTGCAAACTGTAGTCCTCCAGATGTTGCAAAACTACAACTCCCAGCATGCTGGGAGTTGTAGTTCGGCAACATCTGGCTCTAAAGATGTTGCCGAACTACTACTCCCAGCATTCCTGAGAATGTTTGGGAGTTGTGGTTTTGCAACAACTGGAGGCACACTGGTTGGGAAACATTGTCTGTTTCCTAACTCAGTGTTTCCCAACCGTGTGCCTCCAGCTGTTGCAAAACTATAACTACCAGCATGCACTGATAAACTGTGCATGCTGGGAGTTGTAGTTTTGTAACAGCTGGAGGTCCCCCCCTTGTGAATGTACAGGGTACATTCACATGGGCAGGGGGCTTACAGTGAGTATCAGGCTGCAAGTTTGCGATGCAGCTAATTTTGCGCGGCAGCTCAAACTCGCAGCGGGAACTCGCTGTAATCCCCCGCCCATGTGACTGTACCCTAAAAACACTACACTACACTAACACAAAATAAAATAAAAGTAAAAAACACTACATATACACATACCCCTACACAGCCCCCCCCCCTCCCAATAAAAATGAAAAACGTCCGGTACGCCACTGTTTCCAAAATGGAGCCTCCAGCTGTTGCAAAACAAAAACTCCCAGTATTGCTGGACAGCCGTTGACTGTCCAGGCATGCTGGGAGTTTTGCAACAGCTGGAGACACCCTGTTTGGGAATCACTGGCGTAGAATACCCCTATGTCCACCCCTATGCAATCCCTAATTCAGGCCTCAAATGCGCATGGCGCTCTCTCACTTTGGAGCCCTGTCGTATTTCAAGGCAACAGTTTAGGGTCACATATGGGATATCGCCGTACTCGGGAGAAATTGCCTAACAAATTTTGGGGGGATTTTTCTCCTTTAACCCCTTATGAAAAGGTGAAGTTGGGGTCTACAACAGCGTGTTATTGTAAAAAAATAAATTTTTTACACTAACACGCTGGTGTTGCCCTTTACTTTTCATTTTGACAAGAGGTAAAAGGGAAAAACGCCCCCCAAAATTTGTAATGCAACTTCTCCCGACTACGGAGATACCCCATATGTGGGCGCAAACTTCTCTGGGGGCGCACAACAAGGCCCAGAAGGGAGAGTGCACCATGTACATTTGAGGTGATTTGCACAGGGGTGGCTGATTGTTACAGCGGTTTTGACAAACGCAAATAAAAAAAAACCCCACATGTGACCCCATTTCGGAAACTACACCCCTCACGGAATATAATGAGGGGTGCAGTGAGAATTTACCCCCCACTGGTGTCTGACAGATCTTTGGAAGAGTGGGCTGTGCAAATTAAAAATTTTGTACAGCCCACTGTTCCAAAGTTCTGACAGACACCAGTGGGGGGGTAAATGCTCGCTGTACACCTTGTTACGTTCCTCAAGGGGTCTAGTTTCCAAAATGGTATGCCATGTGGGGGTTATTTTGCTGTCCTGGCACCATAGGGGCTTCCTAAATGCGACATGCCCCCCGAGCAAAATTTGCTCTCCAAAAGCCAAATATGACTCCTTCTCTTCTGAGCATTGTAGTTCACCCGTAGTGCACTTCAGGTCCACTTATGGGGTACCTTCATACTCAGAAGAGATGGGGTTACAAATTTTGGGGGGTATTTTCTGCTATTAACCCTTGCAAAAATGTGAAATTTGGGGGGAAACACACATTTTAGTGAAAAAAAATATATATTTTTTTACATATGCAAAAGTCGTGAAACCCCTGTGGGGTATTAAGGCTCACTTTATTCCTTGTTACGTTCCTCAAGGGGTCTAGTTTCCAAAATGGTATGCCACGTGAGGGTTTTTTGCTGTTGTGGCACCATAGGGGCTTCCTAAATGCGACATGCCCCCCGACCAAAATTTGCTCTCCAAAAGCCAAATATGACTCCTTCTCTTGTGAGCATTGTAGTTTGCCCGTAGTGCACTTCAGGTCCACGTATGGGGTACCTCCATACTCAGAAGAGATGGGGTTACAAATTTTGGGGGGTATTTTCTGCTTTTAACCCTTGCAAAAATGTGAAATTTGGGGGGAAACACACATATTAGTGAAAAAAATTTTTTTTTTTTTTTACATATGCAAAAGTCGTGAAACACCTGTGCGGTATTAAGGTTCACTTTACCCCTTGTTACGTTTCCCAAGGGGTCTAGTTTCCAAAATGGTATGCCATGTGGGGATTTTTTGCTGTTCTGGTACCATAGGGGCTTCCTAAATGCAACATGCCCCCCAAAAACCATTTCAGAAAAACGTACTCTCCAAAATTCCCTTGTCGCTCCTTCGCTTCTGAGCCCTCTACTGCGCCCGCCGAACACTTTACATAGACATATGAGGTATGTGCTTACTCGAGAGAAATTGGGCTACAAATATAAGTATAAATTTTCTCTTTTTACCCCTTGTAAAAATTCAAAAATTGGGTCTACAAGAACATGCGAGTGTAAAAAATGAAGATGGTGAATTTTCTCCTTCACTTTGCTGCTATTCCTGTGAAACACCTAAAGGGTTAAAATGCTGTCTGAATGTCATTTTGAATACTTTGGGGGGTGCAGTTTTTATAATGGGGTCATTTGTGGGGTATTTCTAATATGAAGACCCTTCAAATCCACTTCAAACCTGAACTGGTCCCTGAAAAATAGTGAGTTTGAAAATTTTGTGAAAAATTGGAAAATTGCTGCTGAACTTTGAAGCCCTCTGGTGTCTTCCAAAAGTAAAAACTCATTAATTTTATGATGCAAACATAATCTGAAGTTTTTAACGGTACCATTTTTGCATCGATAGGACTTATTGATCGCTTTTTATTCATTTTTAAATGATATAAAAAGTGACCAAAAATGCACTATTTTGGACTTTGGAATTTTTTTGCGCCTACGCCATTGACCGAGCGGTTTAATTAACAATATATTTTTATAATTCGGACATTTCCACACGCTGCGGCCAGATGTTAGCTACAAGTCAATAGGGAACTGCAAAATGCCATATCCACTTGGTGTTTTTCAGTTTGGCAAACAATCCATGACTGTGAGCCCACAATCCATGACTGAAGACAGCCTTCCTATTACATTTGACAATGTCCTCTGAGAGAGCAGGTTCCCTTTAAACAAAGACCAGATCATTCAGTACTTTTAATCTAACAATAACCAAGTCTAATGTTAATGTGTGCAGGTATATTGAAATGTCATTGTGAAACCCTACTGCTATATGGAAATAATTATAGATCAATGTCCTATAAATAACCCACTGCATTCTGCATGTGCCGATCAGTAAAATTACACATTGCATCAAGACTGAGCATTATTGTTCATGGTCATGTCATATAGAAGAGTATGTGCATAATGGAGGTTCTGGCATTTATACAAAGAAAGACATTTTATAGAGCAGAGTAATAACTACAATGACCACATCAGAACACTATACAATAAAGCCACATAAGAGCAAACATTAGTAGAAGTATATGATAAATTAAAGGCATACAAACTGGAATCAGAAATAAGATCAGTACTTGGCTTTGCAATATGCCGCTCAATTGTAATTTTAAAGGAACCTGTTCCTCTTGGAATCTGAAATGAGTATATCTGGTGTTTGTCTGCCATAAAAACAAGAGCCATGACTAAGGACCATGATGTAGCAATACGAAACGTGTAGGCTTTTCGGGGGTACCTGAGATATCTTAATTTTATGAATTTGCAATAGTTTTTCCTGGTACTGACGATTGAGTCCAGCAGGTCTTTTCTCTCTATGTGCAGTGTGAATAAGACAGCAGTCGATCCACACACCTTCAGGATTCAGTAATGGATGAACTTGCTCCATTTTTTCCTCTTGGAAGGAGTAATACCAGAATCTTCCTCACAATACTTCCTGTTAAATAGAAGTAACCTGAGAGAAGTCGATACAAAAAAATACATATTTTAAAATGTTTTAATACATTTGCATAGGCCCTCTGGGTAATATGGAAACCTACTGTATCTCTCAACTTGATGTCTTAAAAGGGTACTCCACTGTCCCGCGTTGGGAATATTTTGTTAACATTGTTCAACGTTCAGTTGTTCTGCAGTCATTTATTTTTGCTTTAGTTTTGCATATGTATGACATATTTATCATACTATCACAGGAGGTTGATAAACTTGCCGCGCATAAGCAAAAAACAATAAATCCCCACTTTGTATGATTTCTCCTCTACTCTGAGACTTTTCTGTACAAAAAGCTTCAGTTGCGACTTTGTGTGAGACTTTTTTAAACCAGGTCTGACTTGGCTTTGGCTTGAGATTTTTTGGAGGGGTTTGCGACTTCATAAATTCTCACTTCATACATTCGCACTTCATAAATTCGGTACCACTGCAAAGTGAAAACTGAAAGTTGCTTCATGTAGCTGTTTTCTACTTTATGCCTACCCACAAAAGTCGCGAAAAAAAAGTGCTTAGGCGCACGTACGACATTTTGTATGCACAGAGTACGCAAAAAAGCTCTTATTGCAATGATAAATCTCCCTCATGGACCATAAGGGGGAGATTTATCAAAACCTGTCTAGAGGAAAAGTTGCTCAGCTGCCCATAGCAACCAATCAGCTCGCTTCTTTCATTTTTATCAAGGCCTCTGCAAAATGAAAGGGCTATTGGGCAACTTTTCCTTTGCACAGGTTTTGATAAATCTCCGCCTGTGAAGACTAGATCATCAGTGACTTCTATTGTACAATGTTCTAGGCATGCAAGACACCCTTCTAGACACCATGACCTATTGTACAGGGTGGGCCATTTATAAGGATACACCTTAATAAAATGGGAATGGTTGGTGATATTAACTTCCTGTTTGTAGCACATTAGTATATGTGAGGGGGGAAACTTTTCAAGATGGGAGGTGACCATGGTGGCCATTTTGAAATTGGCCATTTTGAATCCAACTTTAGTTTTTTCAATAGGAAGAGGGTCATGTGACACTAATTGGGAATTTCACAAGAAAAACAATGATGTGCTTGGTTTTAACATAACTTTATTTTTCATGAGTTATTTACAAGTTTCTGACCACTTATAAAATGTGTTCAATGTGCTGCCCATTGTGTTGGATTATCAATGCAACCCTCTTCTCCCACTCTTCACACACTGATAGCAACACCGCAGGAGAAATGCTAGCACAGGCTTCCAGTTTCCGTAGTTTCAGGTGCTGCACATCTCGTATCTTCACAGCATAGACAATTGCCTTCAGATGACCCCAAAGATAAAAGTCTAAGGGGGTCAGATCGGGAGACCTTGGGGGCCATTCAACTGGCCCACGACGACCAATCCACTTTCCAGGAAACTGTTCATCTAGGAATGCTCGGACCTGACACCCATAATGTGGTGGTGCATCATCTTGCTGGAAAAACTCAGGGAACGTGCCAGCTTCAGTGCATAAAGAGGGAAACGCATCATCATGTAGCAATTTTGCATATCCAGTGGCCTTGAGGTTTCCATTGATGAAGAATGGCCCCACTATCTTTGTACCCCATATTCCACACCATACCATCATCTTGGAGGGATCTATCCAATGTGGGTTAGTGTCAGACCAATAGCGGTGGTTTTGTTTGTTAACTTCACCATTCACATAAAAGTTTGCCTCATCACTGAACAAAATCTTCTGTGTAAACTGAGGGTCCTGTTCTAATTTTTATTTTGCCCATTCTGCAGCACCTGAAACTACGGATACTGGAAGCCTGTGCTAGCATTTCTCCTGCGGTGTTCTATCAGTGTGTGAAGAGTGGGAGAAGAGGGTTGCATTGACAATCCAACACAATGGGCAGCACATTGAACACATTTTATAAGTGGTCAGAAACTTGTAAATAACTCATGAAAGAATAAAGTTACATTAAAACCAAGCACATCATTGTTTTTCTTGTGAAATTCCCAATAAGTTTGATGTGTCTTATGACCCTCTTCCTATTGAAAAAACAAAAGTTAGATTCAAAATGGCTGCCTTCAAAATGGCCACCATGGTCACCACCCATCTTGAAACGTTTCCCCCTCACATATACTAATGTGCCACAAACAGGAAGTTAATATCACCAACCATTCCCATTTTATTAAGTTGTATCCATATAAATGGCCCACCCTGTATATAGTGTGATCATATATCATCTGTGTATAGGTGTCACATTTCATTGTACAGTAATTCTGCCTATGATGATAATGAGATTACTGCTCAAAAGTAAAGTCTACAGAACTAGAAGAGTCATATTATTAATAGACAGGACACCTTTGCATGTTTTTTGTTGTTGATTTTCTGAAGAAATTTACTAAATAGTCTGCATTAGAAATTTCCTACAAATCAGCTACTACTCATCGTAAGATAAAAACATTAGATAAACTTTCTGTGATCTCATTATTAGAGATAGCAGCAGAAAGGGGGTGACTTATACAACAGCTCAAAGTGTAGACAGGAGGGAGAGTAACTTTAAAGAACAGCTCAACCAGGCAGGAAAAACAGTATGCAGGGGAGAATCATACAGGCTGTAGAAACAAAGGTAAGCAGCATTTTTATGAAGAAAATAAAGACAAAGCAAGAATACAAAAATGCTTTGCAAAGGTCCATAACATTTAGTTCTCTCACTTTGTCTATTGAGCCCCTGAGAGTCCCCTCCATGGTGCACAGCCATATTAAATTCTCTCCTTTTCTGGGAGCAGGATCAGAACTGAGCTGTTTGGCTGTAGTATTCACACTTAGTCTTCCTTTGCCATACTTTTCTGGACAATCAATATGCACATACTCCTCTTTGATGTAGACATACCAGATGTGGACATACAGCAGTAGGTGCACTGGAATTTGCACAAGGGACAGCTGCTCTGAGGATTGCGGGTGTGAGAGACAAGATGGAAGCCTTGTGACAGGACTGCTCCCAAACCTGTATCAGACGCATCCGTCTGGACCAGAAACTGTTTGCTAAAATCTGGCGGAAAAAGCACTGGCTGTTCACACAGGGTAGACTTTAGGCTCTGAAAAGCCTTTTCTGCCTCTGGGGTCCACTTCACCATTACTGACTTACCACTTTTGTTAAGTCTGCCAATGGTGTAGCAATTGAACCGACGGTAGTACCCGGTTATGCCAAGGAAGGCCTTCACCTGTTTCTTTGTTAATGGCCTGGGCCAGTTCTGTATCGCCTCAATCTTATTGATCTGGGGTTTAATCAGCTCTCTACCAATAATATAACCATGGTATTTTGCTTCCTCTAGACCCACTGCACATTTTTCAGGGTTTATGAGCCTGCATCACTGCTGGCATTCAACACAGTCTGTACCTTACATAGGGGACTTTTCCAGTCAGACGAAAAAAATTACCACATCGTCCAGGTGAGCAGCGGCATAATCACAATGTGGTCTCAAGATTAGATCCATCAGCCTCTGAAATGTAGCAGGGGCCCCATGTAACCCAAATGGCATCACAACATACTGGAACAGGCCTTCTGGAGTGGAAAATGCAGTCTTCTCTTTAGCTTCCTCAGATAACGATGACTGCCAATAACCCTTTGTAAGGTCAAGTATTGTGATGTACCATGCCCTCCCAAGCTTCTCAATAAGTTCATCTACCCGGGGCATGGGATATACATCAAATTTTGAGACCTCATTTAATTTTCTGAAGTCATTACAGAATCTCCATGTCTCATTGGGCTTTGGGATTAGCACAATGGGACTTGACCATTAACTAGTAGACTCCTCAATGACACCTAATTCCAGCATGCACTTGACCTCGGAGGACACTGCCTCCCTGCACGCTTCTGGAATCATATATGGCTTTACATTTAATTTACTGTGAGGCTCCGTTTAATATGATGTTTTATAAGGTGAGTACAGCCCGGTAGGTCAGAAAACTTGTGTTTATTTCTCTGCAGGAATTCCCACACCTCCTGCTTCTGGTGCACTGACAATGTCTCACTTATTGTTACTGGGAGTACTGATTGCACAAGGACTCTCTCTTGTGTTCTGTTAGTCCCCAAATGCCCCCAAACACTTCTAGATCTAAGACCTGGTAGGTCAGAAAACTTGCGTTTGTTTTCCTGTTGTTGTGCCATAGTCTGCTCATGTCTCAGATTAGCCTGTATCAACTGCTTTATCACCTCCTCCATTGTTCTGGATGGGCCTTGCAATGTAGCAGCAGCAGCTTTCACCCAGGACATATGCTTCTGGCCCTTTAAATGTCCACAACATTTAAATGCAGAGTTTTGTCATGACGTTGCCCCTAGGGTTTGCCCGCATCCTCCACCAATTGTAGGGAACAGCTCACACGGTGGGGTCGGCAAGGACAGTATTCACACAGGCAGTAGGTTTCAAACGTCCAAGAGGATGTTTATTGAAATTAATTTTAGGCACAAAGCATAGTGCAAACAAAACAACAAAACCTAAGCTTGTCCAGCTCTAACTAAACATCAGGATATCTCACTATCCTACTGTGGGCCTAACGTCTGGCACCGAGCAAACTCACAAAATGTCCATAGAGGAAGGTTCAGGTAGGTTTTAGCTGCAGCCCTGGCTGTGTCTGTTTCTCCTCTGTCTCTCCAGCAATCAGCAGCACCCAACCTCACCAGAGGACACCTTGAAATAGGGAAACCCATAGTGGACTAGGGGTGAGGACTGGAGCACTCCCACATCCAACCTGTCCTTCAGTCCAGGAAATCCAGCCCATGAAGTTTAAACAAAAGAGGCCTAGCAGACTAGCTCTTCTAACGCAGAATATATCCTTCTGGATTTTCTTTATCGTGTCTGGCTGAGAAAACCAGGCAAAATATACATCCCATCCACCACTTTCCCGTACACTTTACCACAGTACATAAAGTGATTTAAAGATATGTTATAACGCACATATACTATCTTAAATGTGTATTGTAAAACCACAATACGCATTTA
Source organism: Hyla sarda (assembly GCF_029499605.1). Classification (NCBI taxonomy): domain Eukaryota; kingdom Metazoa; phylum Chordata; class Amphibia; order Anura; family Hylidae; genus Hyla; species Hyla sarda. Next base: position 109,002,403 of record NC_079191.1, on the reverse strand, counting down.
AGTAACTGCCCATTTTGTCCACAGCAACCAATCACAGCTCAGCTTTCTTATCTTAAAGGGGTACTCCGGCGCTAAGACATCTTATCCCCTATCCAATGAATAGGGGATAAGATGCCTGATCATGGGGGTCCCGCCGCTGGGGATCCCTGTGATCTTGCACGCAGCACCCCGGTTACAATCAGTCACCGGAGCATGTTTGCTCCGGGTATGATTACTGGCGATCACGGGGCCAGAGCATTGTGATGTCACGGCCCCGCCCCCGTGTGACATCATGCTCCGCCCCTTCGATGCAAACCTATGGGAGGGGGCGTGCCAGCTGTCACGCCCCCTCCCATAGGCTTGCATTGAGGGGGCAAAGCGTGACGTTACACGGGGACGTGATGTCATAATGCTTCAGCCCCCGTGATCGCCAGTAATCATGCTCCGGGGACTGATTATAATGGAGTGCTGCATGCAAGATCGCGGGGGTCCCGCGAGTAAAGTGAAAACTTAGCTGTGATTGGTTATTATGGACAAAACCACACAATTTTTGTTTCAGGCACATCAAGAAATCTGGTATATTAGTATATCTGGTAGAAGTGTTTTATGATGACTCATTCCTTATTGCAAAAAAAATTTGAATCCTTCCTTAGGCAGCTGTAGATGTAGATTAGATTTAATTCCCCTCCTCCCCTTTTTCATGTCCTTTTTTTACTGTTTTACACCAGACTTTTGGTCGCTTAAGAGGTGTTTTAATATTTATAGAGAACCACCAGGTAAACCATAAATATGCAATCTAATAAAATATATGACAAAGATTAATAGTCACAGATACTACAAAACCAAATACTAGTGATAGTTATGATTTAAAGCACATATGAGTAGTATATAAATATGAAAAGACAGAGGCCCTTTGCAAGAAGTGATGATCCGATGTGGATCATAAAAATCTCCTTGTAATTCTGTCACCCTTTCCGTTTTCTATATTCATTACGATTAAACCGCATGATAAGTTTCAGTGTAGTAGTTCCAGGAGGATAGGATGTCAAAACTTCATGCCGTCTCATTGAACTCCAGTACACATAACTTCACAATAACTTCACAATGTTATGAAGTGTGAAGACTCTTCATTACACAGTATTAACTAAACTTTGCTGTGTTGTAAATTACTGGGTAATGAGATCCACAAAAGCCCACATGGTAGTGTGATTGAGCTGCGTAATTGAACATTGCCCTACTGGTAAAGTGAGAGGCTTATATTTAAGGGGTTCTCCACCATCTCTACTTGTTAGGAGAGTTCTTTGACAACGAGCAGATCTCAAAGTGTCTGTTTGCTGGGACCTTAAAGGGGTACTCCGGCGGAAAACATTTTTTTTTAAATAAACTGGTGGTTAAAATATTTGTAAATTACTTCTATTAAAAAAATATTAATCCTTCTAGGACTTATCAGCTGCTGTATACTACAGAGGAAGTTGAGTTGTTCTTTTCAGTCTGACCACAGTGCTCTATGCTGGCACCTCTGTCCGTTTTAGGAACTATCCGGAGCAGGGAGGTTTGCTATGGGGATTTGCTCCTACTCTGGACATTTCCTGACATGGAAAGAGGTGTCAGCAGAGAGCACTGTGGTCAGACAGAAAAGAACAACTCAACTTCCTCTGTAGTATACAGCAGCTGATAAGTACTGTAAGGGTTAAGATTTTTAATAGAAGTAACTCACAAATCTGTATAACTTTCTGGAGCCAGTTGATATGAAAAAAATAGTTTTAAGCAGTCAGCTGTATCTCTGGGGGAAAAAAACACTTGAGAAGCTGGGGACAGAAAACTTCCATGTCTGAATCAGTCGGCGCTATGACAACGCAAATACTGCTGTCCTTTTTTGTCCGTGGTACTTTTTTTATTAGAATTTTCTGTCGGAAATTTAAACCAGAAAATTCCCCAGTGGGAATGGGTTCAAAGAAAACCTATTCACCTGCTTGTTAAGCTTCATGCAGCAGAATTTCGGACCAAAATTTCTGAAAGGAATTCCGGTCAGAAATTCCATAGTGTGAACCCAGCCTAAGTGTTAGATTTTCCTGCAGCACCCCTACGGGGGGAAAAAAACATAACAACGTGTTGTCTGCTTAATTCAGGGAAGCACAGGTCCTCTACTTTACTCAACACTCTATCCCATTTAGAATTTCTAAAAGGACTCCTGTAATTTAGAACTTATCCTATATCCACAGGATAGGGGATAAGTATCTGATTGCAGGGGGGTACGAACACTGGGAATCTTCAGAACGGGGCCCCGTCACCTACTGTGCATGGGGCAATATATCGGCAGGAGCTCCATGCATTCTCTATGGGAGAGCCAAAGATACACAAGTGACCCTCCGTGATCTGATTCTTAACCCCTATCTTGTGGTTAGAGGATGCTTTGAAGTACTGGACTATATATAAATATAGGTTTTCTTATCTGCAATTTGTTCTACGGACAGGGCAATTTTGTTCTTCTTTATGCAACGAGTTACATCTAAATGTTACAAAAAACTGTATTTCAGTATACAACTAAAAGAGAATGATAAAGAAAACTAACCAGCAGATATACTCTTTGGCCTCCACATGGCATGATGGCTTCTTGATGTAAGGGTGCGGGGATGTAAAGAGAAAGTCCTGCAGTTTTAACATCTGTCAAGGGTCCCCATAGAAAACAAGAGTGTTGGCACAGATAGCAGAGTAACCCTTCCATCTATAATGGACAGCAGCAGAATGGAATGATGTTGACAGCAGATGTCAATATAGTGCAAGAAGATAGAGAGAGCATATAATGTACTCTACATACTATTACTCCTTCCCCAAACTTCAAAGGACTTCAGGGAACCTTCTGGTCATTTGGCACCTGAAACGGGAATGGAAAGAATTTAAAGCTGCAAAAACAAAATCACGATTGTAAATTGCAATTCAAAAGGTATGCATCTGGGTAAGTTACAGCCAGTAGATAGATAATTAACCTCTTAAGTGTCAGGCCAATTTTTGTTTTTGCACTTTTGTTTTTTCCTCCTCGTCATCTAAAAATCTTTCAATTTTGCATCTACAGCATACCCATATGAGGGCTGTTTTTTGTGTCACCAATTTTACTTTGTAATGACATCAATCATTTCATAACAAAATCTAAAGCAAAACAAAAAAATATTTGTGGGGTGAAAAAAAAATGCCATTTTGTGACTTTAGGGGGCTTCCGTTTCTATGCAGTGCATTTTTCAGTAAAAATGACACTTTATCTTTATTCTGTAGGTTCGTATGGTTACAAAGACACCCAATTTATGTAGGTTTTATTTTATTTTACTTAAAAAAATGATAACTACATGCACCAAAATTAGTATGTTTAAAATTGGCCTCTTCTGACCCCTTTAACTTTTTTATTTTTCCGCATGTGAGACTATTTGTGGACTCATTTTCTATGTGGTGATCTGTAGTTTTTATTGGTACCATTTTTATTTTTATTAGACTTTTTGATAGCTTTTTACAAATTTTTTATGGTATATGAAGTGACCAGAAATGCTCAGTTTTGGACTTTGGCGAATTTTTACATGTACGCCATTGACCATGTGGTTTAACTAACCTTGTATTTTAATAGTTCTGACATTTATGTATGCGATAGTACCACATATGATTATTTTTATGTTTGATTACACTAGTTTATTTAAAAAAATGGTGAAAGGGGGAGGGGAATTCAAACTTTCATTAGGAAGGGGTGCTGATAGCAACCGAGACAAACTGGGTATGAAGCTTGCTAAACTTGTGAGCACGCTTCAAACCCAGGTAATGGGACTAGAGTGTACAGGTACGCCCTCGGGCCAGAAGTACCAAGAGTTAAAAGTGATTATCAACAAAATAGTAGTAAATAGAGTTATAGTAATCACTTTTACAAGGAGCAATAACCACAAATTAAATCCCTCATGCAGGTAACAAATCCCACTCCAAATTGGAATATATAAATACAAGAAAAAAAAAGTTTGCAGAATTACCAAAAATAATCTTTATTAATGAAGAATTAAATTACTTAAAATACATACAAAAAAGATATCCTGAAAACCTTCCTTCCGCTCTTCTCCGCTACCTTTTATTCATTATACTAGATTATTTTCATAATCAGCACCCAGCACAGCCAGTAATCCAGGTTTCTGCATGCACATTAACCCAGAAGTTTGTAATTTGTTCATAATTCTTGTTTTGGGTAAACCTGTAACATCCCACATGTGGGCCTCGCCCCCTCTATGGGGGAGATTTATCAAAACCTGTCTAGAGGACAAGTTGCTGAGTTGCCCATAGCAACCAATCAGCTCGCTTCTTTCATTTTTAACAAGGCCTCTGCAAAATGAAAGAAGCGATTTGATTGGTTGCTGAAAGATGCGTCATCGTGGTCAAGGAGTTGTGGACAAGCACCCCGGCCCCGCCCCCCGGCAAGCCGCACAATGCGACTCGCCGGAGGGAGCACGCCCGGAGCCGCCCACCCGCGCCACATAGGAGCACGCAATAGGTGAGTATAACATCAGATCCACCCAATCAGAGTATGTGTAAACAAAATGAAAATAAATAAAGTAGCCGCGATCGCGACATCGGGGTCAGAGACAGGACATCACATCCCACCCATGGCCCCGACATCATGCAGCGTATCTGGGTGTCAGTAACCCATGGGGTGACAATCATGGAGGCCACCCGCAATCCCCCAGCAAAGAAGCGGAGGAAGGCAAAACTCACCTCCACCGCCCCCTCAATGGGAAACCGCGCCCGGCCCCTGGATCGGACCACCATTCACAGATGGTGCAGGGCACTCACATAAATATCAAAATCCATTACAAATAAAGTAGTCACACTTGGCTATGGTACATATACAAAAAAGATATAAATAAACAAATAACATCATAAAAATATATATAATGCATAGACCAATATACGTGAATGTGAAATACTGGTTAATTCTCTTCCAGTCCTGGTTTTCAGGATATCTTTTTTGTATGTATTTTAAGTAATTTTATTCTTCATTAGTAAAGATTATTTTTGGTAATCCTACAATAGCTTTTTTTCTTGTATTTATAACTATTAAAAGGAGAATGAATGGGCCGCACTTACCGGATTCAGGTACAAAACAGGTGTTGTTCTTTATTTTCATAGGTGCAGTAAAAAACATCAATTGCAGTAGGACGCACAAAATGGTATAGACACCATGAGTCAAATTATTTATGGGTGACAGTTGTTGCGCGTGCGCATGCACGCTTCATCAGACGCACAACTGCTGTCACCCCTGAATAATGACAGCGCTGCGGAATCTGTAGGCGCTATATAAATACATAAATAAAAATATAAATAAATAAATGATTTGACTTATGTCATCTCTACCATCTTGTGCGTCCTACTGCAATTGATATTTTTACTTCACCTATAAAAATAAAGAACAGCACCTGTTTTGTACCCGAATCCGGTGAGTGTGGCCTATTCATTCTTCTTTGAAAAGTGATTGCACAAACTTGTTATTTCCTGGGCTTTGTGCACAGCGACAGGTGCATGTATTGCTGACCACCATGCCTAGTGCGCGAACGCTGGAGATTGCTCATTCTCTATGGCTCTGTATGTAAGGGGTTGGAGTGCCGACTACTGTGACTTCTGGACTGTATACAGAGCTATAGTAATGTTTGATAATTTTGCTTATTTTACTAGGGGAGATGTTGCCCATTCTCTGTATTGTTGTGGCAACTCTTTTTTGCAGTAAAATACAAGGATACAGGATAGGCAATCAACTGCTGATCAGTAGGGTGCCAACACCCAGCACCCCAGCCAATCAACTGTTTGTGAACAGTGAACAGGGCCAGAGACTCTGCATTGTTTATTGTGTAGGGGTGGTGCCTGGTAACTGCATCTCCACTCCCATTCACTTCAGCAGGAGCCGAGCTGCAGTTACCCAGCGCCAACACTAGGCGAAGAACAATACTGAGCTTCTGGTTCCATTCATTGCGTTTTGTGGATAGGCCATCAGTCCTATAGTGTCGGGAAACTCCTTTAACATATGAATACATCATTTACATCTGAATGCACATTGTTCAGTCGACCTATAGATAAACTTGGCTCAGGAGATCTCACTGGCTTAAAGAATCTTCTTTTGGGCCCAGTTCTAAAGATCCACATACACTTCAGTAGGGCCAGTCAATGGTTTGAAGTGGGGAGAGAAGGGTTGGAATCCAACCGCCCAATCCCTATTGTTCTTGTAATGATAAATTGCCACAAGAGCTGTCTAACAGCAGCTTATCCCTCCTCTCCCCATAGAGAATACATAAACATTGATTCGGCTGTGCCGAATGTTCCTGTGTATGGGGAGATTGCCAGAGATAGCTGTCAGCCAAATGTTTGACCTTTACACAATAGCAAGGCTCAGTTACATAAGAGCTTTTGAAGGTGAGAAGAGGGGAATAGGTCACACGTAATTTTACTTCTACGATTACTTCCCAAATGAGATCCGACATGCATGGTTCTGTATAGCTAAGTCTGATACTGTCTGTATGTGCCAATTTATACATAGTTAATATCTATTTATCCATCATTTTTTTTTTCTTTCAATATCCATTGCTGCTGTTTTCTGCTTACGACATAGCACTGCTTAGTGAACTGTGCCTGTAATTCTAAGCAATGGCATTTCTAAAAACCATTACAGCAAATGTCGATAAACTTCAAACATGTACATTTCTTGTCAGCACAAAAGATTCTTTTTTTTTTTAATTTTTGTTTTTAATTAAGCTGCATTTTCCCTGAGTTTTTTTTCTTATTCTATTGCACTGAGCGAGCATATGGAAATATAAAGTCTGAAGGCTTCCTGATTTATTTTGATGTTGGGGCATTTTGCTCTTGCGTAAACACTTTCAGTGACAAGAATATGGATATTTTTACATTTCAGAAGTGCTCATTACAAAAGGTAGCATATGTTTTTGACTCCTGAACCATGAGTGAAATGAGAACACCCAGCTTGCCAAACAGTAAATTATAAACAGTTGGTACAGCCCTAAGCAAAGACGAAAATAATCACTGTATCTATTCTTTTAAGTAGCCAGTTCTGTCTCTGGTTTCTCATGTTAGTTTTTGTTGAGGGGGGGTTGGGGGGGCTTACTTTTTTCTGTTTTCTGATTTAATGGATTTCTGCATGGTTGCAAAGTATATATGTGTTTGGGCCTGCAGCATAACAATTTTGGAAGAACAGATGTCACCTGTGATGTATACAGCATCTGTAGGACTGAAGCACTTGTGCCGAGCATTACGTAGCCACAATATATGCTGCCAATTTGATCAGGAGTCAATAACCGTAGTATTCAGATAGATTGCTGAGCCAAAATGTAATCACTTCTTATGGTAAAGCTTTGAAGAATACTTTATTGAGACGCTAAATGAGCAAATGCTATTACCTCATCTGTTTTCTATTGTTGTTCACGTGCGGCTTTAAAAAATGATCTTCACCATTTTAAAGTCCTGTAAAACTGGTATTGACCCATGTGATTCCAATATCACTTCCAAGTGCCTTCATAAGAAGTCATTGTAAGGAGAATGCCTGTTCTGTTACATGGAACACAATATTAAGAACCATAAAATACTAAGCACAGGGCAATTCAGCAGAGAATTTATCAGGACCAGCATTTCTTATGCTGGTCTTGATAAAATGAACACTGCCTCTTAATAAAATGTGTTACACATTATATTGTCTATGTGCCACATTTTCAAATGTACATCAACTAAGGGAATGAAGCACACAGTTATGCTCTTCTCCCTGCTATACCTACATAGCCTGATTGGTCAAAACTTTTAACCAGTCTGTATGACATGTCAGTTTTTTTTTTTTCTTAAAGTAACACTTTAATATAGCCCCCTCCCCATAATATTCATCTACTTCCTATTTCTAACAATGAATGGTTTTATTTTCATCTTATTTATGTTCACATCAAATTATGGAGCTATGCTTTGTGCATACAGCTGTGGAAACTTTCTGGTATATGCTCCAAAAGTAAAGCTACTGTACACCATACAAAGGTAAATATCATCCATATCATTCAATGCAACCATATAGGATGGGGAAACAGGCTGGGTTTTCTCTCCATAAGTGTAAAATGTTTACCAAAGTATATTTGCCTGTGAGGAAACTCTTTTGGCATCTGTCCAGTCTAAAGATCTACAAACCAGTTACATGCTTGCCTGTAACAGCATAAGTAAAAACTACATACTCTACATAGTGTCAACACAGACTCTAATGTATTTGATTTAAATAGTACCCCGTGCTTTTGATAGTATGCTGAGAATTGTAGTTTCATAACAGATTGAAGGGTACAGGATGTACAATACACCACTAATACAAGTAATAGCGTGTAGACACAACAGAAAGGAAAGAAAAAAGGTTTCACCTTGCCAAGTGGATTCAATAATAGGACAGGAGTTGAGGCAGACTCGGCAGAAAAGTCCAATAAAAATGTATTGGGTTGTATTTTGTGGCTGTATTGACTTCTTTGAACACATAAGTTTGCTCAATTGTTTTCCAAAAGGGGTTATCCAGACAAAAATAACATAGCCCTATCCACAGAATAGGGGATAAGCATCTGCTCTTGTGACCTCCAGAATGGGTCCCTGACTCTCTCATGCACTGTCTATGGTACAATACAGGAATTTTGGTGAACTACTGTGGTAGATGTATACAATGACATTGGCTAACCCTCAACACTGATGTTAAAATTAGGACATTAGCCAGTATATCCTTATATGAAGGACATACCTGAGCCTGCACACCAACCCCAAGGTTTCTCAAGTGGCACGGGACCTAACACTAACCTACCTGTGTGTGATAAGCAAAACCAGGGGCCAGTGCTCAATTACAGCAGCATTAGGCCCGACTCACAGCCTGCTACCAGTAATCTCCATTGTGGCTGGGCACACATACAATGGGAGGAGGGAGGCAGACTATAAGCCCCACCCGAGTTGGCTAGTATGTTGCCGGCCTCACAGGTGGACCTTAATGCTGCCTTGAAAGTGAGTAAGGTGCATTAAATATGGAGTTTATACACCTCCAAGTATAAGATTTAAACAACAACAATGACGTGGTCTCAAATGGCAGGAGGTGCTCAATCCCAAATGCAGTTGTGCATATATACTGGGGGAGCAGATCCTGCCCTTGTGGTCTGTTGCTAAGGGTAATACCCAGCATAAAAATGCATACAATGCGGGATGCCTGCAACAGACTACAAGTGCCACAATGGCATCCTACACCAGATAAATGGTGTGGATGTGTAACAATTAGAATACAATTCAGGAATTAAGTTGCACTACTGTGGTAGATGTATACAATGACATTGGCTATCTATCAAAACTGATTTTAAAATTGAGACATTCGCCAGTATATCCTTAGATGAAGGGCATACCAGAGCCCGTAGAACAATGCCAAGGTTTCTCAAGTGGCATGGGACCTAACACTAACCTACCTGTGCGTGATAAGCAAAACCAGGGGCCAGTGAGCAATTACAGCAGCATTAGCCCCGACTTACAGCCTGCTCCCAGTAACCTCCAGTGTGGCTGGGCACACATACAATGGGAGGAGGGAGGGAGACTATAAGCCCCACCCGAGTTGCCTAGTATGTTGCCGACTTCACAGGTGGACCTTAATGCTGCCTTGAAAGTAATCAAGGTGCATTAAATATGCACAGTAGTGCACCTAAATTCCTGTATTGTATTCTAATTGTTACACATCCACACCGTTTATCTGGTGTAGGATGCCATTGTGGCACTTGTAGTCTGTTGCATCCCCCATTGTATGCATTTTTATGCTGGGGATCACCCTTAGCAACAGACCACAAGGGCAGGATCTGCTCCCCCAGTATATATGCACAACTGCATTTGGGGTTGAGCACCTCCTGCCATTTGAGACCACGTCTTTACTGTCTATGGTAGCACAGGAGATACCCAAGTGCTGTACTCAGGTATCTCCGGCACTCCCATAGACAATGTATAGAGTGGAAGACAGCACGTGCCATCTACTGCTATATACAGCTGAGTGAGCCAGTGTCAGTTTATGAGGGTCCCAGATATTTATCCCCGATCCTTTGGATAGAGAATAAGTTATGTTTGGCTGGAATTTTTTTTTTTTTTAACATTCAGCACCAAAAACGGTAACTTTTTTATGGCTCTTTCTTAATCTTCTTTGGACTTCTATTAAATGTCCTAGACCTCTGGGTCTATTCTGGTGACCATTTACTTTTAACTATTTTCTTAAAAGTGAATCTGTCGACTCTATATCATGCATAGTGCCCCAGTGTCAAGGAGGTGGTACCAAGCTGTGTCAGGATTCGGCAGGCTGGAGGTGGATCCTCTGTGTCAGAGAGGGATTGGCGTGGACCGTACCGGTGGACCGGTTCTAAGCTGCTACTGGTATTCACCAGAGCCCGCCGCAAAGCGGGATGGTCTTGCTGCGGCGGTAACAACCAGGTCGTGTCCACCGGTAACGGCTCAAACTCACTGACTGCTGAGAGTGGCGTGGGACAGGAGGACAAGACAGAGGCGAGGTCAGACGTAGCAGAAGGTCAGGGCAGGCGGCAAGGTTTGTAGTCAAGGGCAACGGCAGAAGGTCTGGTAACACTGGTAAGGGCAAACACGGAAACGCTTTCACTAGGCACCAAGATCCGGCAAGGACAGGAAGGGGAAGTGGGTTTAAATAAGCCTGAGCAGATGGGAGCTAATTACACTGATTGGACCAGGCACCAATTAGTGGTGCACTGGCCCTTTAAATCTTAGAGAGCCGGCGCGCGCGCACCCTAGAGAGCGGAGCCGCGCGTGCCAGGACGTGACAGCCGGGGAGTGGGACAGGTGAGTAGATTGGGATGCGACCCACGAGCGGGCGCGTCCCGCTATGCGGATCGCATCCCCGCCGGCAGTGACAGTGCAGCGCTCCCGGTCAGCGGATCTGACCGGGGTGCTGCAGAGAGGAGAACGCCGCAAGCGCTCTGGGGAGGAGCAGGGACCCGGAGCGCTCGACGTAACAAGCTGTATCATTTACACCTCTTCCCCAACCCCTTCTGGCTTGCATCATTAATGTACAGGGTTCAGTTTCCTGCACTGAGCCACTTACATCAATCAGTCAAGGCTCTGTGCATTATAGAGCTGAAAGATTCATTTTAACTTCAAGGACCAGTAAGGAGCTGTACTCCTGCCTATAGGCAAAATATCCACTGTCAAAATGTATCAGAAAATGCTTCATAATCCATAATTATACTCTTGGCAAGAGCACGGCTTAACAAGCAAGGCCTGAACAAAATTTTGTTGGTTGCCTAATAACAGGCTGAGGTGATCACTGGGCCTGAATACTCTTGTAAATCCAGTATGGTCAAGTTCTTTATGGCAAAAGTACTGATAACACCTAGAGACATAGACATGTTTTGCCCTGCAGTGTGCAGAAGAAGATGTTTTTCTTTTATGGGACATTTTATGGCCCAGTAGAATATAGGAGCTATGGCAATAGAGCTTCATGGAGTAAATTATGATGCTTTTTGAGTAATTTATTATATTTTTAACATTCACAGATTCCTTCTTTAATAACACAATTCTGCCCTATGCATTAGCCAAACACTCATCAACAAATAATGTTAATAATACTAGAGGGTCGAAAATACTGTTTTGGAATAAGATTGCAAGGCAGGAAAGGAAGTAAGTGGACCAATGGACCTCATGTCTTAAATTGCATTATTCTAAAGTAAATGCAAAATACAAAAAAATAGAATCTATATAGAATGAGCATATTTACATAAGATACAAAGGAAAACTAAAAATTATTATAAATTGTCCAGCCTTTAATTTTTGGAATTGACAACAACTGTATCAGTGTCGCTCAACACTTTCAATTTAGAATCGAAGCTTTCCAGGTGGAATAGGGTGGCATGAGGTTGTTAGCCACAGCTCATATCAGATGTTATGTTGCCCTCTTTGGCATGGTATGTTCAGCTGCTTTCCACAGTAATGTAGCAGACTGATAGCTGCCAAATATTGTGGGTGTGATTAGCTATAATGTAGCATTAAGGCACAGCAGCTTGAAGCAAACTAATGTATTCAGGGCTGCAAGAAGCATCTTTTGTGGTTCAGGGACAATGGAGAGGATATTAGCGCCAAGATTATTTATTTTACGTGCAGTCACATTGTGAGTCCACAAACAGATTTCAGAACATGTTTGCAACATTTAGAAATTGCATATGTTTGGAAAACTGAGACTTCAGGGCAAAATGCTGCTCCTGACAATGATAAAGCATCTGCAATGTTTTTCTTCTGCAGCACAAGTTTACTGGTATCAATATCAGTCTAACTAAACAATTAAAGGTATAAAATAAAATATGTTTATCATATCACTACACTATTTCATTGATTTGTCTTTAAAGGGCCTATTCACCATAAGGTGATTTTAGTACTTACCTGCCAGACAGTAATGGGCATCTTAAGAAGGATCTGTGCTTGTTTTGGGGCTAAATGGCTATGTTGTGAGTCCACCATAATGCTGCTGATTTCATTTTGGGAAATGGCTATTTCCTGTTGGAGTTCCCTCCCTCCAACTACAAGTCCCAGGGTCACTTGGTTGTAGGTGTGAGGTCAGTTTTCTCCCTCCCACACATTAGTCACCCACACATTAAAGCACACCTGGGACAATGCCCTGCAACCCTGTGGAGAATAATGTCCACACACCCAATGGTTGCTACACCCATTGAAATGTAATGTCTCGGGCCGCACTCCAACCTGGGACGACACTCCTTTTTGTATGCAGTTAAGAAATAAACATTGGGGCAAATATCACATTATTGTGAAACCAGCCATCAAACACAAGTACAGACAATTTATTATGAACTACACTAGCTTTAAGCATCTGAAGCATAATTAAATATAAAACAAATCCTGGAATACCCCTTTAAGGTTATTCTGAATTGTGAAACTTAGAGACATGCTTTTGGCCATCAAATTTGGTATATTATAATCATAAATAAAATGCATAGATCAATACAACACTAAAGGTATTCATGAAATGTGACAAGGAATAATTTCAATCAATGATAAAAGTTGAAGCTGAAAATCTTTAAAAGTTCTGGGGAAGAGAGAGCCAGCACAGACGCAGGAGCTTCCCTGGAAATGAATCAGACTGATAGGATGACAACTAGCAGCATGCAATCAGTGAAACCAAAAAACTACAGTCCCGGTAGTGTGCAGAGAGCTACAACCCTAGTAGTGTGCAGCCAGAGAGCTACAGTCCCAGTAGTGTGCAGCCATAGAGCTACCGCACCAGTAGTGTGCAGGCAGACAGCTACAGCCCCATTAGTGTGCAGCCATAGAGCTACCGCACCAGTAGTGTGCAGCCAGACAGTTACAGCCCCAGTAGTGTGCAGCCATAGAGCTACAGCCCCAGTTGTGTGAAGCCATAGAGCTACCGCACCAGTAGTGCGTAGCCAGACAGGTACAGCCCCAGTAGTGTGCAGCCATAGAGCTACAGCCCGAGTAGTGTGCAGCCCGAGTAGTGTAGCATAGAGCTACAGTCTTAGCAGTGTGCAGCCAGAGAGCCTCCACCGCAGCAGTGTGAAGCCAGAGAGCTACAGCCCCAGAAGTGTGTAGCCAGAGGCAAACAGTCCCAGCAGTGTGCAGCTAGATACAAACAGTCCCAGCAGTGTGCAGCTAGAGAGCTACAGCCCCAGTAATGTGCAGCCAGAGAGCTACAGCCCCAGCAGTGCACAACCAGATCAAAAAAGCCCCAGCAGTGTGCAGTCAAAGATCTACAGCCTCAAGCATTGTACAACATGAGAGCTACAGCCCCAGCAGTGTTCAGTAAGTGAGCTACAGCCCCATTTGTGTGCAGCCAGAGACGAAAAGACCCAGCAGTGAGCACCTAGAGAGCTTTAGCTTTAGCCCTAGCAGTATGAAGGCAGAGAGCTACAGCCCTAGCAATATGCAACCAGAGAGCTACAGCATTAAAAGTGTGCACCCAAAGAGCTACATCCCCAGCAATGTGCAGCAGAGAGCTACAGCCCCAGCAATGTGCAGCAGAGAGTTCCAACTTCAGCAGTATGCAGCTATTGGGTACAACACCAGCAGTGAGGAGCCAAAAAAGAGCATTGCTTATATATTTACTGAAATTATTACACAGAGACTGCTGCAGCCATGTCTTCACTACTACAGGACTTACTTCACCTGTCAAAGTGCTGCCCAGTTTTCCAAAGCAGGGATTTTTAATACCAACATTCCGTGTGTGTTGAACAGCCATTTTATATTTTTAACTTTAAAGCAGCCAGATTAGGGAACTTTCCAGAATCTGCTTCCCACACAAATTAGACTGTGGGGTATTTAGATTTAGATTGGGATTTTACATTCTGTAATTTATTTGCATAACCTTACCAATGTCCTTGATGTTGTCCTACTTAGAGGGTTGCTACATTTGTCCAGTTTGTTGAGCCTGTGCATTACCTATGCAAATTAGAATTGCTAGCCATCTGAATGTTCTAATGCAGGCCAGACATGCAGTAAGATGATGTTATGAGTTATGCATATTCACACAGAAGTGTTCACAGAGTAAATACTGTGTGAATTGCTGATATATCAACTGATATTGTCAACCTCTTACATTATTCCCAACAGAGGTAAACCCAAGTGAAATATTTACTGCCTAGGTTAGTGGCATATTTACCTCATCTGTGTATGGAAGGAAATAGGGATATATTTCTGGCAGACATAACCCTGTGCAGTACTGGTAAATAAAAACAGTCAAGTCCTTAGACAGTGTAAACTTACACTAGACAGTGCACCATATTTTTAGTCTAAGTTTAGAACATGTTTTAGCCCCCTTAAGTCACACCGTCATGTCCATTCTTTTTGTCTAATTTGGTTTAAAATTTATATTTATGTTCCCCCAATCCCCCCCCCATCCACTGTGTGTCAGCTGAGCAACACCTTTAAATCCATTATCAAATTATTACCACACCAGTAAATGTTGGTGGTTACCTAGGATGGCTTAGGGATTAAAACATTTCATATCTGGCAAACTTGGATAGGTTAGGATTCATATCTAAACATCTGCTCCTTAAAAAGTCTTAAAATTAGGTAAATGTGGTAGAGGATGTGATGCAGGGCAGGTGGAATTACCCCAGGGGCAGATGACATTAGCCCCTTGTATTATTGATGCCAGGGCATGGTTTATCCTCAATACCACCTGAAGGTATACCACTGGATCCTGGGCTAGACACGACTCAGATGCCAAGTTACATAACAATGGTAGCTTTACTGAATTATACAGATGAAATAGTCTATACAGCTTGGCCAGGCCCACGTAGATGACCAGTGACTTCAGATACCTTAGGGCTTGCTGGAACTTGTAGTGGTCTGGGACAATATTGATGTAGGCCACACTGACTGAAGACAGGTTGACTTTGACTTGACTGACTATACCCTGTTTGTAGCTTACCAGGCTCTGACTTGGACCTGGGGGTAGTGGACTTGTAGACTTGTGGCTGCTTGACGGACTTTAGGCCTCCTCTGGACTCCAGACACACACCAAGGACTTGAATGCATTGTAGTTCAGTAAAGACTAAGAGCAGAGTTCGAAGAGACTGAAGAGACTCCTCCCAGGGCTTATATAGGGGAAACTCTGGTGTGGTCCCATAGGTCACCTTTCGCTCACATGGTCACTGACACCTCACTGGATTACAATCACATGACAAATGTTTAACCACATGACAACTGTTCTTAAAGCTATAACATTTCTATATACAATACATAGTATAATGAGTACTGTACAAGGGGAACAGGTACAGGGGGCCCAGGGGACACTGCAGGGAGGCTGCCTGACAGGCCAGCCAGGATGCAGGAGTACAACTCCTGTACTGGGCCACCGCAAACTCCCCCTCTTAAACACAGCCGTCCACGGTGCCCAGTCCTGGAAGGCGGATGACTGAAAGTGGCCACTGAAGCCTAGTGATGACAACAGTTCCTGGGGCATTGTATCTGTATGTCCTTCACAGGTCTGAGTAATGAGTAACAAACAACTGGGGACGAGTCCATGTGGCATTTGTTGACTATGTCATTACATGCTCCTTTGGTGATGGGATTATAAACTTGTGGGAGGCTTTCTACCCGATGCTTTAGCTGCTGGGGCCCATGGGCAAAAGCTACTACTCCCCAGAACACTTTACAAGCTTTATACAATATGACCTTTATACATAGCATCTCTGTCACTATACGTGCCTTCCTTTTTTCTCAGGGGAACCCTCTGGCCAGTAGAGCACCCTGTACACGAGTACAGGAAAAAGGTTAGACATGTGATCATATGACTGGAAATATACATTTTTATCAAATACAATATTTTTTAGCTACAGTACTAATTTAGACATTTGACTAGTTTATACACAATACACTATGTACATCACTGAATTAGTTATATATTAGCATTAACTATGCTAGACTGACTAAATATGATACAAGGTACTATCTCTAGTCTCTGTACCTGGCTGGTAGTTGTCATGGCAGTGAGACAGGGGATACGCTTCTCCTGACCTGGTCAGGATACCTCCTGTATAAATTGCCAAAGACACAAAGAAACATCTCAGGCATTTTTGTACAAACACGTTATATACTGTACATTTATTACAATGCACCTGAAATAACATAGTACAACACATTTGCATGCACCTGTGCAAAAACGTAAACAGAAATATATTACTCTGACAGTATATATATTTCTTTTCTTGTACCACTCCACAGTTTTGGTACACTTTAGAGTTCTCATTAAAGGATCACGGCTAAAAGCCGGGCATGTATACTTATGCAATTGTTTACTGTAGTTCTTGGTGAGTATACCAGGTACTTTTTCTTCAATGTTGCATAACCTGGAACAAAAATAATGCTTCCGCATAAAACACAGTTAGTCTCTTCTACTTAGGAAGAAACATTTTACCAGATTCAAGCACTGCAACCTGGCAACTTTCCATCCCAACCTCGTCAGTCAGCTTGCTTTCTAGGTTGTGACATGTAGCTAGGACCACGAGATTGTGCATCCTCCATAGGGCTGACATTGGTATTCCATGACACATACGACAAGCTGGAACCAGTTATGGTCGGGTTCACTGTGACCACCACTTGCACAGCAGCAGCTTGCACCACTGGCGGATCATGTGTTGGTTCCTGTTGGGCCAGCCAATCCTCCTCCTCAGCAGGAGTAGGCCGAGGCACTTTGGTTGGTGCCACTAGGTAGGCCAAACCTCCGCAACAGCAGGAGTAGGCCTGGGCACATCTGTAGACGACCCTCAACGCATAAACTTAGGATCCATGACAGGTGATTAAGGATACCATTCTTCTTGGACGACTTTTCCCTTGACACTTGGTGGCAGGAGACCAAATGGATCCAACTTCCAATCTTCAGAGGGGAAATAGGCAAAGGAGATTTGTGTAGGATTCTTGGGCCTGGTGACGGCTGCTGTCCATTCCCCTTATGTGCTCTGTACAGGGGTGTATTCCACAATCTCCCCGCTCTCGAGGCAGTGTAGAGGTGTAGGGAGGTAGTCTCTCTTCACTGCTCTCCTGTTGACCAGAATAGTGCCACCGTGGTGGCAGTCCATCAATGTGCCATACCCCCTGACTCTGTCAAATTTGAGAACCGTGGCTCTCCATCGCTCCAGGGATGGCTCCCCCTCTCGAGGATGCTCTAGCCTTCTGATGTTTAAGGCCTCAAGACTCTTAGTGTCCTGTTGTTGTGCTTGGCGCACTTCACATGGCATTTGTTTAGGGCCATACTTCTTCTTCCTCTGCGCACTCATCTCTTCAACTATGGCGGCCACTTTGTCCTCTCGTTTCGTCCTTTTGGCCTGGGCTACTAAGACTGGAGGATGGGACTTCCCTGGCATGGATAGGAGATGGTCCCTCGTGGATTGGATAAGTGCTAGCTCGTCGTCAAATAGCCACTGTGACAGTGCTGGGGGCCGCTGGACCTGGGGCGCAGGCTCTGGACTGGGGGTAGATGAAGGGGTAGAGAACACGGTCTCAGTCGGGGTTTTCACTTCCGACTCCTCCATGTGGATGTCCGCCCAGGATCCCCATGTCCGGTGGTGAAGAGACAGCCTCAACGGCGATGATCCTCGCGACCGCCAGAATTGCAGGCCAGTCTCCATCATCCTCAAGCAACAGAACTTTAAGATGCAGAATTTCAACTAACTCCTGGAACATCTGCGCCACAGCAACTTGCCGAGCCTCCGGTGCCATCTTGGGACTCTCTGACCTTGTGTTCTGCTGTGCTTCCGCCATCTTGCTCTCACCTGGAACTTCTGCAAGACTGAAGAGGTCCAGCTCCGCTCAGCTTCATATACTGGTCTCGTACAAAATGGCCGCCAACCGGAACTTCATCATCAGCAGGGCCTGGGGCCGGAAGTGACTCAGCGGAAACAAGGGTAGGACCTTTCAGGTTCCACTTAGGTTTAGAAATAGAAACCGCGACTTGGCTTCCTTGTCCAGGGGATGCTGGCTTTGGCAGGATTCCCTCGCGTGCTTTTCTTCCAACAGTTTAACTCTTTTAGGTATGGCGGTAGACATCTTGGCACATAACATTGCTTCAACACGGATTTTACACATAGTATTCACAACTTCAGTACTGTTCCCAATGGCAGATAACAGTCCTTTCTTCACCTTCCCGTCTATTTCACAAGCGCCTCTTGACATAAACTTTTCACAAAGTCCCGTACACTTTCTGGTGCAATTTTTTTCACATGTGCAATACTGGACACAGTTCAGACTGGGGGGGTACTTTAGGCATAAGGCGCACAACTGTATCCTGTTCATGCCAAAAGTTGTGGTAGAGGGTGTGATGCAGATCAGTTGGAATTACCCTAGGTGCAGATGGCATTAACCCCTTGTATTCGTGAATGCTGAGCTAGACACGGGGGCAATAATGACTCCGACACCAAGTATTTCCACCATAATTTGCAAATAAATTCTTTAAAAATCAGACAATGTGATTTTATGGATTTTTTTTCTCCTTATATCTCTCATAGTAGAGGTATACCTATGATGAAAATTACAGGCCTCTCTCATCTATTTAAATGAGAGACAATTGGTGGTTGACTAAATACTTTTTTGCCCCACTGTATACCATATCAGTACTTTCATTGGAAGTCAAATATCTTTTTTCATTGAGAATATGATATAGTTGTTGTGTTGTTGGAGAAGCTTGTTTTGTGGTAAGGAACAGTTGGTACATTACATATTTCTATGAATTCACTATCTATTGTGCATGCCAGTCAGGTTGAAATATTTCAAAATGATTGACAATTCAGGTTTATTATATATACTGGCAGCAGCACCCGTATTCCACGTAGAATTGCGGCTGTATCTATCGTATTGGGTGAGCCCAGGTGTTTGTGATCTGTGTGTTAATTTAGAATTCATTTAGAATTCTCATAACCGTATATAGACACTGACTAGGAATTAGAGGACTTTTATATTCTTTCATTAGAGAGTGTAAAGAATTACAAAGTGAAAGAGGAGTCGGATGAAATGTATGAATTGATGTGTATGATTTCAATATAAAAATGTGTAGTTAGATCAACGAGAAATAAAAGTAATAAAGGAGTTATCCAAGCTTCCGAAAAATCCAGAAAACTCGCCATGCCCATCATGTTACCACCGTAGTACTTATTTTCTCATTTTCATCATGTGGCCCCACTCATTGCCTCTATTTAAAGCTGCCTGCGTGCCACTCTATTAAATGTTGTAAGAAAGCATTGAAATTGCTCACTGTCTTTACATGCAATATCATGCTACTAAAGCTGCACAATCTGCTGCCCAGCATGTGAAACACAATTTGTCCAGAGTCAGAAACAGAGGAGGGTGAGCCAGGGAAATAAGATGCACATAATGTGTGAATGTGTGACACTCCCATACTACAAGGGGGGGGGGGCTAGAGGACCATGTATTCAGAGTATGAGATATTGCATAAGCAGAAAATAAATAGCATGGCATGGTCGTGTGACTGCATAAAAGACTGGTTCCCAGAGTCATTTGTGCAACAGATAGCATATTAACACTGATCAACACTTTAAAATTACATTAAATTGACTTACATTTAATCAATATATGTTTTCTTGTTTTACATTGTCCTACGTAGTAAATGTTGTCATAGCATACGGTATTCATTGAATATCAGTATGATAGATTAGAGTTTCCAAGACTCGTAAACATTTTCCATTATTTTATGCCTTTTCAAGCCATGTCTGAGAATGATATTAGTGGAGAATAACTGTCATAAAGGGGAATAATTATAATTAAGTGGAAGTGTGACAGTGGAATGTAACACGGAAGAAAGGACCTTCCTGTTTCAGAATACACAGTTATATTTTTCCCATCTGGAGTTGATGTGAAACCATGCAGCTTTGGATCCTACAAAGGAAGTCATTTATGAAGGTTAAGCAATGATCGATGAGTTGACTTAGGCAACATTCTTTTGTCATATTTTATTCATTTATAGCTACAGAGCATAGCCCTTTTGGATCATCTCAAGTCCTCAATTAGGTCACAGTAGTATATAAGCAAATATATAATAGTTTAGCACCCATCATCCATGTATGCATACATATAAACAGCATATTCAGTATATCTATACATAAACACACAGCTATTTCTGTATCTATAAATATTTGTATTCTTATATATAGTGTATATATATATATATATATATATTTTTATTATTATTATTATTATTTTCTTTCTTTTTTTTCTTGCTAGATTATTTTTTATTATTATTGCTAAGTAATACCATTCTTTAACTTTGCTGGGTTCCAAAAGATTAGAATGCTTCAATGACTATTAAAGACATTTGTGATTGATAAACAACTTTTCTAGAGTTACATTTGCAGTGCTGCGCTAAGAACCCTGCAGGGCCTGTGGCTTGATGTTGTCTGACCAGAGTCTTGTTTCATATGTGTTTTTATCTGTTTGCTGTTGTCTACTTGTTTACACTGTGTTATAATGTTTATGATACTTTTAACTGTTTTATACTGTTTATATTATTGTGTTTGTAGTGTACCAGGGTGGAGCTTGACTTGCTCACTCTCTTCAGCAATAAGTTGGTGTTAAGTGCAATACATAATAACATGGAGTACGCAGTTCTAGCTGAGATGTCTGCTCAGTCAGACAGATATTGTCTCAGAGAGGAAGAGAGAGGCAGGGAAGCAGCTTAGTCTAGTCCAGCCTCTCTGTATGTGAGGGGTTTTGTCAGAGGAGGATAGTGAGGGAAAGCTTGGGACAACAGCTCCTGCTAAAAATTCTGAGACAGCTTGAGGTTGTCGTTTGTTTCTACTAACTAGTCCTGAACTGCAAATGGACTGGGGAGAAGGGAGGAAAATTTGATGAGCATTGAAATACTGGAGAAATCAGTGGACCCCCTCCGAGCTCTACCTTGATTTAGTTATTGTATACGTCAGCAAGAAAGACAAAGGGGGACATTTATCATTGTTTGCTTTGGAAAGCAAGTTCTGTAGGCATTTTTTTTTTTGCTTTGGTTTTGCTTATTTGTGACATATTTATCACACTATCTCAGTTGATAAATTCGGCTCACATAAGCAAAAACCAATAAAATTACTTTGGAATACCATTTTCTTAGCACACATAAGCAAAAAAATTTATGTGTTTATTATATATTTTTACCACTTTTTCCCCCCAAAGGTACTAACCCTTTTATTTTTTATTTTCATTTCAGATCAGTCTCTCCTGTGGGCTACTTCAGATTTGGTGTACTACGATGACCAACATTTTTTTGTTTAATATTAACAACATTTTGGATTGAGGGCTTGTGAGGGAGTGTTTTTTGGAATAAAAGTTTTATAACTGTGTTTTTTTTATTTATTTTTTTACTTTACAGGCTTAGCAGTGGAAGCCGTCTTATAGACGGAGTCCATTACTAAGCCGGGGCTTAGTGTTAGCCCCAAAAACAGCTAGCGCTAACCCCGAGACCAGTTCCAGGGACCCTAGAGACATCAGCACTTTGGGTAACCCTGCTCCAGCCAAAAGCCTGCCTGCTTTCCTGTTCAAAAACTGTGGAACCTATGTAGCTGATTATACTGATTTTACTCTAGTATAGAATTCATGAGTTTGTCTAAGTTACCACAGTGTTTAGTGCCTTTATACTCCTTTAAGCCACCCCAAGATACCATGCCAGCACTTTGACACAGAGTGTGCCCTGGGGAAACTACAAGTACCATCCTCTGTAGTTCAAACCTTCTATCATTTTGCCAGCCTACAGAGAGCAAGAGGAGTTTTTGTAGAAGCCATTGATTGACGACTACATGCCTTAGCCATCCCACATATCCTCCTTTGTGCCATCTGCACTCCTTCTGGGCTGCTACAAATGTACAGAATGTTTTAATGACCACATTAGCAGATATGGGATTTTAACATCTTTAGTTGAGCCCAGTTGTTTTATTATTTTGTAGCACTTTCTCATAAAAGTTGCATGTATACAAGGTTCTTGCATGACTATTAATAGGACTGTGACTGCTGCACAAAAGTAGCTGTGCTATGGGATCTGTCCTTCTACAGATGTGTAGCCAAAGATTTTAAAGAATGTAGTAAAAACAGACTTTTGAAATGTACTTTTGAAAAAAAAAATATTACGGGAGACAAGGTTAGACATGACTTTAATTATTTACAAAGAACTATTTTCTCCATTCGAACTGTCTCACATACTCTGTTTCCTCGGCTTTGTAAAACAATTAACATTTGACTGTATGCAATTCAAATTCCTTTGACACCTCTAAACCTCCCTTTGCTGAGAAATTTAAGTATGCCCTTTCTCCTTTTGCAGAAGAAATACATTTTATTATAAAATATTTTTTAAGGGTTCTAACCTATCTTTGTATAATTACTAAGACCTTGGTATATACATCTCAAGCTTTCACTCAAGTACAAACACAAAACAGTTATACCTATAAGGTTAAACAGTATTATCTCATGCCTTATTTTGTTACAGCCATCCGTGCATCCGTGCCATTGTAGTGTATGGAGTAGCATGCGACTATTATGTCACACAATAGAGAAGGAGTCCGGCACTGCACAGTCTGTAGTGCGTCCAGTTAGCTGGAGAGGCTGAGGCACATACAGAGGATCATTCACGGGGGTGCTATTCTACTAGGCAAAGTCTATACAGTAATGGCAGTTCTTAGAGAGAAATGAAGAATGCACTCACCTGAATATGTAGCTTGGTAGAAGGACTTTATTCTAAAAAGCAGTAAGCGTACAGCGGGTAGGATCAGGGAGCATCTCTCGGCAACAGACTGTTTCCTGTGCCCAAGCGCACTTCCTCGCACCAATGGCCCGAGGAAGTGCACTTGGGCGCATGAAATAGTCTGTTTCCGTGAGGTGCTCCCTGATCCTACCTGCTGTACGCTTACTACTTTTTAGAATAAAGTCCTTCTAGCAAGCTACCTATTCGAGTGAGTGCAGTCTTTTTTCCTCTCTAAGAACTGCCATGACTATTTTGTCACCCATCCTTGCCTATGAAAGGAGGCTTATTATTATTATCTGTAATATTTCACAACCACTGTTTTAAACAGACTGACCTACAAAGCAGGAAGATCACCCTTTGTACCTGCTCAAACCTATAGATACAAATAAAGGTCTAATCCACATTATATGGCATACAGAACATTGGAGAATCAATCCAGTTAGATTAGTATATGTTTTTCTACCCATGTCCCTAGGAGCAGACACTTTTCCATAAGTGGGGGCAACATTGTTGTTTTTGGGTGTGGACTGTTTCACGGCACTACTGAGCAGAGAGAGACGAAAGCCTGGTAGTGCCAGATTACAGGAGCACAGCTATCAATACATTTTTCATAGAAAACCCATATAAATTATTATGGCTTAAAGTGCAGCGGCTCAGTGGATGGCACTATTGCATTGGAACATTGTTGATTTTAATTCAAATCAGTACACTACCCTTTTCTCTAGCATACCACACCATGGAAAGCATGTGGGGGAGTAGGAACTCCTGATTATTGTCAGACTCCCTGCCTCTATAGGAACAGTACTGTAGTGAGCAGAGATTCACACATACTGTGTGCATTGCTGTTCTTTGTACATTTCCCAGGGCTGGTTGGGAGAGTGTCTGCCTAGTGAATGTAGTGAGCGCCAATGCACACAGTACTGTGGTGTCCCGTACAGGACCTGGTCCTGTCCCTGTCTAAAATCCCCTCAGCCAGAGTCCCTTCATTCCCATAGAGCTCTCCTGCAGGGCTTACCCCTGGTCGCCTCATATAAATTGTATATTGGTTAATCTATAAAGATAATATAAATGTATTGGATATATATGTGTGTATAGGACCTTTCACGGGGTCATGTGATGTACAGTTGTAATGTATAATTGCTTAAGGACCTTCCAGGGTCATGTGATGTACCCAGAGTTCACTGGGTTCAGAACTTAAAGGCTTGCTGACCAATGAGCTTAGTCCAGCCCCTTATTATATAAAGGGCTGTAGCCACTAAATTCAATCTCTTGTTCCTGCACTTTCAAGAAGCACAAACATCTCAGCAGAGATCTCAATTCATCTAGGCCTGTGTGACTACTACCAGCTCAAAGATTATAATTAGTAGCACAGTGGTTTGCATCAAAGCTCATTGCTTCAAAGTCCCAGCAAAGCCTGTGAGGAACCTGCATTCCGGTTACCTCTTAAGAGACTGTTATGTATGAAGACTGTTGCACAAAATCTTCAAGTAAAGTTCTCCATTTTATTCATAAAGTCTGCTGTGGACATTCTGTTATTTTCCCTACCGTCTCTGGGCCGGTTGGCGGTAGGCCAACCGGCCCAGAGACAGTAGGGAAAATAACAGAATGTCCACAGCAGACTTTATGAATAAAATGGAAAACTTTACTTGAAGATTTTAACACTAAGGAAACCTCACCCTGGCATCACGACATCTAAGGGTTAATACCACCAGACCCTGCACTTACATCACCGCAACACCCCAGGCACCACAACACTCCTGGTTCACCACAGTACAATGTATGCATCAGCACTCAAGTACATTTGTCTGTATCATAGATCTTGGTTTGGGGCAGATGAAGTTGCTTTGTGGTACAATGATGATGTGCTGCTGCAATGTGTTTGGCAGTGGCTACATCTGTCATTTAGAATACGACCCTCAATACAGACACCAAATGGCATAACTATCTGTACATTGATGTGGAATATGTTGCCACTACGTAAGCAACAAAGAAATCGTTTTGAAAAGATGGAAGAAGAAACCAAAGGACACAACATGGTTAATTGAGCACAGATACAACTATTACAAGCCCTGTTCCTATGTCACCATCATCAAAAGCTCATCTTATGATCTAAGTTCTTTATGGTTAAACACTCAAAAGGGCTGTCATGTAAACTGTGTTCTCAGCTGTGACAGCTTTTGCAACGTTATCACCGCTCACTCTTCTTCAGAACCAAGGCAAGGGATAGAAAGAATATTTTTTTTAACATTTTACCGAAGCTTAAGAAATGTGATAAAGGTTGATGTATTCAAAAGACGGCATTACAATATATAATAGATGAAACGCTTTGATGTCTGAATTAATTTATTGGGGAAATGTAAAAAAAAAAAGTGATATAACTGTGCATAAAACTTCAGCGATGTTGACAGACTGAATGTGGTTTGGTGATGGGTAAAGGAAAGTATAAGAAAAAGATATCATAGAGTATCATTGAATTATGGTAATAAATGCTGTTGGTTTCTCAAGAGAATAATCATATTGGTTGCTTTGCCTTAAGAGGTTCTCTAAAAACAGATGAATAAGACATACAATACTGAGCTCTAGACTGTAGAATGTGTTTAACCCTTTAAGGGTACTGCCTATTTTGCCCTTTAAAACATGGGATTTATCCCCTGTCTTCTAAGAACTATAACTTTTTTTAATTTTTTATGTTGACATATGAGGACTTTGTTTTATTTTTCAATAGCACTTTTTGGTGGTAAATATAATGTATTGGTAATTTATTTATTTATTTATTGTTTTTTTGTTTGGGGAAATGAAAAGCACAACATTTGTAGGTCAATGCCATTATGACAACACCAAATGATATGCTTTAATAATCTTACCCAATAAAAAGTTGTTAACCCCTTAAGGATGCAGGGTTTTTCAGTTTTTGCATTTTTGTTTTTTCCTCCTTACCTTTTAAAAATCATAACCCTTTCAGTTTTCCACCTAAAAATCCATATTATGGCTTATTTTTTGCGTCGCCAATTCTACTTTGCAGTGACATTAGTCATTTTACCCAAAAATCCATGTCAAAAAGGAAAAAAAAATCATTGTGCGAAAAAATCGAAGAAAGAACGCTATTTTGTCATTTTGGGGGCTTCTGTTTCTACGTAGTGCATATTTCGGTAAGAATGACACCTTATCATTATTCTGTAGGTCCATACGATTAAAATGGTACCCTGCTTATATATATTATTATATAGGTTTAATTTTGTCGTACTTCTGGAAAAAATCATAACTACATGCAGGAAAATTTATACTTTTAAAAATGTCCTCTTCTGACCTCTATAACTTTTTTATTTTTCCACGTACAGGGCGGTATGAGGGCTCATTATTTGCGACGTGATCTGAAGTTTTTATTGGTACCATTTTTGTTTTGGTCTGACTTTTTGATCACTTTTTATTCATTTTTTAATGATATAAAAAGGGACCAAAAATAAGCTTTTTTGGATTTTTGAATTTTTTATGTGTACGCCATTGACCATGCGGTTAAATTAACTATATATTTTTATAGTTCGGACATTTGCACACGTGGCGATACCACATATGTTTATTTTTATTATTTACACTGTTTTATTTTTTTTAATGGGAAAGGGGGGTGATTCAAACTTTTATTAGGGATGGGGGTTAAATGATCTTTATTAACACTTTTTTTTTGCAGTGTTATAGCTCCCATAGGGGCCTATAACATTACATACACTGATCTTTTACACAGATCACTGGCGTGTATTAACACACCTGTGATCAGTGTTATCGGCGCTTGACTGCTCCTGCCTTGATCTCAGGCACGGAGCAGTAATTCGCTAATCGGACACCGAGGAGGCAGGTAAGGGCCCTCCCGGTGTCCTGTAAGCTGTTTGGAATGCTACGATTTCACTGTGGCGGTCCCGAACAGCCCGACTGAGCAGCCGGGATAGTTTCACTTTCGCTTCAGATGCGGCAGTCAGCTTTGATCGCCGTGTCTGAAGGGTTAATACAGGGCATGACCGCGATCGGTCCCGGCCGTTGATGCTATGTAGCTTGGTAGGTTGTTAGCTAGGTAGGTAGCTAGCTAGGTTTTTTGCAAGCTAGGTCAATAGACAGATAGGTAGCTAGGTAGGTATGTAGGTAGGTAGGGCTCACATCCTCCTGCACTCAATGCCCCATGTGCTTAACCCCAACACTGACCCCTCCAGCTCCTGCAGATCATCGCTGCTGTCTGATGCCATCCTGTCCTCAAGGGAGGGGTTTGGCTGTTGAGAGGATCTGTATACCATATAACTGATTATATACAGGACCATATAGATGTAGTTACCAATTGTGCACAGATTTCTATACCATATACTGTAAGTGATTGTGTACAGAACCATACAGAGGTAGATGCAAGCTGTACACAATTTCTGTAAACCATATAAGTGATTATATACAGGACCATATAGAGGTAGTTACCAGCTATATATAGGATCTGGATACCATATACGTGATTATATACAGGACAATATAGAGGTAGTTACCAGCTGTTCATAGATCTGTATACCATATAAGTGATTATATACAGGACCATATAGAGGTAGTTACCAGTTGTGCACAGATCTGTATACCATATTAGTGATTATATAAAGGACCATATAGAGGTAGATACTAGCTGTACACAGGATATGTATACCATATAAGGGATTATACACAGGACCATATAGAGGTAAATTCCAGCTGTACACAGCATGGTCTCCTCATGCTGCCAACACCTCCACGCTGTGTCATTCAGCCACTATATGGTCTCCTCATATCAGGAGGATATCTGAATGTTTCCAATATATTGTCCCTGCTGTAAGGAACTTACAGTGAGGACAATACAAAGAGAGGGAATTGCCCACAACAGCCAAAAGTATTTGTTTAGGATGGATAAGCATTTTAATTCAGACCCCAGAATCAAACGCCACCATAAAACAAACCTCAGAATCAGACCCCAGTATCACTTCCCTACATAATACAGACCCCACCATTATACAGACCCCAGAATCAGACCCCAATATCACCGCCCCGCATAATAGAGACCCCAGTATCACCGCCCTACATAAAACAGACCCCAGTAACACGCGGCAATACCATATATGTTTATTTTTATTTACACTGTGTTTTTTTTTATGGGAAAAGGGGGGTGATTCAAACTTTTTTTTTCACTCTTTTTTTGCAGTGTTATAGGTCCCATAGGGACCTATAACACTGCACACACTGATCTTTTACATTGATCACTGGTTTCTCATAAGAAACCAGTGATCGATGATTCTGCCGCTTGACTGCTCATGCCTGGATCTCAGGCACTGAGCAGTCATTCGACGATCGGACAGCGAGGAGGCAGGTAGGGATCCTCCAGCTGTCATGTAAGCTGTTCGGGATGCCGTGATTTTGCCACAGCTATCCCAAACAGCCCACTGAGCTAACCGGCATACTTTCACTTTCACTTAAGACGCGGCGTTCAACTTTGAATGCCGCGTCTAAAGGGTTAATAGCGCGCAGCACCGCGATCAATGCCGCGCGCTATTAGTCACGGGTCCCGGCCATTGTTAGAGGCCGAGCCCGACCCGCTATGACGCCGTGGCCCCACTTTATAGATCGGGAGCGGACACATGACGTTCCAGTACGTCATGTATCCTTAAGGGGTTAAGCCACACCCCCAGACTTTCTGCCTTTTTTTAATCTTCTGGCCTACCATATGGGCATATTTTCATATAGGGGCATGGAGCTGCAGCTCCATCAGCCCCTATGTCAATCTGGCCCTGCATCTTGGTACTTAACGCCTTAAGAACCACAGGTTTTTCCTTTTTGCACTTTTGTATTTTCCACCTCACCTTCTAAAATTCAGAACACTTTCAATTTTGCACCTACAGACTCATATGAGGGCTTGCTTTTTGTGCCACCAATTGTACTTTGTAATGACATCAATCATTTCACCCAATCATGTATGGCAAAACCAGGAAAAAAAATATTTTTGGGTCAAATATTTTTTTTAATTGCTATTTTGTAAATTTGGGGGCTTCCAATTCTAGGCTGTGCACTTTTTGGTAAAAATGTCACCATATATTTATTCTGTAGGTCCATACAGTTACAATGATACCCAATTTATATAGTTTTTTTTATTTTATTTAACTACTGAAAAACATTATAACTATATGCACCAAATTAGTGTGTTTAATAATGTCATCTTCTGACCCCTATAACTTTTTTATTTTTCCGTATACAGGGAGGTATGAGGGCTAATTTTTTGGTGCCGTTATCTGAAGTTTTTATTGGTACCATAATTGTTTGGATTGCTAGAATTTTTTTTGACCTTTTGATCGCTTTTTATAAAAAAAAAAATGAGGGTATAAAAAGTGACCAGAAATACGCAATACATGACTGGAATTTTTACACCATTGACCGTGCAATTTAATGAACATTATATTTTTATAGTTCGGACATTTACACACGTAGCGATTCCACATATGTTTATTTTTATTTTTGTTTACATATATTTTTTTCTTAAATGGGAAAAGGGGTTGATTCAAACTTTTATTCAGGAAGGGGTTAAATCACATTTATTCACCTTTTTTACACTTTTTTTTAGCCCCCATAGGGGATTACTACTATTGCTTTGATTGCATACACTAAACAATGCTATGCCATAGCATAGCATTGGTCAGTGTAATCCGTGCTTGATTGCTCCAGCCTGGATTTCAGGCTTGGAGAAATCAAACGCTGATCGGACAGCGAGGAGCAAGGTAAGGCACCTCCCACTGTCCTCTCAGCTGTTCGGGATGCCACGATTTCACAGCGGCGGTCCACAACAGCTCCGCTGAGCTAACCGGCAGTATTTTCTCCAATTTTTCCAACTTTGTTTGTGGCGTTTAAAGGTGTAATACCAGATATCAGCCTTATCGGTGATGTCTGGTATTAGCCATGGGTCCCTGTTGCTGATAGTAACCGGGACCCAGAAGGTACGAAGCGCACTCAGCTCCTGAGCGGTCGTCACATAACGGGAACCGGCCATGGATGTAAATATATGCCCGTGGTTGTTAAGGGGTCAAGGACAGAGAATGCTTCAAACCTGGTGGGTCCCGGTTGCTATGAAAAACACCAACATAATCATATGTGGTACCGCCGCATGCGTTAATGTCAGAACTATTAAAATATAAGGTTAGTTAAACCGCATGGTCGATGGCGTACACGTAAGATAAACCATCAAAGTCCAAAACTGTGCATTTTTGATCATTTCATATACCATAAAAAAAATAATAAAATGCTATCAAAAAGTCCCATCAAAATTAAAATACCAATAAAAACTACAGATCACGGCACAAAAAATTAGCCCTCTTATAGCCTGGTATGAGGAAAAATAGAAAAGTTATAGGGGTCAGAAAATGACAATTTCAAACATACTAATTTTGGTGCATGTAGTTATAATTTTTTAAAGCAGTAAAATAAAATAAAAACCTACATAAATTGGGTATCATTGTAACCGAATGGACCTACAGAATAAAGATAAAGTGTCATTTTTACTGAAAAGTTTACTGCGTAGAAACAGAAGCCCCCAAACCTTACAAAATGGTGTGGTTTATTTTTCAATTTCACCCAACAAATAAATATTTTCTGATTTTGCCACAGATTTTGTTATTAAATAATTGATGTCATTACAAAATACAATTGGTGCTGCAAAAAAGCAAGCCCTCATATGGGTCCATAGGTGCAAAATTGAAAGCGTTATGAATTTTAGAATGGGAGGAGATAAAAACAAAAGTGCAAAAATGAAAATTTGCCTGGTCCTTATGGTCAAAATAGACTTCTTCCTTAAGGTTTATATTTGCAAACACTTGAATTAGTCTCATTGAGGCCCCTAAATTAAACTGCAATATTTACATGTTGCAGTATGTTATGCCCCTCAGTGTTATTTTGGCAGTGTCTAATAGGTTTCCTAGGATGACAGACGCAGGGAAACTTTATTAGGCCCCATGCTGTCTTGATCACCCATGTCATGGGAGGGGGGGGGGGGGTTGGGTGACATAGGGACCCTCTGTCTAACCACTTAGATTCTGAGTTCACTATTGACCCACAGCACCTAAGTGGTTAAAGAGCCAGTATCAGAGTGACTTTCAATATCAACCATAGTGGCAGAGGGTTAGCTATGTGTTACAGTTTGTGCTACAGGAAAAAGAAAAGAAAACCTTTATTTACCTAATCCCGGTCCCCCGCTGGTCCCACACAACTCTGGATCAGCTCCTTTCAGTCCCCAATCTTCTATCTTCTTCCTGCCTCCCAGATGAAGGCTCATTGCCAATTACTTGCCGAGACAGCACACAGCTGCAGCCAGTGATTGAGAAGAAGAGAGAAGATAGGGGGCTATATAGAGCCAAATGGGAGATGTGGGGGACCAGCGGTGGACCTGGACTAAGAGAGTATAGGGTTTTTTTTTGTTCTATTTTTTTTCAAGGCTTTTCTGGGACTGAAATATTTTAAAACGGAAACAGAATTGATCCCTTTTCATAAGAAAGGAGTTTGTATTGTTACTGATATTTATGCATATGGTGTATGCTGGTTTATAAGTTGATCTCCGGTTTGTATGCGGGTATTGAGGTCTGACTATGCAGATTTACATATAAAGCCTTACTGATGTCTATTTTGCCAAGTTTTGCAGAGAGGTGTTCTGTTGTATTACTCTGCTAGTTGAAATGATAACAAAAGTAAAAATCTACAATAAATAATTATATTGATAAACAAATAATTTCATAAATATACATAGAACACTGCAAACCATGTAACTGAATCAAGTCACATGTTGATTACATATATTGTGTTTCAGAAGGCTGCCTCATATTTACGTGGACCTCATTTGAACTTGAAGCATTTGGCCACGTTTCATGATAGTAACAGGTGTTTCTGCTACTGCTCAGATCCTGTTTTAAACCCACAATGTTGTCACGTGAAAAAGTATTTCCCTGTATAAATATAGAGTACTCCCTTATTATAATATATCTTCTGTCAGAATGCCTCCTCTAATAGACTTGTCATCTGTCACTTTACTACAAAGTAAAAGACATCATTTAGAGTCATACAAATACAACAAATTAAAAATGTATACATTTTCCTGACTACTTATATATGCTCCTTCTTGATGAAAGTTTACATACACAGGACATTACAAATCGCTGATTTACTTTTATTTACAAACAATTAAGGGTGTATTCACACAGGAGCGCATCCGCAGCGTATTTGGCACACACAGAGTTAAGGCAGAGCAAGCTCCCTGCTGCTGCTGCTGCTGCCGTAGCTCTGTGTGTCCGCTCATGACTGCTGGCAGAAAATCTGTAGTCATGAGCAGGCACACACAGAGCTGCAGCAGCTGAGAGCTCGCTCTGCCTTAACTCTATGTGTGCCATCAGCGCATCCGCAGCGTCAAATACGCTGCAGATGCGCTCCCATGTGAATAAACCCTTAATGTATATTCAGCCAGTCATTATAATATATTTGCTTAAATTACTTCTACGTGTAAATATAGGAACATATCTTAAGGAAAAAACACATTCAATTTAATGCAGTCCGAGTTCCCCTTTTAAAGGGGTTTTCCACCATAAGGTGATTTTAGTACGCACCTGGCAGGCAGTAATGGACATGCTTGTCTTGGGGCTTAATGGCTATGATGTGAGATTACCATAACACTGTGGCTAGTTTTTTGTGAACTTGTATTTCCTGTTTGACTTTTCTTTTTTTGACTACTAATCCCACAATTCTATTTTCCTCTCTCCCACACATCAGCCACCCCACCCATTGAAAAATAAATGAGCTGTATCCATTCAAATCAGTGTGGTCTTCAATCAGGGTGCCTATAGCTGTTGCATTAGCTGCAGATTGATCTCTCTCCCACCAAGCAATCACTCCACCCATTGAAGCAGACAGGCTCCCTGTCATCAGCTGACTAGTGAGTCAGGTCTTGGCCACATTGCAACCTGGGAAAAATCTGAGACACCAGTCATTTTGTATGCTGTTAAAAATAAATAGTGGGGTGAAAATCACAGAAGAATTGTGAGAAAACCGTAATGCACAGGTAAAGACACTATACAGTGACCCCCGACCTATGATGGCCCCGACATACGATCATTTCAACATACGATGGCCTCTCAGAGGCCATCGCATGTTGAAGGCAGCATCAACATATGATGCTTTTGTATGTCGCATCGCATAAACGGCTATCTGGCAGCGCAAACTGCTTCAGCTGCCACCGGATAGCCGTTTATGGTGCCCCGTGTGGTCCGCTGACGATCACTCACCTGTCCTGGGGGCTCCAGACCATCCTCTTCAGGATCCCCTGCATCGCCGGCGCTCTACATCGTCATCATCACGTCGCTGCGCATGGCGTCCTGTCATCCAATAGGAGCGGCGTGCGTAGCAACGTGATGGCAGCGACGGAGAGCGAAGATGCCGGGGAAGCAGAGGCCTTGCCGGAGCGTCGGGGACGCGGCGACAGCGATGGAGGGCGACATCCAGGGCAGCGGTGACGAGCGGTGACGGTCCGGAGCGGTGGGGACAGGTGAGTACAACTTCCTAAACCTGTGGTCTTCAACCTGCGGACCTCCAGATGTTGCAAAACTACAACTGTCAGCATGCCCGGACAGCCGTTGGCTGTCCGGGCATGCTGGGTGTTGTAGTTTTGCAACATCTGGAGGTCCGCAGGTTGTAGATCACTGTCCTATACTTTACATTGCACGGATCCCTCAACATACAATGGTTTCAACAAACTATGGTCCATTTGGAATGGATTACCATCGTATGTTGAAGGACCACTGTATTATGAACTACACTAACTTTACAGACCCTGTACCACAGTCAAATAAAAAAAAATCCTGGAATACCCCTTTAATGTTTGCAGACTCTCTGTAAATGCTCAGAAACATTCTCATTCACTTTAAAAGAACCTAGTGTACAACAGGGTATGCAGGGAGAGGAGGGGGATTTATTGTGAATGCATCTGAAACTACATGATGGAGAGGAGCAGGACTGGATTTACAGGCGACAATGTAGGCATTCAGCCCCAAACCAGACTACTGAACAGATTTTTTTTAAACAGCCACTATCTATTGGATTTAACAAATAATAATATTGATAATCTTTTCATGACCATCAATACATCTTTTTGTGATGGTCATTAAGAGTACTTAGTCTAGCTAGCTGTGTATTCAGGGTGAGGCTAGAATAAGCTTGTGTGACTCTCGCTTGGAGGGATTGGGGGAGCTCGGTCATCACTATGATAGCTGGGCTCCTGCTGTAACTAACTAACCTTCACATGCCACAGTCAAATCATGACCACTGCATGTGAAGAATGCCTGCACAGCTTACCTGCAGCATCACAGCCCCGGCAATCCCTGGCCCTCCGGTCTGCAGCCATGGCAACCACGGGTCTGGTAAGGGCCCCCAGGCATGTCATGTCACCGGTACTTTTAATCTTATGCACTGCCAATGGGAGAGCCGGAGATACACAAGTACAGTGCTCGTGTATTTCCGTCTCTCTCATAGACAGTGCATATAGGGGAGTATCGACCACCACCGCTCTGTGCAAAAAGAGAATCAGTGTTCTGAACAAAGATCTTCAGAACACTGGAGCGCTGGGCATGAGATTGCAGGGGGTCCTAATAGTTGGACCCCCTGCAATCCTACACTTATCACTTATGAGATTAAAAGCATTGGAGTTCCCCTTTAATGGGTATTCTGCTCCTAGACATCTCATCCTCTATCCAAAGGACAGCACCTGGCGTTCGTGCAGCACCAAGCATTCTAAACAGCATGTTTAGAATGCTGTGTTTCCATGGCAAGGGTTGTGATGTCACGGCAGGCCCCCTCATGACATCATGTCACTCCCCTCCGTTCATGTCTATGGAAGGGGACATGATGGCCGTAATTTTTCTGGGGATGTGATGTAACCAAAAATTTTGCTGTTTGTAATTTTTTTGTGTTTATGTCGTTGACCATGTGGGATCAGGAAAGTAATAATGTAATAGTTCAGACAATTATGCACATGCTGTTTGTAATTTTTTTGTGTTTATGTCGTGGACCATGTTGGATCAGGAAAGTAATAATTTAATAGTTCAGACAATTATGCACATGGTGATATCAAATATGTGTATTTTTTCTTTTTTTCCCACAGTGTTTTATTTAAAAAATAAATTGTTTTTAGGAAAGTTTTTTTTTTTATATTTTTAAAAACATTTTTTTTTTACTTTTTTTTTACACATTGGGGCCATGATTGGATGGCTTCCATAGATCAATGTAATGATATTGCATTACACCGAGCCATGAAATCTGTGCTCAATTGCTTAGGGCTGCCTAAGGCAGCCTTTAACAATCACAGAGAAAGGGAAGGCACCAAGGACAAATAAAGTGAACATGTCAGTTGTACTGTGTAAAAACAAAACAAAAATTAGCAAAAAATTTGTTTCCTATCAATTTCCCACCCTAAATAATAACTTTTTTGGTTGAGCCGTAGATTTTATGGTAAAATAAAAGATGTTGCTACAAAAACAATTGATCTCGCAAAAAACTAGCCCTCATATGGGTCTGTAGCTGAAAAAATAAGAGTTATGGCTCTGAGGCGGAATCAATGAAAAAGCAAGAATGAAAATTTCCTGTGTCCTCAAGACAAAAATGGGCTGTGTCCTTAAGTGGTTAATAATAGTGTTGGATTTGTATTCCTCATGTTGTTTTTTTCCCCTATAGTATAAAAACCTTTCACATTTATTAATGTGTCTCTTGTTAGACAGCGTTTGGGCGTATCTCAAATTGTGTCTCATTGCATCCAAATCTCTCACATACATCAAATGATGTATCTTTACCTCACAATTCACACTCTGGGATAGAGGAAGACATCAGAAGACATATAAACCCTTTATAAAGGATTCTTAGAGACAAAATGGCTGGGTGGGTGTATTAGTGTCTCCAGTAACAAAAATGTCCCCACAACTACATCTACAAGCTTAGCCACAGCCATAACAACCAAGGCAACCATAGTGGCTGAGGTGAATCCTTGTAGTAATGAAGAAGATGGAGGATAGGCCTCACCAGCACAGCAAGAGCTGCATAAGAAGAAAAAGAGATTTTCATTGAGAAAAATATTATTGAGAAGGTAAGTGTGTCATTTCTAATTTATCTATGTGTAAAAATGTGTTACGTCTGTGATACAGGCTCCATTTATGGCTCCCACTTAGAGGTTATCCAGGCAGGGCTGCCATCAGAAATTTCGGGGCCCCTCACACAGCTCAAGGCCTGGGACCCCCCCCCCCCACCCCCCCTGTTCCATGTAGAGATACATGGAGGGGGTGTGCAGGCCGCAGCTTCCTGCGGGGTACAGACGTCAGCTTCCAGCAAATTGCCGGGGCCTGTGCAGGAAATCTCGGGGGGGTCCCAGCGCTTGGACCGCCCTACGATCTATAACTCATCCCCTATCCTTTGATAGGGGATAAGTTATTTTTCCCCAGACTACTCCTTTCAAAGAGGGGCCTACCCAAACTATATGGAAGCAACTATTAACAGAGGGGTCTACCCAAACTATATGGAAGTAACTATTAACAGAGGGGCCTACCCAAACCCCATGGAAGCAACTATTAACAGAGGAGCCTACCCAAACTATATAGGGGGCTCCATATAGTTTGCGTAGGCCCCTCTGTTAATAGATGCCCCTATAGTTATGGTAGGCCCCTCTGTTAATGGTAGCCCCCATAGTTGTGGTAGGCCTAGGCCCCTCTCAGAGAGGCGTACAACTATATGGGGGGAAAACTATTAGCAAAGAGGGGCCTACAGCAACTATATGGGCTGGGCACAATTTGCCACTATATAGTTGTTGCACGGCTGTGCGCACTGGTGTAGCTAGAAACCACAGGGCCCCGATGCAAAAATTACCTCGGGCCCGGGCATTTTATAATAAGCAGCCCATTTTTTTGGTGGGGGTCCGACTGCTGAGACCCCCACCGATCACCTCGATTGAAATGGTTCTCCAGCTGTTGGAATGCTAAAACTCCCATAATTCTGGAGAGCCTCTGGCAATGGGAGTTGTAGTTTTGTAACAGCTGGAGATACACAGATTGGAAACAGTTTTACCCATCATCACTGCAGAACTTACAAGTGACTACAGCTCTGATAGGACAGTCAGGAGAATACACAATGATATCAGTGACCTGAGTGACATCTTCTGACTTGAGTGATATCTTCTCTGTTATCTTTTCTTCTTCATCTGGTCCAGAGACCAGGTCTTCCTCCAGCTCCATCTTCTCTGCAGAGTCTGACATCCAGACATCATTGGCTCCTCACTCTGTCAGAAGATCCTCATCGTCTGTATGAAGACAGTAATCATTATAACCTTGCCAGGAAGTGTACCCTATGTAAACTACTGCCCCACACTGAACCCTGAATATAATCCTGCCACACACTGTACCCTGAATATAATCCTGCCATACACTGTACCCTGAATATAATACTGCCACACACTGTCTCCACTGAATATAATACTGCCACACACTGTTCCCTGAATATAATACTGCTATACACTGTACCCACTAAATATAATCCTGCCACACACTGTAACCTGAATATAATGCTGCCCCACACTGTACCCTGAATATAATGCTGCCCCACATTGTATCTACTTAAAATAATTCTGCCACACACTGTACTCTGAATATGATACTGTCAGACACTGTACCCTGAATATAATACTGCCGCACACTGTACCATGAATATAATACTGCCAGACACTGTATCTACTGAATATAATCCTGCCACACACTGTACCCTGAATATAATACTGCCAGACACTGTACCCTGAATATAATACTGCCGCACACTGTACCCTGAATATAATACTGCCAGACACTGTATGTACTGAATATAATCCTGCCACACACTGTACCCTGAATATAATACTGCCACACACTGTACCCCTGAATATAATACTGCCATACAGCGGAGGAGCTGTCATATCCTGGTGTTGCAGAATCAGGCTGCAGGGGAAGAGAAGTGGGGGGTCATCTGGGAAGGAGGCAGGTGTCCAGCCCCCAAGGCGGGTGGGGAGGAGGTTCCCAGCGCCGGCTGAGGCAGAGCAGACCCGGGCAGCGTCTGTGCCGGAGGTGCTGCGGCCACCATCTGTGGATGAAAATAAGAGGTGATATGCTGAGTAGCTTCTAGGAGGTCTTGTGGGGTTCCTGCTTTCTTTTTATTTTAAATTCTGCCCCCCATTAAGGCATATATCGTCCCCTAATGCAGGGCCCAGGCAGGAGCTCTCACAGGGTCCGACTTGCAGCCAGCGCACCAAGCCAGTCCCTCCCTCAATAAAAGTTTTTTATGTTTAAGGGTAGGGTCACGCATATAAACAGTGCATGACACACAAATCTGCTGTGCAGTGGAAAATATGCTGCATATTCTGCTATGAGAGGCAGCCCTGTGTTCGCAGTGAGCTTTGTAGGTCTGTGCACACAAGGCTATCACTGGGTAGCCCTGCTTGTCTGCTCATAAGAGAGTATACAGCGTATTTCCCACTAAGCAGTGGATTTTGCGCAGCATGAAATATGCTGCATAAACGCTATGTGTGACCCCCCCTTAAAGAAAAAGAATAAGCTTAAAATAAGGAGATAAGAAAGTGCATTGCCCACAAGTAAGTAAACCATCCATAAACGATTAAAGGGGCTCAGGTTGGAAAAAGTCCCTGAAGCAAAATATCAAGTGGTAAAGAATACAGTGTTACAATCTGCATAACAAGAAGGGACTGAACAAAGACAAGCAACTAAGTGAAAAGACAAGACATAACAGTACATATGACAGTAAATTTTTTTATTGTTTTTTTTTCTGTTTTTTTTTTTTTCTTCTGTTTTTTTTTTTAAGGCATATAAACCACTTTAAAGGGGTATTCTGCCCCTAGCATCTTAT
Organism: Hyla sarda; assembly: GCF_029499605.1. Lineage (NCBI taxonomy): Eukaryota > Metazoa > Chordata > Amphibia > Anura > Hylidae > Hyla > Hyla sarda. Next base: position 108,963,213 of record NC_079191.1, on the reverse strand, counting down.
CCCCCATCCAAAGGATAGGGGATAAGATGTCAGATCGCAGGGGTCCCGCTGCTGGGGACCACCGGGATCTTGGCTGCAGCTCCCCGCTGTCATTACTGCACAAAGCTAACTCGCTCCGTGCGTAATGACCAGCGATACAGGCCCTCGTGATGTCACGGTCTGTTGCCTTAATGCAAGTCTATGGGAGGAGCGTGATTCCCAGCACGCCCCCTCCCATAGACTTGTATTGACATCACGATGCTCCGGCCCCTGTATTGCCCATCATTACGCACAGAGCGAGTTTGCTCTGTGCAGTAATGATAGCGGGGTGCTGCAGCGGAAATCCTGGGGGTCCCCAGTGGCGGGACCCCCGTAATCAGACATCTTATCCCCTATCCTTTGGATAGGGGCGGAGTACCCCTTTAAGGACATTGAGGGAAGATTTATCAAAACCTGTCCAGAGGAAAAGTTGCTGAGTTGGCCATAGCAACCAATCAGATTGCTTCTTTAATTTTTCATAGGCCTTTTAAAAAATGAAAGAAGTGATCTGTTTGGTTGCTATGGGCAACTCAGCAACTTTTCCTCTGGACAGGTTTTGATAAATCTCCCCCATTGAACGTAAATGTACATCCTGGTGTCCTGTCCTGGACATGGTCCGAGGGCCCGGCTGGGTAAAGGGCCCACCACCGCCACTGAGGATCCAGGACACTTGTCCTGGATCCCCAGCAGACAGCACTCCTTTCTACTGTATGTGTGGCTTACGCACATACAACAGAACGCATCTGCGGCCTGCACAGAAAGGAGATGTGACCTCCTCCCCACGTAGTGCAGGCACTGTGGAGGATAGAAGACGCAGGCGCCTGCTGTGGAGGAGATCGCTGTGTGTGACACATACAGGTGAGGTGCCTGCACCTATTGTGGGGGACAATGCAGCCTGTACCTACTGTGTGGAACTCTACTGACTGTACCTATTGTGGGGGAACTCTGCTGACTGTACCTAATGGGGGGGAACTCTGCTGCCTGAACCTACTGTGGGGGAATGCTGCTGCCTGTGCCTGCTGTGGGGGAACGCTGCTGCCTGCACCTGCTGCGGGGGAATGCTGCAGCCTGAACCTACTGTGGGGGAACTCTGCTGCCTGAACCTACTGTGGGGGAATGCTGCTGCCTGTACCTGCTGTGGGGGAACACTGCTGCCTGTACCTGCTGTGGAGGAATGTTGCTGCCTGTACCTGCTGAGGGGGAAGGCTACTGCCTGTACCTGCTGCAGGGGAACATCGCTGCCTGTACCTGCTGTGGGGGACTAACTTCTATGTTCCTGTCTAGCTAATATGGGGACAAACTACCAAACTAATAGGGGGGCTACCTACTACCTTCCTTATGGGCCAGCTATCTGTGGGATTTACTGGCTACCTAACTACCTATTTATATACATACCTGGCCTTCATACATGGTTGCTTAACTACCTAGCTAGCCACCTATCTACATGCCTGGCTACCTACCTTCCTACCTGGCTAGTCACCTACCTACATATCTGGCTTCCTGATCTACCTACCTAGTTACCTACCTACCTGGCTACCTACCTACTTGCCCTTTTACTGTGCAGGACACCAAGGAGGGCTTTATAACAGTTAGGGACCTATAGATGGGGAGATTATGCAGAGTCCAACATGTTTGTCCTGCATAAGGTAAGAGATGGACATAGCGGTCTGATACGCACAGATAAGAAAAGGAAAGAGGACGCCGCTGATCTGAAAAGAGGTAATTGTGAGTCCCTAGATGTAACTGTAGTAACTTATTTGGTATACCCATCCTGTGTACAGCTGATATCTACCACCATGTGGTCCAGTATATAATCACTTATATGGTATACAGAACTCTGTACAGCTGGTATCTACCACTATATGGGCACTGTATATAATTACTTATATAGTATACAGATCCTGTATAGTATACTGGTCTGTGTATAGTGGATTTTGCTCAGTACAGTATGGCGGTATTATCCAGTTATTGTGTAAATATTTCCTCCTTGTATACTGGTATTATGGAAAATTATTTTACCTATGATAAAGTGTTTCATATAAATATATATATATATATTTTTTCTTTTTTCTTTTATATATATATATATATATATATATATATATATATATATATATAAACCAGATACAGGCGCAGCACTCCAACGTGCGCCTGTATCTGGTTTTTATCTTGGATGGACTCTGATCAAGTCCTTTGGGACGCTGGCACCAATTTTTTGGTTGGACTGGATAAGTAGTGTTGCTTTATTTGGGGATTATATATATATATATATATACATTTTAGTTTATTTTGTGTGTAGGGGTGGTGGAGGGATTTGGGTGGAATAGGGGCATGGCAGAAGTGTGACCAGTGGCGGAGCCACGCAGGGGGCCTGTCACGATGCCGGCTGGCAGGTAGTGGATCCTCTGTGCCAGAGAGGGATGGCGAGGGCCGCGCTAGTGGACCGGTTCTAAGCCACTACAGGTTTTCACCAGAGCCCGCCGCAAGGCGGGATGGTCTTGCTGCGGCGGTAGTGACCAGGTCGTATCCACTAGCAACGGCTCACCTCTCTGGCTGCTGAAGATAGGCGAGGTACAAGGGAGTAGGCAGAAGCAAAGTCGGACGTAGCAGAAGGTCGGGGGCAGGCGGCAAGATTCGTAGTCAGGGGAGATAGCAGAAGTTCTGGTACACAGGCTTTAAACACACAAAACGCTTTCACTAGGCACAAGGGCAACAAGATCCGGCAAGGAAGTGCATGGGAGGAGGATAGATATAGTCAGGGACCAGGTGGAAGCCAATTAAGCTAATTGGGCCAGGCACCAATCATTGGTGCACTGGCCCTTTAAGTCTCAGGGAGCTGGCGCGCGCGCGCCCTAGAGAGCGGAGCCGCGCGCGCCAGCACATGACAGCAGGGGACGGGAACGGGTAAGTGACCTGGGATGCGATTCGCGAGCGGGCGCGTCCCGCTGTGCGAATCGCATCCCCAACGGCCATGACAGAGCAGCGCTCCCGGTCAGCGGGACTGACCGGGGAGCTGCAGGGAGAAAGACGCCGTGAGCGCTCCGGGGAGGACCGGGGGCCCGGAGCGCTAGGCGTAACAGTACCCCCCCCCTTAGGTCTCCCCTTCTCTTTATCCGGTAACTGCCTCCCCTGGGATGAGGACACCGGGAAAGGATGGAGGGATTCCTCAACGGCAGGCAGAACAGCAGGAGTAGGAATGGGGAGAGAGGGCAGAGGGCGAGACCTGGCACGGGGCAGTGTGACACCAGGACGAGGGCCATGAGGGGACACAGGGGCTTGCCTGATGGGACTGGGAGGGGGGGAGAGGCATTTCCTGTGGCAGGCAGAGTCCTTAATGACCTTAGGGGGACCGGATACAGGAGGAACCACAGGGTCACGGCAGGGAGTACTGGGAACCGGTTGAAGGCAGTCCTTGGAACAAGAGGGACCCCAACTCTTGATCTCCCCAGTGGACCAATCCAGGGTTGGGGAATGGTGTTGAAGCCAGGGTAGTCCAAGGAGAACTTCAGAAGTGCAATTAGGAAGGACAAAAAATACAATTTCCTCGTGATGAGGTCCGATGCACATTAGGAGGGGCTCCGTGCGGAAACGCACGGTGCAGTCCAACCTGGCTTCGTTGACCGCGGAAATGTGGAGTGGCTTGACAAGACGGGTCACCGGAATGCGGAATTTATTCACTAAGGACTCCCGAATAAAATTCCCAGAAGCTCCAGAGTCCAGGCAGGCCACGGCTGAGAGGGAAGAGCTGGCTGAAGTAGAAATCCGAACAGGCACCGTGAGACGTGGAGAAGCCGACTTAGCATCAAGAGACGCCACACCCACGAGAGCTGGGTGCGAGCGTGCGTTTCCCAGACGTGGAGGACGGATTGGGCAATCCACCAAAAAATGTTCAGTACTGGCACAGTACAGACAAAGATTCTCTTCCTTACGGCGATTCCTCTCTTCCAGGGTCAGGCGAGACCGATCCACTTGCATGGCCTCCTCGGCGGGAGGCCTAGGCGCAGATTGCAGTGGAGACTGTGGGAGAGGTGTCCAGAGATCTAAGTCTTTTTCCTGGCGGAGCTCTTGATGCCTCTCAGAAAAACGCATGTCAATGCGAGTGGCTAGATGAATGAGTTCATGCAGGTTAGCAGGAGTCTCTCGTGCGGCCAGAACATCTTTAATGTTGCTGGATAGGCCTTTTTTAAAGGTCGCGCAGAGAGCCTCATTATTCCAGGATAGTTCAGAAGCAAGAGTACGGAATTGTATGGCGTACTCGCCAACGGAGGAATTACCCTGGACCAGGTTCAGCAGGGCAGTCTCAGCAGAAGAGGCTCGGGCAGGTTCCTCAAAGACACTTCGAATTTCCGAGAAGAAGGAGTGTACAGAGGCAGTGACGGGGTCATTGCGGTCCCAGAGCGGTGTGGCCCATGACAGAGCTTTTCCAGACAGAAGGCTGACTACGAAAGCCACCTTAGACCTTTCAGTAGGAAACTGGTCCGACATCATCTCCAAGTGCAGGGAACATTGCGAAAGAAAGCCACGGCAAAACTTAGAGTCCCCATTAAATTTGTCCGGCAAGGACAGGCGGAGGCTAGGAGTGGCCACTCGCTGCGGAAGGGGTGCAGGAGCTGGCGGAGGAGATGGTTGTTGCTGCTGTAGCTGTGACTGTACTTGCTGTAGTTGTGACTGGAGTTGCTGTGTCATGGTGGTCAAGTACGACAGCTGGTGATCTTGTTGGGCGATCTGAGGAGCTTGCTGGGCGACCAGCGTAGGGAGGTCAGCGACAACTGGCAGAGGAACTTCAGCGGGATCCATGGCCGGATCTACTGTCACGATGCCGGCTGGCAGGTAGTGGATCCTCTGTGCCAGAGAGGGATGGCGAGGGCCGCGCTAGTGGACCGGTTCTAAGCCACTACAGGTTTTCACCAGAGCCCGCCGCAAGGCGGGATGGTCTTGCTGCGGCGGTAGTGACCAGGTCGTATCCACTAGCAACGGCTCACCTCTCTGGCTGCTGAAGATAGGCGAGGTACAAGGGAGTAGGCAGAAGCAAAGTCGGACGTAGCAGAAGGTCGGGGGCAGGCGGCAAGATTCGTAGTCAGGGGAGATAGCAGAAGTTCTGGTACACAGGCTTTAAACACACAAAACGCTTTCACTAGGCACAAGGGCAACAAGATCCGGCAAGGAAGTGCATGGGAGGAGGATAGATATAGTCAGGGACCAGGTGGAAGCCAATTAAGCTAATTGGGCCAGGCACCAATCATTGGTGCACTGGCCCTTTAAGTCTCAGGGAGCTGGCGCGCGCGCGCCCTAGAGAGCGGAGCCGCGCGCGCCAGCACATGACAACAGGGGACGGGAACGGGTAAGTGACCTGGGATGCGATTCGCGAGCGGGCGCGTCCCGCTGTGCGAATCGCATCCCCAACGGCCATGACAGAGCAGCGCTCCCGGTCAGCGGGACTGACCGGGGAGCTGCAGGGAGAAAGACGCCGTGAGCGCTCCGGGGAGGAGCGGGGGCCCGGAGCGCTAGGCGTAACAGTACCCCCCCCTTAGGTCTCCCCTTCTCTTTATCCGGTAACTGCCTCCCCTGGGATGAGGACACCGGGAAAGGATGGAGGGATTCCTCAACGGCAGGCAGAACAGCAGGAGTAGGAATGGGGAGAGAGGGCAGAGGGCGAGACCTGGCACGGGGCAGTGTGACACCAGGACGAGGGCCATGAGGGGACACAGGGGCTTGCCTGATGGGACTGGGAGGGGGGGAGAGGCATTTCCTGTGGCAGGCAGAGTCCTTAATGACCTTAGGGGGACCGGATACAGGAGGAACCACAGGGTCACGGCAGGGAGTACTGGGAACCGGTTGAAGGCAGTCCTTGGAACAAGAGGGACCCCAACTCTTGATCTCCCCAGTGGACCAATCCAGGGTTGGGGAATGGTGTTGAAGCCAGGGTAGTCCAAGGAGAACTTCAGAAGTGCAATTAGGAAGGACAAAAAATACAATTTCCTCGTGATGAGGTCCGATGCACATTAGGAGGGGCTCCGTGCGGAAACGCACGGTGCAGTCCAACCTGGCTCCGTTGACCGCGGAAATGTGGAGTGGCTTGACAAGACGGGTCACCGGAATGCGGAATTTATTCACTAAGGACTCCCGAATAAAATTCCCAGAAGCTCCAGAGTCCAGGCAGGCCACGGCTGAGAGGGAAGAGCTGGCTGAAGTAGAAATCCGAACAGGCACCGTGAGACGTGGAGAAGCCGACTTAGCATCAAGAGACGCCACACCCACGAGAGCTGGGTGCGAGCGTGCGTTTCCCAGACGTGGAGGACGGATTGGGCAATCCACCAAAAAATGTTCAGTACTGGCACAGTACAGACAAAGATTCTCTTCCTTACGGCGATTCCTCTCTTCCAGGGTCAGGCAAGACCGATCCACTTGCATGGCCTCCTCGGCGGGAGGCCTAGGCGCAGATTGCAGTGGAGACTGTGGGAGAGGTGTCCAGAGATCTAAGTCTTTTTCCTGGCGGAGCTCTTGATGCCTCTCAGAAAAACGCATGTCAATGCGAGTGGCTAGATGAATGAGTTCATGCAGGTTAGCAGGAGTCTCTCGTGCGGCCAGAACATCTTTAATGTTGCTGGATAGGCCTTTTTTAAAGGTCGCGCAGAGAGCCTCATTATTCCAGGATAGTTCAGAAGCAAGAGTACGGAATTGTATGGCGTACTCGCCAACGGAGGAATTACCCTGGACCAGGTTCAGCAGGGCAGTCTCAGCAGAAGAGGCTCGGGCAGGTTCCTCAAAGACACTTCGAATTTCCGAGAAGAAGGAGTGTACAGAGGCAGTGACGGGGTCATTGCGGTCCCAGAGCGGTGTGGCCCATGACAGAGCTTTTCCAGACAGAAGGCTGACTACGAAAGCCACCTTAGACCTTTCAGTAGGAAACTGGTCCGACATCATCTCCAAGTGCAGGGAACATTGCGAAAGAAAGCCACGGCAAAACTTAGAGTCCCCATTAAATTTGTCCGGCAAGGACAGGCGGAGGCTAGGAGTGGCCACTCGCTGCGGAAGGGGTGCAGGAGCTGGCGGAGGAGATGGTTGTTGCTGCTGTAGCTGTGACTGTACTTGCTGTAGTTGTGACTGGAGTTGCTGTGTCATGGTGGTCAAGTACGACAGCTGGTGATCTTGTTGGGCGATCTGAGGAGCTTGCTGGGCGACCAGCGTAGGGAGGTCAGCGACAACTGGCAGAGGAACTTCAGCGGGATCCATGGCCGGATCTACTGTCACGATGCCGGCTGGCAGGTAGTGGATCCTCTGTGCCAGAGAGGGATGGCGAGGGCCGCGCTAGTGGACCGGTTCTAAGCCACTACAGGTTTTCACCAGAGCCCGCCGCAAGGCGGGATGGTCTTGCTGCGGCGGTAGTGACCAGGTCGTATCCACTAGCAACGGCTCACCTCTCTGGCTGCTGAAGATAGGCGAGGTACAAGGGAGTAGGCAGAAGCAAAGTCGGACGTAGCAGAAGGTCGGGGGCAGGCGGCAAGATTCGTAGTCAGGGGAGATAGCAGAAGTTCTGGTACACAGGCTTTAAACACACAAAACGCTTTCACTAGGCACAAGGGCAACAAGATCCGGCAAGGAAGTGCATGGGAGGAGGATAGATATAGTCAGGGACCAGGTGGAAGCCAATTAAGCTAATTGGGCCAGGCACCAATCATTGGTGCACTGGCCCTTTAAGTCTCAGGGAGCTGGCGCGCGCGCGCCCTAGAGAGCGGAGCCGCGCGTGCCAGCACATGACAGCAGGGGACGGGAACGGGTAAGTGACCTGGGATGCGATTCGCGAGCGGGCGCGTCCCGCTGTGCGAATCGCATCCCCAACGGCCATGACAGAGCAGCGCTCCCGGTCAGCGGGACTGACCGGGGAGCTGCAGGGAGAAAGACGCCGTGAGCGCTCCGGGGAGGAGCGGGGGCCCGGAGCGCTAGGCGTAACAGGGCCATTGCTTTTTTTTAGTGAAGGGGCCCTGAGTGTTGTCAGTCCGCCCCTGACAGGACGTACATTTATCAGTAGCTGGGGGCCCGTCTGTAATGGCGGACATCAGCTATCATGCTGATGCCCACCATTAGCCCTTCAGATGCTATGATTAATACTGATCACAGCATCTAAAGTATTATCGGAGTAAGTAAGACTCATTGGACCACCTGCAGCATAATCGTGGGGTCCAATGAGTCAATATGGCATTCAAAGGGCTCCTCACCTGCCTTGTGCTACTCTGCTTCAGTCCTCTTCTATGGTCAGCCTTCTGGCAGACCATAGAAGTAGAAGATAGTAGATAGTATTGATCAGTGCTATGCCTACGTATAGCACTGAACAGTATTAGCAGTCGAGTGATTGCAATAAATAGGCCCCTTTAGGGACATAAACAAATTGAAAGTTTGTTTAAAAAAAAAAGGTTTTTTTTTTAAATGTGAACAAGCCCCTCCACCAATTCAAATTAAAATCTCCCTTTTATCATGTTACAGAAAAGAGTGCAAAAAAAGATAATAAACAAACACATATTGGTAAAAAAAAATGCAATAGAACTGATCAAAAAGTTACCTATATACAAAAGTGGTACCATTAAAAACTACAGCTCACATTGCAAAAAATAGGTCCTTATACAGCTCCGTATACAGGAAAATAAAATTATAATAGTAGAAAATATTTTAGAATATAATAATAGAAAAGTGTGTAAACAAGGGGGATCATTTTAATTATATTGACCCCCAGAGAACATGCCTTTATTTACACATATATATTTCTATAGTAAAAAGAAGATACATTACTTGGAAATTAACTACTTTAGGCATTTAAAAAAAACTTCTATAAGACTAATTAAAGATTTAAAAAAAGAGGTTGTAGAAAAATGTGTGTTAAAAAAAACTGTAGAAATAATGAGAAAATAATTTGAAACATTTTTAAAAATAAAAGTAAATTTCTCTACATTATACAATATTTTACAACAAGGAATCCTATGTTGATTCATAACCAACACTTTCTGTAGAGTTATAATGATAAATCTGATGGTTGTATAAATCTAACCGAGGACACACCCTCTTTTCTTAAACCCTAAGGCCTTCTTCACGTGTCCAGAATGTCCGCACGGAAAATCTCCGTGCAGACATTCTGGAAACTGCGGGTGCTGGCATGATATGCCATCTCATAGACGATATTGCATTCCGTGCGGAGTCCGCAGAAAGAATGAACAGGTTCATTCTTTCTGCGGACACAGAAAACAGAATTTCGGTGCCAGAAACATCTGGCAGGGAAATTCCGCCATGTGCACAGCGCAGCAGAATCCCATTGAATTAAATGGGACTATGCTACTCCAGAATCTCTGGGGAGATTTCAATGCGGAATTCCACACAGAAATTCTAGACGTGTCAACATTCCCTAATGCAAACTCTAGGGCCTGTGGGTTTTAGTCTGATTTTCCCACTCAATGCACCAGAGCTGTGTCTCAAAACCCTAGAAAAAAGTGAGGGATTCCCAATAATAAATCTCCATCCATGTGTGTGGCAGGGTACAGAGCTAAAGACAAGCCCAGAAGTGAGAAGTTTGAGTATACAGAGGAGTCGGTTCTGTTTTGTTTAGTTTTATTGCCCATATGCTTTAAAGACATCTAATAATCCAGACCATGTTTCAAACATCCTTGATGGAAATTCTGATGGGCGACACATGTGACACGAAAAACACTACAAAATCTACTATATAAAGCCTTAGTAAATGAGGCCCTCATTTACTAAGGGATCTGTTTTTTGTGTCGCATGTGTCGTGCAGCAGAATTTTCGACAATGAAAAGGGGGCATGGCCACTATAAAGGGCTTGCCCCCGACAGTTTTGAAAAATTCCAACAAATTTACTAATGTTCCCACATAAAGGGGGAGATTTATAAAATCCTGTGCAAAGGAAAAGTTGCCCACTACATTTTGGGGGAGATTTATCAAAACTTGTCCAGAGGAAAAGTTACCCATTTGCCCATAGCAACCAATCAGATCTCTTCTTTCATTTTGCAGAGACCTTGTAAAAAATGAAAGACGCAATCTGATTGGTTGCTATGGGCAACTGGGCAAGTTTTCCTCTGGACAAGTTTTGATAAATCTCCCCCAAAATGTAGTGATTTGAGCTCTGGGAAACAGGTAGAGTAGGGTAGGGTCACACGTGTCGTATTTTCTTTAGCTGATTTTGCTACCCATTGGGCCTGATTTACTAAGAGTGGAGTATAGTTTTTTGTGTGGGTTTATTTCCCCGACAGGTATTTTACCAGGTTATTTACTAATTTGTCCATACATTTTGCACTTTTCCCTATGTTTTGCTCTACAACTATTCTAAACTTATGGGTTTTCCAGAGCTCAAATCCACCACATTTTATGTGGTAACACTAGTAAATATGTTGGGTTTTTTAAAAACTATCGGGGACAGGTCACTTTTCAGTGGCCACGCCCCCTTTTCACTGTGGCCACGCAATGAAAAGGGGGTGATCGCCAGGTTTAAAGGGGTTTTAACATCAGTGATGTGCACTAAATTTCAGCCGCAAAACCTAAGAATAAAACGTCGGGGAGACCAAAAGTAAATAAGTCCCATTGACTTCAATGGGTAAGAGAATCCGCAACAGCAAATATTCAGCCAAATAAACAATAAAATACTGCACGTGTGACCCTTCACTAAAAAACAAAGTTATTGCAGCCTTTTTTGTCTTTCCAAAAGATGTTCTAATCTCCAGAGAGTAAAAAAAAATAGTTTTTTAAATAATTGCCTTATGTTCATCTATTCGTTTATGTTATGTGGAAATACTGAACAGTGAGCCGCAGGCATTTCCACCACTACAGACAATATTATTAGATAGGAGTGTAAGGGTTCATTTGTATAATAAACATGATGAATTTACTGTACAAAGTAGAATTTTCTGTTACTTAAATGGGTATTACATGAAAAACTTTTTTTTTATATCAACTGGCTCCAGAAAGTTAAACGGATTTGTAAATTACTTCTATTAAAAAATCTTAATCGTTCCAAAAATTATCAGCTGCTAAAGTTAAGTTGTTCTTTTCTGTCTGGCAACAGTGCTCTCTGCTGACATCTCTGCTTGTCTCAGGAACTGCACATAGTAGAAGAGGTTTGGTATGGGGATTTGCTTCTACTCTGGACAGTTCCCGAGACAGGTGTCATCAGAGAACAACTCAACTTCAGCAGCTCATAAATACTGTAAGGATTAAGATTTTTTAATAGAAGTAGTTTACAAATCTCTACAAAAGGAAAAGGGAGAGCACTCAAGGAGCAATATCACCTTATATCAACAACAGAGCGATCCTCGGCAACCTATGTCAATGTCTCCTGCGGGGTGCATATACGAAAAGTATCCGTAAAGTATCCAATATAGACAAAAAGAGGGGCACGTACGTGCACTCACCGCAAAGCAGAGATGATCGGCTCTGGAGGTCCGGTGACGGGGTGTAGGGTCACGGCATAGGCGCTGGTGTGTGGCGCTCAGAGGCTACGCCGGCAGTCTCACACGTAAGTGCGTGCTTCTTCCGGCCTCCGTGAGGCCGGAAGAAGCACGCACTTACGTGCGAAACTGCCGGCGTAGCCTCCAAGCGCCACACACCAGCGCCTATGCCGTGAACCGGCACCCCGGTACCGGACCTCCAGACCCGATCGTCTCTGCTTTGCGTTGAGTGCTCGTACGTGCCCCTCTTTTTGTCTACAATTTACAAATCTCTTTAACTTTCTGGAGCCAGTTGATATGTAAAAAAAAAAGTTTTTTCCTGAAAATAACCCCTTTAACAAAAAGTGTAGTTTTACCTGGAGTCACCATTTACTCTGTTTTCTATGTAATTTCTTTTGCTTTTTTTGCCACTTTTGGCAGCACCCTTATTTATGTTAGAGCAGCAGCCCTCTGTATTTAGATAATTGGTTTGGAGTGGACAGGATTTTACTAAAAATAAGCCAAAGGGAAAATTTCTAGGTGGGATTACGGTAGAATGGGGACACGGCCTATTAGAGAATGCCAGCCGGTATGGATCTGACAGGCTATTACACTTGCAAAATTGCTACATAAGCCCTTTGTCTTAGACAGGTGCTGTTTAAATAGATGGTTCTAATATTCTAAAACAAGGCTGTGTAAGACGAGAAAAATGTCTTGAAAGCCTGCAAACAGTACAGTAGGTCTGGTAGTGACATAAGCTTTCCCAGGGTTATGTAAAACTGTGCGCAATGTTATTTTAGTATCTACAACAGCCAGGCCAGCCCCAAACCAAGCACATGTAGAACATCTGTACCTCACAAAGCAAAGAGGCAGTGAATAATCCTATACATCTTATCTACTGCCAAAAATCCTCTTAGAGAAATGACTTAAATACGCAGTACCCTACAACATATGGCAAATATAACCACATGTGAGAAAAATAACCCGAAATAATAAATATTCCCCAAGAGATACATAAGAGATCTAATTCTCAAGTAACTGCAGCATTCCAAGCATAAAGAAGTACTGGGGAAACACCTACTCCTGAAGGAACGAGGAACGTTCAGGTTAAATTCAAAGGCTTTCTAAAGAAACCTAAATAGACAGTAAGAAGCTTTTATTTCCACTTGATCATGGATATATACAGCAGGTGAAATGAGTATTGAACAAGTCACAATTTTTCTCACTAACTGTATTTTCAAAGATGCCTGACATCTTTAACAGATATTGGTTACGATACAAGTAATCCAAAAATACAAAGAAACCAAAACAAATCATTTCAGAAATTAAAGGGGTATTCCGGGAATTTTTTTTTATTTGACTATGCTACAGGGGCTTTAAAGTTAGTGTAGTTCATAATATAGTGTCTGTACCTGTGTGTGACGGTTTTCTCACAATTCTTCTGTGATTTTCACCTCACTATTTATTTTTACCAGCATACAAAATGACTGTTGTCTCAGATCTTTCCCAGCTTGCAATGCGGCCGAGACCTGACTCACTAGTCAGCTGATGACAGGGAGCCTGTCTGCTTGAATGGGTGGAGGGATCAATCTGCAACTAATGCAACAGCTGTAGGCGCCCTGATTGAAAACCACAGGTCTGCAGCTCATTTATGTTTCAATGGGTGGGGTGTCTGATGTGTGGGAAGGAGGAAAATAGAACTGTGGGATTTGTAGTCAAAAAAATAAAAAACAAACAGGAAATATAAGTTCACAAAAAGCTAGCCACAGTGTTATGGTAATCTCATGACATAGCCATTTAGCCCCAAGACAAGCGTGGATCCTTCCTAAGCATGTCCATTATTGTCTGCCAGGTACATACTAAAATCACCTTATGGTGGATAGCCCCTTTAAGTTATGTGTAATAATGGGAAATCACACAGGGAAAAAGTATTAAACACACTTACTGATATTTAATACTTTGTACAAAAGCCTTTGTTGGTATTGACAACTTCAAGACACCTCCTGTATAGAGAAACTAGTTGCATGCATTGCTCTGGTGTGATTCAGCAATGGAGTCTTTTCTGGTGAGCGTGCATACAGGCCATGGCTGCGGAATGCATTGTTTACTGTTTTCTTTGAGACAACAGTACCTTCTAATTCCAGTTTATTTTTAAGCTCTCCAAAAGTGGTCCTTGGCTCTTGGATAACTCTTCTGATTATTCCCTTATGTCCTCTGTCAAAACTCTTGTGAGAAGCATTTGGTCGAGGCAAATTTATGGTGAAATAATTGTTTCCACTTCGATATTATGGCCCTAAGAACGCTCAATAGAACATTCAGAAGCTTAGATATGTGCCTGTAACCAACCCCATTGTTACGTTTTGCAACAATTAGGTTGTAAAGATCTTGAGACAGCTATTTGCTTTCACCCATCATGAGACGTGTCTTGTGTGACACCTTGGCAATGAGACCTTTTTGAAGGCCATTAGTAGGGACTGAACCAGCTGATATTAATTTGCACTGACTGGATTGCTTTTAATTACTGATAGATTTCAGCTGTTATCTTGGCTTTCCATGCTTTTTTGCACCTCCCTTTCCAGCGGTTCCGCAGTGCCTCCATAGTCCTACTACGGTCCCCCGATGCAACCATCTTCCTGAGCTATTGGCACCAATTATACTACCAAAACATGGAAAAAGAGCAATGGTTTCTGAATATCAATTTAATATGTCACCAAAAAAAAAACCATAACAGCAACACACTAATCATGAAAATATGTAAACTTTATTAACAATTATGTGTTAAAAAACATGAAAAAAAACTATAGAGTGTAGGCACTAAGCACAGGGCTGGATGGACAGCAAGTGGTAGAGGCAAGATATGAGTAAAAATCACAAGCATCAACATATAAGTAACATCACAAATGAAAAGCCTGGAAGACAGGTGTATAGAAGGTGATACCCTATATAAGACTAAAGGATATAATTACCAGTACAGAGCCATATACCACAAGCACTCACCCCAACGTACGTTTCACGCCAATGCGCTTCGTCAGGGGGCGTGACGCCCCCTGACGAAGCGCATTGGCGCGAAACGTACGTTGGGGTGAGTGCTTGTGGTATATGGCTCTGTACTGGTAATTATATCCTTTAGCCTGTAGATCTTATCACAGATATGTGGAGCACAGCAACCTTTACTAGTGCATTGTGGGGATAGAGCTGTATGAAAAGGGTGAGCATGTATTATAAAGAAGAATGCAATGGATTAGCACACATGAGAAGATAACAAGACACAATTAAATGACTGAATGTCCACCCCACAGCTTACATGCTAAACTTTACGGATGAAGGGTGGAGGATGCTTTTTGAAGCCTCTGCCCTGAATACTAAGTCATGTTGACCTATATCTGCAAGTGTATAACGCTTTTTTATTAAACAGATTGTTTAACAATTGTCTCAATAACATGTACATTCTTCCGTAACTGTATATTCCCTCACAAAATAACAGGCATCAAAATGCTGTTTGCTTTTCTTTTCTTTTGGATGTTCTGATAGACTAAATTTATGTTCCTATACCATACAGCCATAACGTATAGATAAAGTTCCCTCATATCATTCCTTTAAATATATTTTCTAGTTACTGAGTGTTTGATGCACAGCAGAGATTAGTGGCCTAGGATTCTGCCTTCCGATGATAGAATGTATCTACGGATCATGCACGGGCAATGGAAGATGAGAACTAACACTGATTTGTTGACTCTTATCACATGTTAGAATAACATCAGAGGGGAGCAGGTCCAAGACAGGGGATTAAAAAGGAAATTACAGATACCTTGATGGACTGAGATCATGTGTGTCCGTATCTTTAATAGCTAGTTCCACTAAAATGGACTTTTTTTCTTGCAATTATATACTGTGTGATGGAATACCAAATTTCTACACACTTACACTACACATTGTTTCGAAGGCATTATGCCATCAAATTAAAATGTGTAGTCTAGTTAAATGTGTAGGTCTAGATCTATCGTTCTTAAAGCACGTTTTTTTTACAATAGGTATATTTCATGCAATTTACACCATATATAGAAGCCGTATTTATATTATCCAAGGCCAACAACTGTGTCCTAGATAGTTAATACATTGTTATGCTCAAACATATTGTTATGCTCTATGTGAACATGTTGGCCTAGATTTACTAACACTGTCTAATACTTAGACTGTGCAAACTTAGACTAGACAGGCTCCTCTACAAATGCGCCAGATTTATCACAGTGGCTCAGGCTATTTGCTAAATCTGACCTATTTTCAAACTTTGTAGTTTTAGTTTAGAACAGCTATTTATTGGCATACTTTACTCTTAAATGTTAAGCCGCGATTTTGGTGCAATTTTTGATGCTCATGTTCACATGCAAACCATGCGGTTTTCCTGAGAAACTGTGCTCTTTTAATTGATGAAGATTTAAAGGGGTACTCCGCCCCTAGACATCTTATCCTCTATCCAAAGGATAGGGGATAAGATGTCAGATCGTGGGGGTCCCGCTGCTGGGGACCCCCGGGATCTCCGCTGCGGCAGCCCTCTATCATTACTGGACCGATCAGACTCGCTCCATGCGTAATGACCAGCGATACAGAGGCCGGAGCATCGTGACGTCACAGCTCCAACCCTCGTGATGTCATGGCCCGCCCCCTTAATGCAAGTCTATGGGAGGGGGCGTGATGGCCACCACGCCCCCTCCCATAGACTTGCATTGAGGGGGCGGGCCGTTACATCACAAGGGGGCGAAGCGGTGACGTAACTATGCCCGTCATTACGCAGGGAGCGAGTCTGCTCTGTGCAGTAGTGATAGCAGGCTGCCGCAGCTGAGATTCAGGGGATCCCCAGCAGCGGGACCCTGGTGATCTGACATCTTATCCCCTGTCCTTTGGATAGGAAATAAGATGTCTGGGTGCGGAGTACCACTTTAAATGTTTCTAAAAGCAAAATAATGTGGTGCAAGTCATGTAAAGCCAGTTGCTGCAAATGACACCACAATTGTGGCATATCTGTAATAGTGAATCTGCCTGTTAATGTTTCTAAATCACCATCCACGTCAATATTTGCAGACCGCATACAACTATCCACTTATGCTAGTATGCTGAAATTAACGAGGACCTGTGGCCAACTGAAACAAAATTGCATTATCAATAAATAGCTTAGGGTGCTCTGATCACACACCTTTTCATGTTTTTTTTGAGACAATCTTTCATTCCCAAGATACATAGATTTATAATTTTTTCTGACAATTCAGTTAGATGGATGTGGAAAATTCTGTTGTGAAAGATCAGGTCTGTATTATCAATTATAGACATACTTTCAAAAAGGAAAGAAGACACACATGGGTATTTTCTTCTGCTCTGAAACAAAACATGAAAACAATTTGTGACATTCTCCAACACATGGTGTATTATGGCTGTATTCTGCCCTAAGGAGACTTATGATAATAATGACCCATAGGGAACACATGTGTTGCTGTACATGACCTATGTGCTTGAAACTGTCTTCTAGATAACCTAAAAAAAAATAGAAACTTGGGGAACTGCAATGTAGTTTCAACCAAAACACATGACAGTGTTCTATTTCAGAAAGGGAAGATTTTTATATACAGTACCTGAAACCGAGCGAGTAATTCCTTTCTGTTGTTGTTTGCCAATCCTCTTATCTCAAACATCCTTAAGTGGATGCAATTAAAGGGATTTTCTGGTTTTATGTAAAAATGTATTGCATAACAAAAAGTTTAGCATTTTCCTTTTTTTACCTAGTGCTTCGATTTCTTTACTTGTCCATGTCAACCATGTTGGCTATCATTGGCAAAAAAAAAATTGATGTCAAAGTTCATAGAGGCCCATCCATTGGCTAACAAAAGAAATTTGACTGAAGAAAAGAAAATTATCTCCCTAGTATCTTAGCTCTATCATCTGCTGTAGGAAATTGGAAAACAAGATAGCTCCTTTGGTAGTTTATACATTTAGGAAATTTGGTTAAAGCGTACCTGTCAGATGCCATAAGAAAAAAAAATATTAATATGTTACTCAGTCCCTAACCCAGAGCACGTACATTTTTATGCCTCTATCACCTATATTTATTATAAAAATTCCTCTTTTCATTAGTTCACAGTCTTAGAAATTCTCTCAGGTGAAGAAGGCATGTCCCTCCCTTGTGGTGGTGGGAGGTGATTGGTGTGTCTACTGAAGCAGCCTTGTCTCAAGAGTAATCTATTGTCCATGACTCATGGACAAAACTGATGCTGCTGCAGGACTCCTATGCTTCTGCAGGTCCCAGTAGATATGGGGACCCCTAGTGGCGGGATTTTCAGGAGCTGTTTACTTTATTGATTATTCAAGGTCTTTAACTTTTATCAGAACTTACATATAAAAAGTTTTTGTATGTGTGCCCATTTAAGTGCTTCATGGAAAAATCCCCAAATTGTGTCCTGCCTGTAGCGTTTTGAACCTCACTGTGCAGTGTTGTGACACAACCTCTCAGATAAGGCACTTGGATTCAGCATCAATTTAACAGTATGAACCTGTTTTGCTTGCTTGTTCCTAAATCATTATTTCTTGTATGAATGTGGCCTCAGCACAAATGCTACATATATACAAAAGCAGCATTGTTTCAGTGAAATTTATAAAAGAATTTATTAGATTTAACTGTGGTTGTTCTTTTCATGCATATAGCCAAATTGTTCCAGATGTACTTAGAACTCCACAAGGATTCAGTTTACACAGTTCCACTATATTTACAATTCATTGAAAACTGAAGATTGTTATAAGTGGAACAATAAGCTCGGTACAAAGTATTGCATAGACATGTCATTTCATTTTTTATTGGCAGTTATGGTTTCAGACAATGAGTTGAAGCCTTCTTCAGGGTCTGCTGAGGTGAAAAAGTATTGGGTGTTCCTAATCCATGATTGTGAAGGTTGTTAGTGTCATGATAGCTCACATTTGTATTGACTTTGCACGTCACTAATTGGTGTTGGTATTCTCCCAATTCCATAGAATTTTCAGTCTTTTTCTCCTGCTTGGTGGTCTGTATTCTGCTGACGCACATACACACACCGGGGGAGATTCATCAAAATAAGTTCAAAGAAAATGTTTTACGAATTGACACAGAAAAATTAGATCTGGCATCAGAGTGTGAATTTCCCAGAGATATACACGCTTTTGGGGCACAGTAAAGTAGTTGAATCAATCTAATGAATGACTCCCCAAACCCAAACACCCTTAGGGCCACCCAGAGGTACCTCCACTCCACCCTGTCAAATGCTTTAGTAGCATCAAGGGACAGGATGGAGCGGAGTTCCCCCTCGCCTCTCTGAATTCCCATGTATGCCCTCTTGATATTAGAAAATAATGTTCTATGGGGAGGAAAACCCATCTGATCCTCCATTATCAACCCATCTATTACTCTACTCAACCATTTGGCCAAAATTTTTGCCAAAATTTTAACATCGGGGTTAAGAAGGAATATTGGACTAAAATAATTCTACTTTAGTAGGATCCTTTTTTTTTTAGAATCAAAATTATATATGCCCCCATCATAGACTTTGGGAGACCACCTACCTTACAGAATTGATTGATTATTTCTAATAATATTGGGGCCAGCACTTCAGAGAATCTTTTAAAAAAAACCAAAAGGTAATCCATCAGGGCCTGTTGCAGATCTATCGGGCACTGTTTGAATGGCTTTCCCGATCTCCCCCAGGGAAATAGGAGAGGCAAGGAGCTCCACCCCTTCTGAAGTAACCCGGGGCAATCCCAGACCCTCTAAAAATGAGACTATCTCTGCCTCCTCTACCTGCTGTTCCGAGGAATACAGCTTAGAGGAAAAGCCAGAGAAAACTTTCTCCACCTCCTCCAGGTTATACATTATAATCCCCTGTTCATTTAGTATTGAGCTAATCGGTTTCCTATTTTCCTGTGCATGCACTAAGTTCGCTAATATCCTGTTTGGTTTACCCCCTACAGAAAAAAATTTGTATCCTGCGAAGAATAATTTATTTTGAGCTTTCTCTATCTGCCAGAGTCTCAAATCATCTTGTGCTACTTTTAACTTCGTAAAAAATTTTAAGTTTGAATTCAACATAAGGGACCCCTCAGCTTCCTTCACTTTATTAAACAATACCTCTTCCTCATTCCTAAAAACCCTATTCTTTTTTATGATTTCCCCTAGAAAGAGGCCTCTCAAGAAGGCCTTAATCCCTTAAGGACCAAGCCCATTTTCACCTTAAGGACCAGGCCAATTTTATTTTTGCGTTTTCGTTTTTTCCTCCTCGCCTTCTAAAATCCATAACTCCTTTATATTTCCATCTTATAAGGGCTTGTTTTTATTTTGCGTGACCACTTTTACTTTGTAATGAAACCTCTCATTTTACCATAAAATGTACGGCGAACCCCCCCCCCCCCCCCCAAAAAAAAATTTTAGGGAGGAAATTTAAAAGAAAACCACAATTTTGCGCATTTTGGAGGGCTTTGTTTTCACACTATACACTTTACTGTAAAAATGAAATGTGTTCTTTATTCTGTGGGTCAATACGATTAAAATGATACCCATGGCTAGATACTTTTATATTTTTGTACCGGTTAAAAAAAATCTAAATCTTTTTGTACAAAATCAGTAATCTAAAATCACCCTATTTTGACCACCTATAACTTTTTCATTTTTCCATATATAGGGCGGTATGAGGGCTCATTTTTTGCACCATCATCTATACTTTTTATCGATACCACATTTGCATATATAAAACTTTTAGATCATTTTTTATTAATTTTTTTAAAAATAAAATGTGACAAAAAAGCTGCATTTTTGGACTTTTTTAATTTTTTACGTTTACGCCATTCACCGTACGGGATAATTAACATAATATTGTGATAGTATGGACATGGTATGGACGCATGCGGTGATACCAAATATGTTTATAAAAACGCTTTTTGGGGGTAAAATGGGAAAAACTGACAATTTTCCTTTTTATTGGGGGAGGGGATTTTTCACTTTTTTTAACTTTTTATTTTTACATTTTTCAACTTTCATTTTACACTTTTTATGTCCCCATAGGGGACTATCTACAGCAATCCTTTGATTGCTAATACTGTTCAGTGCTATGTATAGGACACCGCAACAACCAATTCCCAGGATGGGTTAGGGTGATAATGAATCAAAGAACTTTTGACCCTGGGAAGCCCAGGGTCACTGAAACCCTTATTATCTCCCACCCCTAAAATTTAACTTTTATTCATATATTATTAAAAGAATTAATAAAGTGAGTGTATAACTTAAAAAATATAGGCTTGTGTGTGCTTGATAGTATTGTTTTGTATTTCATCCAGTTGTCACTGGTAGGTGAATTGGTCCCTATGTGGACTGCAGTTCCACAATATATTGCACGCACAAGCTGACAATGTTAAAATGCTGAAAATGCATTTTAACATTGTCATTTTCAGCATTTTAACATTGTCAGCTTGTGCGTGCAATATATTGTGGAACTGCAGTCCACATAGGGACCAATTCACCTACCAGTGACAACTGGATGAAATACAAAACAATACTATCAAGCACACACAAGCCTATATTTTTTAAGTTATACACTCACTTTATTAATTCTTTTAATAATATATGAATAAAAGTTAAATTTTAGGGGTGGGAGATAATAAGGGTTTCAGTGACCCTGGGCTTCCCAGGGTCAAAAGTTCTTTGATGTATAGGACACAGCACTGATCAGTGTTATCGGTGATCTTCTGCTCTGGTCTGCTCGATCTCAGACCAGAGCAGAAGACCCCGGGAGACAGCCGTGCAGCGCTGCGGGCGATCCGATCATCCATTCAAAGTACCGCACTGCTGCAGATGCCGTGATCTGTATTGATCACGGCATCTGAGGGGTTAATGGCGGACATCCGCGCAATCGGAACCTGCCATGTATGACACGGGCACCGTTCCGATGCTCGCGGTCATACACAGTACGTAAATGTACATCCTGGTGCGGGAAGTCCCGCCAAACTAGGACATACATTTACGTCCGTGGTCATTAAGGTGTTAAGTGAGTCACATGCTACATTAAGGCTAGTTAAGCCCTTATTAATTTCCCAGAAGGTTTTAATTTCTTTGATGAAAAATGTATCACGATTCAAAATCTCCAACCAATGAGGATTCAGTTTAAAAGGAGGGGGGCATACTCTAGGGACACTAACCGAGTTAATTCTGATTGCTATTGGGGAGTGATCTGAAAGATTAGAAAATTTGACTCCTTAACCCCTTAAGGAAGCAGGGTTTTTCCGTTTTTGCCTTTCCATTTATTCCTCATCACCTTTTAAAAATCATAACGCTTTCAATTTTGCATATAAAATTTCATATTATGGCTTATTTTTTGCGCAATCAATTCTACTTTGCAGTGACATTAGTCATTTTACCCAAAAATCCATGGCTAAATGGAAAAGAATTCATTGTGCGACAAAATTGAAGAAAAAATGTCATTTTGTAACTTTTGGGGGCTTCCGTTTCTATGCAGTGCATTTTTCGGTAAAAATAACACCTTATCGTTATTCTGTAGGTCCATACGGTTTAAAGGATACCCTACTTATATAGGTTGGATATTGCCGTACTTCGGAAAAAAATCATAACTACATGCAGGAAAATTTATATGTAAAAAATTCTCATCTTCTAACCCCTATAACTTTTTTATTTTTCTGCGTACGGGCTGGTATAAGGGCTCATTTTTTTAAGGTACCATTTTTGTATTGATTGGACTTTTTGATCGCTTTTTATTCATTTTTTCATGATATAAAAAGTGACCAAAAATACACTATTTTGGACTTTGGAACTTTTTTGCGCGCACGCCATTGACCGTGCGATTTAATTAGGAATATATTTTTATAGTTCGGACATTTTCGCATGTGGCGATACCACATATGTTTATTTTTATTTACACAGGTTTTCTTTATGGGAAAAGGGGGGGGGATTAAAATTTTTATTAGGGAAGGGGTTAAATGACCTTTGTTAACTTTTTTTTTCACTTTTTTTTGCAGTGCTATAGCTCCCATAGGGAGCTATAGCACTGCACACGCTGATCTCCTTTTATCGCCATGTCCCGATCAGCCGACTGAGCTGCCGGGAAGCGTTTACTTTCATTTTCAGATGCGGCGGTCAACTTTGATCGCCGAATCTGAAGGGTTAACAGCACACGGCACAACGATCGATGCCGCGCGCTGTTAGCCCAGCTATGATTAACAGCCGGGACTGACCCGGTGTGATGCGGGGTCACGGCGTGACCCCGTTTTAAACACCGAGAACGGGCGTAGGGCGTACAGGTACGCACTACATCCTTAAGGAGTTAAAGGTCTCTTTTAGCCAGTCCTGGCAAAACCTGCACAGGTTTTCCCCCTCCATGCCCTCTCGGAGACCGATCAATTTAATGTTTGAGCCCTAGAATGGTCCTCCATGTCTATGATTTTCTTTTTAAACAAAGCGTTCTCCTCTTTAAGAGCATCAATTTCTGATTTAGTGACAGTAACTTTTATATCGATATCAGGGATAACTTTCTTTACCGCCGACACCCTCTCTTTCATCCTGTTCATGTCGTCGCGAATCAGCAAAATGTCAGTTTATAGGGCACCCACTTGAGTAGAGAGGTTCCTAAGACCTGTGTTACACTGCTTCAACTCCGCCAGGATACACTGTAGTAATTGCTCACTCTGTTCATGCTCCTCTCTGCTCCTTCCTCCGCCATTGCAAGCGGATCAAACCTTGAGCCAGTCTTAGATCTTTTAGGGGATAGCCCCGTGTTCCCTTGATTCTTACTCTCCCCTTTCGGGGAGTCAAGGTATTTTTCTATTCTCCCACCTGGGGGCCTCTCTTTGGGGGGCTAACCCCAGACTTCCTCTGGTTTGACTTGGGAGGCATTCCACCAGGTGGAGTGGAGTGAAGAGTAAAATAAATTCACAATAGTAGAGAGAGAGTACCAGCTAGGAGAAGAGACAAAAGGAGGAGAACAAAAGTCTGAGACCGCTGTGGGGTGCATACCTTCAATTTCCATCAGCAGAATGGCAGATGATGATGATGATGATATAACTTGTAAACACTACTTACAGCTAGACGAGCAATAAAGCAGGTGGAAAGAATCATCAATACTTAGGCCGGACGAGCTGAAGTTGCATAGTTTCAGTCCAAAGATTTCCTAAAAGAACAAAGTGTCTATGAAATTCATAAACTTAACATTACTGTTTGCAAGAAAAGTAATAAAATATTGGGCAGGAGGGACCTCTTCCTTAGTCCAACATTGCTTCATGTACTAGACCTCAGCGCTCATCCCCAAAATGGACTACTTGACAAGTTCCCCAGGCATAAAAATAGGAAAACCTGGGCCCAGGATTTTACTCGGTCGTGCAGGTGACATTAAAGCCCTCTGTACATAACAAACATCTTATAGCCCAGAGGGGTCCCGACTCTCACCCGAGTAACCCCTTTTATAGACATCCAGAATGTAGGCCTTAATTATATTCCTCACGGATTCAGCCAGCTTCAAAGGTATCCGGAGCCGAACCCTCTCACCGGAGGGCTCAGGGACCTGGTGCATCTGCATAAATCCTTTATTGAACTTTTCCCCCAGGTGTGGCTTAGGACCATAGTCAGGTAGATGTGAGGGGGGGGAGTCCTGGTCTCTCACTGAGTAGCTCCGATGCTATAGTCCCAGTCATTCTGAGCCCCGCTAAATAGGATGCAGAGCCGATTCCAGAGCCAATTCAGAGAAAAGACATTCTTGCCAGTGCCCCATAGCTTCAGAGAGAGCTCTCCTCGCATCCTGGTCTGGGCGCAGAAGGAATGGCGGTGGCTAGGTGCGCTGTGTCTCCAGGAGAGACCACAAGACCTCCTCCCGGAAAATGTCAGCACGTCCAATGCGTCCCGGCCCCCCTCTGGAGCGCCGGAGCACAGGCGCACCGAGCCCTCCTCACTGAGCACTTTGTCCCCGGACACCAACGGAACCGCATCCCACGCCTGGTATCCAGGGGAAGAGAATCAGAGGGAATGCAGGCAGCGGGAACACAGAGGGGAGAGTGGAGTGAATGTCGTCACGTCATGACGTCAGGGCGTTTCCAGTTTTTTTTTGCATATGTTCATTTTTATTTACACAGGGTTTTTTTTAGGGGAAAAGGGGGGTGATTCAAACTTTTATTAGGGAAGGGGTTAAATCCCATTTATAAACTTTTTGTTTTACACTTGTTTTTTGCAAGGTTTTAGCCCCCATTCAAAAGATGATCGCCGCGTCTAAGGTAACAAAAATACACTCCCGGCAGCTCAGTCGGGCTGATCGGGACCATCTCAGTGAAATAGCGATGTCCCGAACAGTTAGAATGTGAGCGGATGGTCCGTTACCTGCCTCTGGCGCATCCGATCGGTGATTGATTGCTCCATGCCTGGAATCCAGGCTTGAGCAATGGACCCCCGATAACACTGATCATTGCCATGTTAATGCATGGCAGTGATCTGTATAGAAGATAAGTGTGTGCAGTGTTATAGCCCCTAGAGGGGGCTATAACATTGAAAAGAAGAGTGTGAAAAAAAAAGTTAATAAAGATCATTTAACCTCTTCCCTAATAAAAGTAAGAATCACCCCCCTTTTCCCATAAAAAAAAAAAACCTGTGTAAATAAAGATAAACATATGTGGTATTGCCACATGCGGAAATGTCCAAACTGTAAAAATATATTGTTAATTAAACCGCAGGGTCAATGGCGTACGCGCAAAAATTCCAAAGTCCAAAATAGCGTATTTTTGGTCACTTTTTATATCGTGAAAAAAATTATAAAAAGCGGTCAAAAAATAGGATCAATACAAAAATGGTACTGCTAAAAACTTCAGATCATGGTGCAAAAAATTAGCCCTCATACCGCCCCGTACTTGGAAAAATAAAGAAGTTATATTTTAAAGTTATTCCTTTTCGTGCAGTGTATCATTTTAATCATATGGACCTACAGAATAAAAAAATTGTGTCATTTTTACCAAAAAATCCACTGCATAGAAAAGGAAGCTTCCAAAACTTACAAAATTGCATTTTTTCTTCAATTTTGTCTCACAATGAATTTTTTCCCGTTTTGCCATGGATTTTTTTGTAAAATGACTAATGTCACTGCAAAGTAGAATTAGTGGCACAAAGCATAAGCCTTAATATGGAATTTTAGGTGCAAAATTGAAAGGTTAAGGAGGAAAAAACTAAAGTGCAGAAATGGAAAAACCCTGAGTCCTTAAGGGGTTAAAGTGGTTATCCAACATCATGGCATTTGAGGATTTATTTCCTGGCACCCTGATACAGATGACTGCTTCATCGAAGTCGTGATAAGTGAAAATTCCCACAGTACTACAACCACCATCATGACTGCAGATCTAAACCACTGCCACACTCCTGGAATTACGAACAAACCACTGCCAGTCTAGTTACTCTCACATAGAGACTGCTCATATACAACTTTAGCGTTATTACACATACAATACATATATACAGATATATACATATCATCTACTGTATACAGTCATCCCCCCCCACCCCCCAACTGTCTTGATTAAGCCAGGACAGTCCTGCTTTTGAAACCCCAGCCCACCATTCGGTTGCTGCTGTCCCACTTTTGGCCCCACAGCTTTGACCGAGCAAAGGTGCCCCCAGCTTTCACCAACAAATCTCTCTTGTGACGGTCAGCGGCATGATCCAAGAGTAACAATAGGCCACTCTTCTTTACAATCCAGGACACAAGTAGGCAACTATCTGCAGGGAATCTTCCCATTGAGGGCAACTATTTTCAGGGAATCTACCTATAACAGCAACTTTTTCTTGGTGCTCTACCTACAGGGGGAAACAATTGGGGGTGTACCTACAGGGGCCGCCATCTATGGGGGGACTTGGGGCACCTACATAATCAGAAAACTATGGGAAATGACCTGTCTACCTCCTGGAGTGACCTAACTACATAATGGGGGAACTAACTACTCTTCCCCAACCCACTTATCTACCCACTGTACTATGTGGAACACCAGGAGGGGGCATTATTACTGTTTGGGGCACTACTGGTCTTGGAAAAGTACAGATATGACTTGTAGTTGGAAGTAATCTGCATGATGAGTGAGTCACCCGATAATTATATCCGTAATTATAATCACTAATATGGTCTGTCATGGTAATGATGGTGGTGGTTGTGCCCTATGTATAGAAAGTCCTCCTAAACTTGGTGGCAGACTGACAACTATATTGGTGTTAAAGAGGTATTTCCATTCCACATGTGCGGTATGTTATGTATAGCAGTGGGAGAATATTGAAGAAGAAAGTTGGACATGGTTAGGGCATAACACATGGAGCATGGTTAGGGGTGCGTGGCTGGGGTATGTGGTTAGGCACGTGGTTTGTCCCTGTTTACTCTGAGCAAAAGTTGGGAGGTATAATACAGCAACCTGTGGCTATTCAGCTGTTGAGAAACTAAAATTCCAATCATGTCTGGACAGCTGTATTGACATAATGGGAGTTGTAATTTTGCAACAGCTGTAGAGCCACAGGTTTAGGAACATATAGTATGGTGACCTTACCTTGGGCTTAGCATCTACCCCAGGGCTCCAGCAGGATGGGCAGATTGTGCTGAGCTGCCTACAGTGAGTGGTCTCTGAGGTTTCCATAGGTGGGCAGGCAAGTGGACACAGTCATTATGATTCATGCCTATAAGGATGGGGTGGTGGGAGAGACAGCAAACTAGTCACCCAGTCCCCCAGCATCTGCACTGCCTCCATCCTACAGCAGGGGTAGGAACCTGCCTCTTCCTGTGATTATTTCCCGACAGCAAGGCCCAGTAAGTGCATGTGACTTCAGGGGGTTAAGCACAAGTAGGAAGTGCCTGCACAGGGATAGATAGGCTTTCACATAGATGCACCATAGTAATCAGTTACAGCAGATATCAGGCAGGCAGGGGGAGACAATAAAGGACACTACTGTCTCATTCTCCTTCATTTGTTAAGTGAAGGAAGAAGCAGCAGATATCAGTCAGGCAGAGGGAGACACCAAAGGACACTACTGTCTCATTCTCCTTCATTTGTTAAGTGAAGGAAGAAGCAGGATACGGTTGAGGTTTAGGGCACTCATCAATTTATTTATAGCATAGGTCCCTGATATTTATGTCAAGTAAGGCCCCGGCTAACATATGTCAAAATCATTCTTCCCATTGAAAGGTGCCATAGTCTTTAAAGGGGTCTTCAATGGCCTATCCTTAGAAGAAGACTGCTACGGGATTGGGATACAAATGGTACAGACAGTATTTAATCTATGGAGGTCACACAATAAACTGCGGGTCCCACTAATCCTGCACACACCTGCAAACCACATGCAGCATCTTTAGAAGCGAAAGGCGTCCAGGACCGGGCTGCTGCACAAAGCTCTTATGGCTTTCTCATCTGTACAGCCCTAAACTGCACTGGCATTCAGAGGTGCCCACTGTCTATGCCATCAGACCTCTCTATGCAGCCGCAGCCTGGGATGTGATGATGCTCCCTAAGAGCGCTGGAAGGAAGTGATCACAACATTGGACACACATTGCAGGAGCGGGCAGTAATGGTCAGAATTTCAGCAGGAGTCTGCGGGATTAAGAAACTGTTCCGCACAGGCGTCTAATCCTTAGGATACTGATCAGCTGACTGTAGAGGCCAGAGTACTTTAGGAGAATAGGAAAAACTGCTATACCAGGTACAACCTATATCCATGGTAGAAAGCTGTATTTGGTAAGCCGTAAAGTTTCTGTATAACTTGCTTCTTTCATATCATTTTAGTAAAAAGAGAATGCAAGCAAACTCTCAATCGAACAAGTGTATTTATTATTCTGGTGATACCAGAACCTGTAATGCCAACCACTTCCAAATAACAAGGAATGAATAATAACAGCATCTGTACAACAGACCATGAATGCACGTGATTTCATTTATTGAAAATTCTTGCACATAACACTTAAAATGTTGGAAAGTTTCCCCACCTTTATTCTGCAGCATCAGTGTTTCTAACGCAATTTCGATTCAAACTTGCCAAGTATATCATAGTGAATTTAGGTGCAAGTAGGGAGTGGAATCTTTTCCCATTTCTAGATGAAATTTTTGGTACAGATAGCTGCAGATGTTACCAAGAGAGCCGTGAAATACTAGATGGTTAAACAAAAAACAAAGATTAAAAGATTAAATTCACATCAATGTATATTTGAAGTAATGATCCAGTTTATGTGTTAAAAGGCTTTAGTGCTAATATGAAGACATGGATAAGGATCACAGCTAATATGAGACTTATGTGGAGTAGGAAACAGGACGGTGTGCTCGATCTGGTTAGTGTCCGAGAACTACAAGTCACATGCATACCCCCCAACACACCACGATAAATAAATACACTAAAACGCAATAAACCTCTTCTCAATGACTCTCTGGCTCTGTTCACAAAGTGTTTTTAGGCATATTTTAATTGTCATAATGCACTAACAAAAGTGCGTACGCATTTTTTACCATTAATGTGCTCTATGAAAGTCTATGGGAAAGTGGTTGTTTATGCACATAATATGTAAAAAAAAAAAAATTTACAGACACATTTTTTCATATTGTGTGCACAGACAATCACTTTCACATAGACTTAAAAAGAGAACATTAAAGGGGCTACCCAGCTACATTTTTTATTCTTTCATTATATAATAATAAACAGTAACTTATCTCCTGCCTTTTAATTGTGGCAGCCAAGGCATAATAAAAGAATAAAACATTTTATATAAAAAAATGCCAATGTTGTTTGTCCACGACATCACTGTTTTCAGTGCACTGATTGGTACATGACAGAGTAGCTCATGGTCTGTTCTCCTATTGCGTTATATTGAAGGGATATTGATTGGCTTTAAATTGATTTTGTAGTTGTGGTTATTTATTGGAAAAAGTACCACTGTTCCTCTTTTCCGTGGTCAGCTAATTGAGGGTTAAGGTCTATTTATATTTTCGCTTATGTCACTGTTTGCTTTATTTTATTTCTTGGTGGCTAAAAAAAAGTTTTTAATATTTTTTAAGACTTTTATTTTTTAAGATGTTTATTCAGATTTTCTATTTTATTATGTATATTATTAAATTATCGTGAAATCTTGCAGTTTTCAGTCTGACAACTAGACCTATTAAGTCATGTTAATAGGGTTCCTTTCATGTAAATAAGGTCTGGGCGAATCTGTTAGTGCTGCCCCCATAATAATGTAAAAAAATAAATGAATAAATAAAACTAAAATCAGAAACTAGAAACAAATATGAAAAAAAGGTATCGGGTTCTAACTGGGGAGAAAATCTAAATAACAAATGTAATACATTTACTTTATCGCCACAGAAAATCATAACCTCTTGGGGACCAAGGGCGTACCTGTACTCCTGGTCCCACTCCCCTTCTATGACGCGGGATCACGGGCTGACCCAGCCTCATAGTGGGGTGGTCCCGGCAGCCATCAACAGCTGGGACCCATGTCTTATGCCAGACATAAGTGATCACGATGAAAGTAAAGTGAAAGTAAACCATTCCCAGCAGCTCAGTCGGACTGTTCGGGACCGCTGAGGGGAAATCAAAAAGCTTAGAGGACAGGAGAAGGGTACCTACCTGCCACCTCCTCATCCAATTGGTGATCTGCTGCTCCATGACTGCTCAGCAGGCTGGAGCAGCAGAGTGCCAGTAACACTGATCAATACTATGCTATGGCAATAGCATTGATCAGTGTATGCAATCAGAAGATTTCATGTAATAGTCTCCTATGGGGACTAAAATGGTGTAATAAAAGTTTGAATCACCCCCCTTTTCCCATTTAAAAAAAATGTGTAAACAAAAATAAACATGCGTAAATGTCTGAACTATAAAAATATAACATTAATTTAACCAAGTGTTCAATGGCATATACGTAAAAAAAAATTCCAAAGTTCAAAATTGTGTATTTTTTGCCATTTTGTATACCCTAAAAAAAAAACTAATAAAAAGTGATCAAAAAGTCCCATCGAAACAAAAATGGTACCAATAAAAATGACATACATCCCTGTATGCAGAAAAATAAAAAAAAGTTATATGGGCCAGAAGATGACAATTTTCAACATACTAATTCTGTGTAGTTATACTTTTTTTTAAGTAGTAAAATAAAATAAAACCTGTATAAATTAGGTATCCCTGCGACCGAAAGGACCTACAGAACAAAGATAAGGTGTAATTTTTCAAAAAGTGTACTGCGTAGAATAAGAAGCCACCAAAATTACAAAATGGCGTTTTTTTGTGTTTTTTTCAATTGTGCCCCACAAATATTTTTTTCTGGTTTCGCCGTAGATTTTGTGGTGAAATGATAGTATTACAAATTAAAATTGGCGGAGAAAAAACAAGCCTTCATATGGGTCTGTAGCTGGAAAATTGAAAAGTGCTATGATTTTTAGAAGGTGAGGAGGAAAAAAATGAAAGTGCAAAAATGAGAAAACCCGTGGTCCTTAAGGGGTTAAAATACATACATCAGAGGAAAGATGGCTTAAAAAGGAAGCATGCAGTAAGTTGACTTTTTTTAGAAAGGATATAAATGCCTTTTGCATATAAAGTTCATTCTGTGTAAGCTTTGTAGAGCTTTAATCATGTATTGCACATGGCCTAGTAAGGAATGATATCTTGTGGTTAGACTCGTAGTATGAGTTAATCTATTGATCCAGTAGTTGAAAAGATTAAACCAAACTAGGGGCCACAATGGCATTGACCTTTGAAGCACATAAGTGGTATTTGAAAAACAGTAAAAAATGTTAGATAACTTTTATTTAGTAGACATGAACAGGGATATTTTTAGAAGCATCAAAATAAAATAAACTTGTACAATAAATAATCTTCTAACATTGCAGTGACCTGTTGGAGGAAGGTATCTATGAGAAACCATAACATTGCTGCCACTTACTCACTACTATAACAACTTATTTATCAATAAAACATTGGTAGAAGAGATACATAAATCTCCCCAATTTTTCTGCTGGATTAGCTTGCAGCTGCCTATTGGTGTTGATTCGGATTTAACAGTGGTTTTGGGTCTGGCAGAAGCAGGGACTCCTGTAAAAAAAGTACACTGAGCTGCAAGGCATACACTGTGGTGTAAGCAGCAATCCATAAAGCATCACTGCTTACCTTTGGCTGTAAACATTCACTGAGCTGACTGTTAACTTAACATAGAGGCTTGCTGTGTATGACTTGTCACTCATAGCACAAGAGTAGGGACTCCTTCCTTTTAACAGGAGTCCCTGCTTCTGTACATAAGTTCAGGGGTGCCTAGGTTTGTTAGCATACAGTGTATTTGCTGGATTGTTTGGTTGGAGTTTTATTAGTCAGCCTCTAAAAGATCCAAGGTCTTTATAGTCAGTGCAGAATAAAATGCTATCAAACTATGAGCATAATGTTATAGAGCAGGAAGAGCTGAGAACAATGACATATGTGGTGTCCCAGCACCAAAGGCTGTCCTGTGGGCTAAAGATTGCCTCGGCATCCCTGCTGTCTATATGTTGGGCCCACTGCTCCATTGTCTAACCTGTAATAATGTAAACTATTGTTGTGTCATGTTATGTGTTAATTTATGCACTGTACTTTTAAGGGATTGTGGCAGAGTGACCAGGTGACACTGACACCCCAATGAGAGCTCCCTAAACCTAGCCCTTATGTAGTGTAGGGGGGAAGAAGCAGTTCAGTGTCTAATCAGAGCACAGGGTGAGGAAAAGGAGAGCGTGTTTCAGCTAGCATGGAAAAGGACTTAGGAGTTTTAGTTAATAGTTAATTTACCTACAGAGACCAGTGTCGGGCAGCTGGTGCCAAGGCAAATAAAACCATGGGGGGCATCAATAGGGGCATAGATGCCCACGACAAGGAAATAATTCTACCGCTGTACAAATCACTAGTCAGACCACACATAGAATACTGTGTACAGTACTGGGCACCAGTGTACAAGAAAGATATAGTGGAGCTGGAGAGGGTTCAAAGACGGGCAACCAGGGTAATATGGGGAATGGGAGGACTACAGTACCCAGAAAGATTATCAGAATTGGGGTTATTTAGTTTAGAAAAAAGAAGGTTTAGAGGTGACCTAATAACTATGTATAAATATGTCAGGGGACCATACAGAGATCTCTCCCATGATCTATTTATACCCAGGACTGTATCTATAACAAGGGGGCATCCTCTACATTTAGGAAAAAGAAGGTTTCTACACCAGCACAGACGGAGGAGGTGGTCATGGTAAACTCAGTAAAATAGTTCAAAAGTGCCCTGGATGCATTTCTGGAGAGTAATTACATTACAGGTTATGTATACTAGATTTATAGGGACAGGGTTTTGATCCAGGGATTTATTCTGATTACCATATTTGGAGTCAGGAATTTTTTTTTTACCTCTAGTATAAGGTTTTTTTTTCCCTTCCTCTGAATCAACTCAGCAGAGACTCATTAGGGATACAGGTGGAACTTGATGGTGTCTAGTCTTTTTTCAACCTTATGAACTATGTTACTAACAAACTGAGGAGAAGCCTAGGGAGAAGAAGTCTACTAATTTCCACAGCCATGCCAAATCTCAGGAAAAGATCCCGTCACTCGGGTGAATTGTCAAAGCCTTGTGGTAAGCAAAGCTCTTCGGGAAAATCTCAACTTCAGTCAGTCAAGTTGAGTCTTTCAAGTCAGCGTGTGCTGCTAATTATCTTAATCTTAAAGGGGTTATCCAGCATAAGGTGATTTTATCACGTACCTGGCAGACAGTAATGGACATGGTTAGGAAGGATCTGCGCTTGTCTTGGGGCTTAATGGCTATGCTGTGAGATTACCAGAACACTGTGGTTAGCTTTCTATGAGCTTGTATTTCCTGTTTTCAGTTTTCTTGTTTGCCTACAAATCCCATGATTCCATTTTCCTCCTTCCCACACATCAGCCAACCACCCATTGAAACATAAATGAGCTGCAGACCTGTGGTCTTCAATCAGGGTGCCTCCAGCTGTTGCATTACTTGCAGATTGCTCTCTCCACCCATTGAAGCAGACAGGCTCCCTGTCACCAGCTGACTAGTCAGTCAGGTCTCGACCGCATTGCAAGCTGGGAAAAATCCGAGACAGCAGTCATTTTGTATGCTGTTAAAAATAAATATTTGGGGTGAAAATCACATAAGAATTGTGAGAAAACCGTCACACACAGGTACAGACACTATATTATGAACTACACTAACTTTACAGCCCCTGTAGCATAGTCAAATAAAAAAAAATTCCTGAAATACCCCTTTAAAGGGGTACTCCGGTGCTTAGACATCTTATCCCCTATCCAAAGCATAGGGGATAAGATGCCTGATCGTGGGAGTCCCGCCGCTGGGGACCCCCGTGATCTTGCACGCGGCACCCCGCTTGTAATCAGTCCCCGGAGCGTGTTCGCTCCGGGTCTGATTACCGGCGACTACATTGCGGGCGGTGTGTGATGTCACGCCTCCGCCCCCGTGTGACGTCACGCTCCACCCCTCAATGCAAGCCTCAGGAGGGGGCGTGATAGCTGTCACGCCCCCTCCCATAGACTTGCATTGAGGGGCAGAGCGTGACATCACACGGGGGCGGAGGCGTGATGTCACACACCGCCCGCCCTGTATTCGCTGGTAATCAGACTATCAGACTGATTACAAACGGGGTGCCGCGTGCAAGGTCACGGGGGTCCCCAGCGGCGGGACTTTGGATAGGGGATAAGATGTCTAACCACCGGAGTACTCCTTTAAAGCTGCATTCAACAGAAACTACAACTCCCAGCAAGATGACAGACTCCCCAGGTTCCACTCTGCCCATTACTCTGCAGACTGTATTGTTTCAGCCACAGTAAAGACAGTTATCCATAACCTTGCATTGGTGTATTCATTACCCCATGCCTGGCCCATGAGAAATCTAAACCTTGGACCATGTAGGTCAGTGGTTCCCAACCTTTTTCAGCTCGGGGCGCCCTTCGCCCAAAAAAATTTCTGCGGGGCACCCCTAACGAATAATATTAGACACTCGACAAAAAATGGCGAAAAAGAAGCAATACACATCACATATATATCTGTTTGCTATGTAGTACACAGTGCTGCTATATGCAGGACTCACAGGTGATGTCTTCTCTGATCGGAGCCGTTCACTTTTCTTCTCCATCTAGCCCAGACTGTCATGATTGTTTCTTCCAGTCACAACTCTTCATAACAGAACCTTAACCCCTTACTGACCCGGGGGTTTTCTCAGTTTTTGCACTTTCGTTTTTTCCTCCTTACCTTTAAAATTTCATAATTCTTAAAATTTTGCACCTAAAAATCCATATGATGGCTTGTTTTTTGCGCCACCAATTCTACTTTGTAATGACATCAATCATTTTACCCAAAAATCTATGGCGAAATAGAAAAAAAATCATTGTGTAACAAGATTGAAGAAAAAAGCCATTTTGTAAATTTTGGGGGCTTCCGTTTCTACGTAGTAAATTTTTCGGTAAAAATGACACCTTCTCTTTATTTTGTAGGTCCATATGATTAAAATGATACCCTACTTATATAGGTTTGATTTTGTCGTATTTCTGAAAAAAATCATAACTACATGCAGGAAAATGTATATGTGTCATATTCTGACCCTTAAAACTTTTTTATTTTTCTGCGTATGAGGCAGCATGAGGGCTCATTTTTCGCGGCATGATCTGAAGTTTTAGCGGTACAATTGATTGGACTTATCGATCGCTTTTTATTCATTTTTTCTTTATATAAAAAGTGACCAAAAATACCCTATTTTGGACTTGAATTTTTTTGCACGTACGCCATTGACCGTGCGGTTTAATTAATTATATATTTTTATAATTCGGACATTTCCGCACACGGCGATACCACATATGTTTATTTTTATTTACACAGTTTTTTTTTATTATTTTATATATTTTTATTATTTTTTTTATGGGAAAAGGGGGTTGATTCAAAATGTTATTAGGGGAGGGGTTAAATGATCTTTAAGGGGTTAAATGATATCTAATAAACATATTAGACTCCGTACTTTTCCAGCATCATCCTATCTTTTTTCCCACAAATACCTTCAGTCTCTCACAGTCTCACACACACACACACAGTGCCTCCAGCAGACACACACACATGCATATAGAGTGCCTCCAGCAGTCTCACACATGCACACAATGCCTCCAGAAGCCTCACAAACACACCCAATGCCTCCAGCAGCTTCACACACACACACACACACACAGTGCCTCCAGCAGCCTTACACACACACACACACACACAGTGCCTCCAGAAGCCTCACAAACACACCCAATGCCTCCAGCAGCTTCACACACACACACACACAGTGCCTCCAGCAGCCTTACACACACACACACACAGTGCCTCCAGCAGCCTTACACACACACACAGTGCCTCCAGCAGCCTTACACACACACACACACACACAGTGCCTCCAGCAGCCTTACACACACACACACACACACATAGTGCCTCCAGCAGCCTTACACACACACACACACACACACACACAAACAGTGCCTCCAGCAGTCTCACATATGCACACAATGCCTCCAGCAGCCTCACACACACACACAGCGCCTCCAGCAGTCTCACATATGCACACAATGCCTCCAGCAGCCTCACACACACACAATGCCTCCAGCAGCCTCACACACACACATACAATGCCCCCAGCAGCCTCACACACACAAACACACACACAGTGCCTCCATTACCCTTACACACACAGTGCCTCCAGCAGCCTTACACACACACACACACACTGCCTCCAACCGCCTCACACACACACAGTGCCTCCAGCAGCCTTACACACACACACACAGTGCCTCCAACCGCCTCACACACACACACACACACACACAGTGCCTCCAGCAGCCTTACACACACAGTGCCTCCAGCAGCCTTACACACACAGTGCCTCCAACCGCCTCACACACACACAGTGCCTCCAGCAGTCTCACACCTGCACAAAATGCCCCCAGCAGCCTCACACATGCACACAATGCCCCCAGCAGCCTCACACAATGCCCCCAGTAGCCTCACGCAATGCCCCCAGCAGCCTCACACATGCACACAATGCCCCCAGCAGCCTGAGACAATGCCTTCAGCTGCCTCACATAATGCCCCCAGCAGCCTCACACATGCACACAATGCCCCCAGCAGCCTCACACAATGCCCCCAGTAGCCTCACGCAATGCCCCCAGCAGCCTCACACATGCACACAATGCCCCCAGCAGCCTCACACAATGCCCCCAGTAGCCTCACGCAATGCCCCCAGCAGCCTCACACATGCACACAATGCCCCCAGCAGCCTGAGACAATGCCTTCAGCTGCCTCACATAATGCCCCCAGCAGCCTCACACATGCACACAATGCCCCCAGCAGCCTCACACAATGCCCCCAGTAGCCTCACGCAATGCCCCCAGCAGCCTCACACATGCACACAATGCCCCCAGCAGCCTGAGACAATGCCCTCAGCTGCCTCACATAATGCCCCCAGCAGCCTCACACAATACCCCCAGCAGCCTCACACACAATGCATCCAGCAGCTTCACAAAAAATGCCTCCAGTAGCCCCACATACACACAGACAATGCCTCCAGCAGCCTCACACACAATGCCTCCAGCATCCCCAAATGCCTCCAACCTCTCTCCCCCACCCACACACACAATACTTCCAGCCTCCCCCCCTAATGCTTCCAGCCCCCTTCTAACACACAATGCTTCTAGTCTCTCACCCACACAAATACCTCCAACCTCTCAAATTCCTCCAGCCTTTCACCCACAACTGTTGCCTCCAGACACCCATCCACCACTATTGCCTTCATACTCCCCTATTGCCACCGCTCTTGCCACTACTTCCATTCACTCCACCGCTCCTGCTTCCATTCAGCCCACCGCTCATGCCCCTGCCTCCATTCACCCACCGCTCCTGCCCCTGCTTCCATTCACCCCACTGCTCCTGCCCCTGCTTCCATTCACCCCACCGCTCCTGCTTCCATTCAATCCCCCCCGCCCCTGCTTCTTTTCACCTCCTACTCCTGCCCCTGCTTCCATTCACCCCACCTGCCCCTGCTTCCATTCACCCAACCGCTCTTTCCCTTGCTTCCATTCACCCCACTGCTCCTGCTTCCATTCACCCCACCGCTCCTGCACCTGCTTCCATTCAAACCCCTTCCCTTGCACCCATTTTCATTAAAAATCCTACTTCCATTCAACCCTTTTGCCCCTGCTTCCATTCACCCACTGCTCCTTCCCTCTGCTTCCATTACCCCACCGCTCCTGCCCCTGCTTCCATTCAAACTCCGCCCCCGCTTCCATTCTAACTCCCCCCCTGCTTCCATTCTAGCTCCCTTCAGCTTCCATTCAAGACCACCCCGCCCGCCACTGCTTTAATGTAACCTCCCCTGCTTCTGCCCCTGCTTTCATTAACACCCCCCCTGCTTCTGCCCCTGCTTTAATTCAACCCCCTCCCCTGTTTCTGCTCCTGCTTTCATTCAAACTCCCCCTGTTCTGCCCCGGCTTTCATTCAAACCCTCCCCCCCCCTTGCTTCTGCCCCTGCTTTCATTCAAACTCCCCCCTGCTTCTTCCCCTGCTTTCAATCACAGCCCTCTTCTGCCCCTGATTTCAACCCCCCCCCCTTCTGCCCCAGCTTTCAAACATCCCCCCTTCTTCCCCTGCTTTCAAACACCCCACCCTTCTGCCCCTGCTTTCAAACACCCCCCTTCTGCCCATGCTTTCAAACACCCCCCCTTCTGCCCCTGCTTTCAAACACTCCCCCTCCCGATTCTGCTCCTGCTTATCCCCTTCCCTTGCGCTCGTTTTCATAAAAAATCATGCTACAGGGGCTGTAAAGTTAGTGTAGTTCATAATATAGTGTCTGTACCTGTGTGTGACGGTTCTCTCACAATTCTTCTGTGATTTTCATTCCAATATTTATTTTTAACAGCATACAAAATGACTGTTGTCTCAGATTTTTCCCAGGTTGCAATGCGGCCAAGACCTGACTCACTAGTCAGCTGATGACAGGGAGCCTGTCTGCTTCAATGGGTGGAGAGGTCGCTTGGTGGGAGAGCGATCAATCTGAAACTAATGCACCAGCTGCAGGCACCCTGATTGAAAACCACTGGTCTTTTGAATGGATGCAGCTCATTTATGTTTAAATTGGTGGGATGTCTGATGTGTTGGAGGGAGGAAAATGGAATTATAGGATTTGTAGTCAAAAAAAGAAAACTATAAAACAGGAAATACCAGTTCACAAAAGCTAGCCACAGTATTATGGTCATCTCACAACATAGCCATTTAGCCCCAAGACAAGTGCAGATCCTTCCTAAGCATGTCCATTACTGTCTGCCAGGTACGTACTAAAATCACCTTATGGTGGATAACCCCTTTTAAGAACAAGATCTAGGGAAAGGTTAGAAAGTTTGTTAGGGCCATTTCCTGTGTTTGTCTTTGTTTTGTCATCTTCTTTTTAATCTCTCTTGCACCATCATCCAATCCGCCATCTCCAGTTAAAATCATCAAATGTGATATTGCCATCTCTTTAT
Organism: Hyla sarda; assembly: GCF_029499605.1. Lineage (NCBI taxonomy): Eukaryota > Metazoa > Chordata > Amphibia > Anura > Hylidae > Hyla > Hyla sarda. The sequence goes on along the minus strand of NC_079191.1, from coordinate 108,924,193 downwards.
ACTTTCTTTCTGATAGTAATATATGCTTGTATGCTTTTCCTGATCTAGTTTGCTCTACTTTAAACAGAGATGGTATCTTAGTACTGGGAGCCAAAGTTAGGACACAGGATAGTTGACTACTAAACGTAAAGACTAGTTGTGCAGTCTAGCAACCAGACGGCTACAGGTGCCAAGGACTGTCGAGTATTCATTTAAACTGCCAACATTTGGCTTAAATATCACCAAAATCTTCAGCCAGAACTCAATTGCAATTTTGGTGTATGGTGTCACATCTTAACTCATGACCCCTTAATTAAAACAATACCCTTTTGCCAAAGCTATGCTCTTTGGCACACATGGCAGAAAAAAGTATTTAAAACACATAATAAATGTGGTACATAGAATTCTACAGCATTTTCAATAGTTAGTCTGTCCCAAAGTCTCCCTCCACTATCCCTAAATGGCAATTATTTTCTTTGTGTATAAAAAAAAAAGTGGTCATGTAAACCTCTCTGTCTTAAAGGGGTACTCCGGTGCTTACACATCTTATCCCCTATCTGATTACGCTCGACTGCAGGGCCGGCGGAGTGTGCGGTCGAACGTAATCAGACCCGGAGCGAACACGCTCCGGGGACTGATTACAAACGGGGTGCCGCGTGCATGATCGCGGGCGTCCCCAGCTGCGGGACTCCCGCGATCAGGCATCTTATCCCCT